>NW_019737091.1:852747-918203 GCF_002891405.2 Cryptotermes secundus | reverse complement strand
GGGGGGGGGGGTTGTTCTGCAAAACAGTATTCGCTCTGGTCAACAGTTAACGAAAACTGAAGAAGGATTTGGCCGATCACAGTGGCTGCGCGATCTAAGGCATGAACTATCTTCCCTCGCTCGAAAGCTGGGATCGTGGGTTCGAATCCGATTCAAGGCATGAATGTTTGTATGTGCGTTTATTCTGTGTTTGGGTTGTCTTGTGTGTAGGTGGTTGCCTTGCGACGGGCTGATCACTCGTCCAAGGAGTCCTACCGACTGTGCAAATGAGATTACGAAACTTTCAGATTCCAGGGCCCAGCAAAGGGTTGTAGGGCGGTTGAGGAATTAGCGAGTGAAGAAGGATTTGAGGTTCTCACAGCGATGGTTGTGAAGAGTTCTATCTTCTGGGATATAATACTGTATAGTCTGTGGAAAGTCAGCCGATGTTTCGGAGCAACATGACGCCTCTATCTTCAGCGTTGACGAATAAGTCAGGCAAGAAACCAGCGTGAAGCAGGCTGAAAGTAAAGCTTTGCTGACTGTCAACCACATTACATGGCGTTATAATTTAGAAGACCACAGTCCGAATTTTCACCTACTGTAAACCTTACACCCCTTATTATTAGGTCCATTAAATTAAAAGAGGATGATATGAACGGAGAATGCAGCACGCATGATGAAAAATGAAATATGCTTACAAAATTCTTGTCAGATGTCGTCAAAGAAAGAGACCACTTGGGGGGGGGGGGTTGGTGTCTGCAGTACTGATGATATACGTAGTTGGATAGGGTAAGCGGCCCACGGGCAGTGGTTACGCGGTTTCTAGAAGGAATTCTCCGAACTTCATGGTATAGAGCCATTCTTGAGCGACTAAGTCATTCATATAGTCAAGAAATTTGCCGCCTATAATGGAATTACTGTGTTCATGACAGCCCACCGTTGGACACTATCCTGAGCAAGATGAGCCCAGAATGCTCCTTCGCATCTTATATCTGTAAGACTCATTATAGAGGATGGGGCGCAGAAACTTCCTTCTTTTGAAGGCGAATAGAAGAAAAACTATTGCTGATAGACAAAATTTATGTTTAGCTAATGAAAGAACATACTTTAAAGTTTTAAATCATGTAGTTTTAAACAAAATATATTGAAGGTGGTGGCCACCGTTCTCTGTGCACTGATGCAACCGTTTTCTGGAGTTCCCCTCTGCACGTTCCAATATGGGCACCGGAATTTGGGCTACTTCCTGCTAATAACATTCTTCAGCTGAAGCAGGTTTGTGGGGCGATGTTTAAAAACCTTTGCCTTGAGGTATCCCCATAAAAAAAATCACAGGGCATTAGATCAGGTGAGTGCGCTGCCCATGGGATGTCACCTCGAAGCGAGATGAGCCGTCCGGGGAACTTTGCCCTCAAAACTGTCATCGAAGCTCGGGCTGTGTGGGCCGTGGCACCATCCTGTTGGAACCAGACATTTCCTAGATGCAGTTCTTCAAGAGCTGGTTCGAAAAAGATCTCAAAATCGACTGTTGAACTGCCTCCACATTTTCTGGCGTCCTAACGGTCCATTGTCGTCCTAATGATTTTTTCACCACACTCCCGGTTGTCCTAAAGTTCTCTACCCACAAAACAATCGGGAACCGGACCTCTGGGCTTAATCCCGAAGCGAGTACGGAACGCACGCTGCACCGCCACTCAGGAATGGTTTTTCGAAAAATAGGCTTCGACAGCAAACGCACACTGCTCTCTCGTCCACCTCATGTTTCCTACTGAGGGGTATTAGACAGAAACTTCTGCGACTGCTCCGTTCGCCGAGCCTATCCCCACTTTTCTGCGACCTCCCATCCCTTCACAATGCGTCTTCACAAAAAGGAAGTTTCTGCGCCCCACTCTGTATTATGATCCTTCAATTTACACCTGCAGCTTCCAAGCGGTCTGTTCAGGATGGTAAAGGTGAAGCCATAATTGGCTGAGCAGTATGCCATGAAGACGTATGGGGGAGTGGAGGTATAGCTCCACTTCTTTTGACCTCGGCACTAGATTGATGTGAGTGGTCAGCTATGCGCCCCTGTCGCTATACCCCTGGAGAAAGCCCCGGTATACATTGAATAGGAAGTTTGGTGAGCACCAGAGTCGGTCTGTGGCGCTGTGGAGAAGAGAAAAATTTTCCACTGTAGGAAATCGAACCTGGGCCGTTCAGGCCATAGACCCTCGCTATTCCGTCTGAGCTGTTCTGACCCCACTACTATATTGCTGAGTAAAATTTTGTATACAATATTCTCCTGATTTGCTCACCTTAATCGGAGCCCTAACAATGAAACTGTCAATGAAAATGTTACATTTTGATCTTTTTAAAACTCATGTCACAATACAACATATCCCATATGTGAAAGAAAGCAGGAACTCTGTTACTGTGGTAAAGAGACACTTCAACCCTCATCCAGCAGCCATCAGAAATTATTTGAGTCACGTCTGCTATAAGTCTACTACAACAAGAAACTGCTTTATTGTAAACACTCATTACGAAATACGTAGTGATTTATGTGTATAAACGAAGTAAAATCACCTGTTCGAAGCCACGTACCGTACATAACGAGTACGTGACAATATGTGTACAACTCCTAGATAACTTTTACATAAGACTCCTTTAAACCTAACGTACATAATAATGAACTTCGAATACCAGAAAGTGTAGAGCCCTGAAAGTAGGTCTCCAGTAAACTTTCAAATTCAGAGAGTGCAAAGATCGTGAACTATGTTATTCTTTGCCGTGCCGTGTGTAACAACAATGGCTGCCTGATCTGCGCTCGGGAAATGATGGTTCGAATCTCATTAAAGGAACTGACGCTTATCTGCAATTATCTGTGACATCTATGCAGGCAGGAGCCTGGTAGACCGTCTGCCTTTTCCTCCTGTGTCTATAGGAGGCCAAGGATGGCGTAGGTCTGCAGTGCCGAGGATGAGAAAGTGATACTGGAAATCTTCTGTCTATTGAAAGATATGGAGAATACTGTGCTTTCTGTTGTTTACCAAACGAACACATGTCTTCAACTAGAGACATCGAGTTTTTCAGAAACCACTGTAAAATTTGGGCACAAAACTAAATGCTTTACTCTCAGACCATTACTGCTGCACCTTGAGTAGGTTGCCGAATGCCAACATGTCGGTATAGCGACTGGTTACGGCTTGGACGACCGAGGGGTCGGAGTTCGAGTCCCGGTAGGGTCAAGAATTTTCTTTTTTCAACGTCGTTCAGACCGGCCCTGGGGTTCATCCAACCTCCTATCCAGCGGGTACCGGGGCTGTTCTCCCGGAGATAAAGCGAACGGGGCGTTAAGCTGACCACTCACCTCCAGCTAGTTCCGAGGTCAAGAAAATGTACGAGTGGATTAATACAGCCACTCCACCATAGCCTTAATGGCGTAGTGCTTAATTAGTTAAGCGCAGGGACAACTTTACCTTACCTTTTACAGTATAAACTACAAGGTGACGGACAGTAAAAGGTGTTGGGAGGGCGGAAGAATAGGGATTCTTCCCCCAAAGCAGGCGTGGAAGTGGAATCTCCACGCATTTTTCACATGTTTTCTTGGATGTTAAATCATTGACCGCCCTGTACATTCAGCATCTATTCGAGTAGGAGACACGTTCATTTCTCTCTCTCTCTATCTCTCTATGGCTCTACAGCCCTTCGGACCTCGGGCACTCTTTCAGTTTCTTTGACTCCTTTGACGGGGGATCAGCCTGTCTCGAGGCCTCTGCCTACACACAGACGCAACAAAAGCACACAGATATCCATGCCTCGAGTGGCATTTGAACCCACGATCCCAGTGTTCGAGAAGGGTATGGCGGTTCATGCCATCGTGATCGGTCGGACACACAATAAAATTGTAATTGTGCTGCGTGTGATCGTGAGGAGTGGGAAAACGCTGGATTGCAGGTAGTACATTCTGCAAATAGGTGGATCTGCCAACAATAGTCTTTCTATCGTCACTTGTCATTTTTCATGAAATAAGGTTACATAGAAAACTTTCTTGAAACCTGTATTTTTTTTTTTTTAATGTTTGGTGAAAGGATTGTGAATACGCGAAGCGGAGCCCCTAGTCCATACGCACATACATACATAAGGGCAGTATAATGATGTTTGTAACCTATATATGCCTACCTCTATACTTTATATTTATTTGAACTAGGATTGCCCATGAAATCAATAGGCAGTTTTTCCACACAGAATTAAGAGACCATGCAACATGTTTTTGTCTGCCTGTCTATTCGTTGCACTGACCACGCGACACCCTCTATCCGCAAAAAGTTGGCACTAACTTCGCCGACAAGCGGCGGTCGCTCGGTCGGTGTAGTTCGCTTGCGGGCTAAAAGCCAGGGAGTTTGTTTGTTTGTTTGTTTGTTTGTATGTATGTCTGGCTATTTGCTGCTTGCCTTCTTGGTTTCGGACCCCAACGGGACCAATGACGTTTTTTATTTGTGCTTCACGACTCTGAGTCGTTACACTGGTCACACATCATGGGCTGCTCACACCTATACCCAGTGCTTGAGGTGGAATGAAAATAGAACCGGGATGGTTTTCCCCTTTTAATTCATAGGCATTTACTGCCAAAGAAGTAACGGGATGCTTTTAAGCCATTTAGAAAAGAACCGGGATACCATCCCGCCGCATCCCGCCCCACCTCAAGCCCTGCCTATACCCATATATATGTCAGTAATAACGGACAAGTCACAAATGTCGTACTTCGAAAGCTCCTAGAGCACTTTCCGCCTGCAGAATTGCAGGGTAGACCGCCCGTGATGCAGTAATGCTCGGTGTGTTGTCTCGCACTCAGGCCTCCAATAGGACTCGGAGTAGGTCCCTTTGTTTTGGTTTGACTACAAATCTTGGCAATCCAAAATGGTAGCGTGTGATGTTCAGAATTTGTACATTTATGAAATATGCATTTGCTGTCCACGGTTCGTGCTGCTGGCTATAACTGACGTTTTATCTGCTAAATGAGTCATAATTCCACCGTGTCATGGCAGTATCTGCATCATTGAAGTACTGTATTTAAGTAACCGAGTGAAGCAGACGTCTTCTTGAGAAGCTGATAGTCACTTAGCTACTCAAATTCCTTGTCTATTACTGAACTCGAAGCTTGATCACCGCATTTATTAGAGGCCGCCACTGTACCCTGTCCTGATCAGGTTCACAAACTCCCACCTTATTTCTCTAAGATCTGTTTTAAGGTTATTCAGTATAAGCCATGAATTAGAATCGGTCTCTTCTCATCAGATCTTCCGACCAAAATAATGCACATTTACGCATTTCCGATCGCTTTCGTGCGTGCTACATGTATGTCCATCTAATCCTTCTTGTTATTATAACCCTAATCATGTTTTGAACGATGATAGTGTCTACGGGGCTTAAGTCGCATCTCGTCTTCGACCGCTTGAACACTGATATCGTGCTTTAGATTCTCGCCCTGGACATGGGGTTGTGTCCGCATTTCTGTGTTTTTGTTGTCCTTTGTAACTAGAAGTCTTGCAATGGGTCCATCCCTCGTCCAAGGATTCCAAACAGATGTTTAGAATATTCAGTCAGTACTAAACTGGAACACGATGGACCCGATCCATAAAAGCCGAAGAAGAAGAAGAAGAAGAATGTTTGGTGAAGAGTAGGAATGCAACGTATATAATTATGTAATTTTCTCTCAGCCTTTTTGCCACTTCCTCTTTCCTGGCGCAAATATGCTTTTCAGCACCCAGTTCTCAACTCATCTTCTAGTCTTCGTTAGAGAGACCAAGTTTCACACCCATAAAAGCCTACCGGTATAATTATAGCTTTATATGTTTTAATATATACTTTTTTAGATATAAGGTGAGATTATGAAAATGGGGATGTGGAGGGGCTATACACAAGGGAGGAGAAAACTCCAAAACGAGAAGACACAGCTATATTAAATAAAATGGACCAAATGAGAAAGTTGGTTCACAGATTACTTGCTCTGTTGATGTGCTCATTGCCTGGCCCTCTGTTTGCCCCCTGTTACCTTATTAGATTGGGCTGTGCGTTACACATAAACTGTTTTTTACCGAAAATTACATCTGTCCTAATTAAAAGATCGTCCAGTGCTTAGGACGTAATGAAGAATATTTGTGTAGGAGTGAAACTCTTTGGTAGACAGAATGGACTGTGTATAATTAGGCTACAAAAAGCGAATACCCAAGTCAGACGTGGGTTAGCGTTCATGAGAAATAAAGGCTTTCTTCATTTCACCCTATGCATGACGTAATTTAAATGGACAGTTGAGGAGGTCTCTGCTGGACTCTTAACCTCTCATGATCCCTAGGTCAACGAGTTTCTCTGTTACGTGACCTGAAGGTCGTGGGCACGATGGGCGAAGCCTCTAACCATGGAGTGTTTGTGGACACCAACAGTGTGGGTAACAAAATATATTCACATGCTGAAGAGGCTTTTAGGTTACAGTCTGCGATATGTGGAAATTACAGTCATTCATAGGTCACAGCCACCAAACAAAAATATTTGATATGATTTTCATATGCTATCTCGCTTTTCCCCAAACTTGGCCCTAATAAAATAATTTTTTAAAATAGATGGGACTATTTTAAATAAATTTCAAGAACGGACATTGAATGTTGTTCCCACCTCACAAGCTCACATGGCCACCATGGTGGTATTGTATGAGTAAGTAAATGATGAAAGTTTGAAAGGACCAGTGGGACATGATATCTGATGACAATATCTTCCTAGTTTCACAAGAATCAGTTAGTTAATGCATGAAATATTTGCAGGAAATTCATTAATAGGTTTCCTTGGCGCATCCAACTCTCCCACGGCGAATTTTATGAATCTCAGACACCTGCTGTTAAATTTTGAAGCACATAGTTTTCCTTTACTCATATGCTAGTAGTAGTTCCAGAAATATTGTTTTAAATTATTATGAAATTTTGTAAAACTCAATTTGTTTCAGACAGACTACATAGTTGTCTGAAGCTATTATGTACTTATTACTGCACTTATAAGAAGGGCAATAAAACAGACCAGTAGTTGTTGCCAACTGCAAAACCCAATTTTATCCAGCATTTTTCTCTCAAGGTGAAGGGGATCACCAGAATTCACTGGACCACTGCATTCATTCAGTGAAAGAGAGAATGAAAGAAGTATGTTTCATTGATGGTGCATTCGACAGTGAATTGAATCAGACAGAGAAAAATGACGGAGTTCTCGGATATATTTTACAGGTCATTGTTTTCTGAGCAAAAAATAATTTGGCACTCGGGGATTCCAATGATAAATAAGTCTGACTGCTGGGGTAAATCTTGATATTATGGGACTAATCAGTAACAACAATATTGCCTTGAAGGAAGTGAGTTCAAAGCACAGCACTGGTTCTGTGAATTACTTGCCTAAAAGATCCAAAATTAGTGTACTGGCATCCTGGACAAGAAAGTCTGAGCAGAAATTATTTCTGAATCATGAGAAAAGCATTGTGACTAATATTTACCTACACACCTGTCATTATTATTTGACTGTAGGTCCCCCATATGTTGTCAACGAAGACCGGTTGAGTCAAATAATTTAGTATATTAATGTATAAGAGAGTTTTATAGACTTCACTCATGCTTATGAAGAGACTGGTAGTGGACTGGCATCACAAGTTCTTCATAAATTGCTGTAGGATGAGACTGATATAAAAATGCAAGAGGCCAAGGCTGTGAGAATGCAAAAAAAAAAGTCTCGGTAAGTGCAGCAGAGTGCAAGCAAACATTCATCAGAAAAACGAATTTGCCAAAAGTGTACCATGTCCGGCACACGGTCTTAACTAGAAGGTCTAAATGCAGCTTCTCTTAATAATGCGGTTCTCGCATTTTTAAAAATAGTACATATTCAAAAATTGTTGAAAAAGTGTCACAGGTGATGAGTAATTAGGTCATCTGTTCACATTTCTGGCTGCTTTATAACTTCTCCAAAGTGTTTTCATAGCACATCGTATCATGAATGTATTATACAGAAATTTTCTCATTACATTACTAAACTACAACATAAGGGCTATTTTTTCTATATGGTAAATATTTAAGAATGTAAACATGGGCAATATTTGGGAATTCGAATGATACGATAACCCAAATTGGTAGATTCTCCTTTATCATGGAGAGGAGGTTTGTACACCACAGCGACCTGGAAAGCTATGCTGACGGTAGCATAAGCTCCTGGTAGAGCCACTAATGTTATACGTGTCAAAGGTTAGGGGCCAGATGAAGTGTAGTCCTTGGTCCTCCAGGGTGGTGGTTGGACAACCCCACCTCGGAAAAAAATTGTTGCTAAAAACATCCAGAGCCTGTGGAGGAGGCCAGGACCCACACAAGGTTTTAGCTCCAGTAAAGAAGAAGAAGAAGAAATTGATGAATATTGTCACATGTATGAAGCGTGACTATAAATGAGTTTTGGATTAATGACCGGATTTATCCGACTCTTTGATACAGCTCATGGCTACACTTTTACAGTTCACTATTAAACACACACACTAGTGTCCACGGTGATGCCTTTACTGCCGTTGTTTGGTAGCGTCTTTCAGCGGTGGATGTTCCCCTTCCTCTGGGTTCCCAAACTGTCCCCGGCCTCAGCTACCAGCTTCTAACAGCAACAGTTCACAATGACTGAATGCCAGTAGTTCTCTAAGTATTTTTTTATTGCTAGTGAAGTGGGACTAAGTCTCTTGTACTGCGGCCACTTCTGGCCTATTGTACCAGCCCCAGATGATAGGTGAGGGTTATTGTGGAGCAATAGGTGGAATGGAGATTGGCAGGGGAAACCGAAGTACTCGGAGAAAACCTGCCCCAGCACCACTTTGTCCACCACAAATCCCACTTGACCAGACCCGAGATTGAACCCGGGCCGCCTCGGTGGGAAGCCAGCGACTAACCTCTTGAGCTATAGCGCCCAGTTCATTAACTAACTGCAGCTAAAAATCAAAGTCAAAGTCACATTGCGACTGACGGTTAGTCGGTCAGTAAGTCTTGGTAGCGAGCCCCATCTGGGGCTCATTACCAGATACATATTAATCTTTGATAGTTACTATCTTGTTTTTGTGGGGCGCCCTCTTTGATGAGAGGACGGATTTGTCTCTTATATATGCTACTGGCTCTTGCCAACGCAGTCTTCCTCGGGCCCGAGTCCCTTGGGACTCATGACCATATTTTACTGTCTCAGATTTGAGACTTCCGTTTTTGTCACCTCCTACGACTCTAAGAGTCACGGTGGAGGCATTCGACCCCGCATCCACACGGGTCGACTTTTAACTGCAGCTGCTAACTGGTCCAGGATATAACACCTCGGCACAGACCGCATAGAAAACGTCACTTCAATTGATGCTATGTTCTATTGTTGTGGATATGTGCTTGTTTAAAAAGCCGTTACTTAACAATGGCTGTTGTATATTTGCTTATTTTGCAGTTGCCTAGCAACGGTCTACATGTCACAATATGATCAAAATATATTGTTTTAGCTCTATTGTAATGCTTTGCCTACTACATAGTAAAATATGCTGTGTATTGGCAAAAGTTAACATACAGTACAGTACAGTAAAGTGAAAGTGAAGAGCATTTACATTAACTGGTCGGGATACAGTAAATTTAGATGGCGCGAGAAAGGAATAAAATATCAGTAGCAATTCAATAAGTAATATAGTAGATACTGCCTATGTTGGCAAATCTTGATGACAATGGATATGGAACTGAATTATTTTACAACATTTTCTGATAAATAATGTTTATTTCTCTTTGCATATTGTGTTTACAATATAGATTTTTTTTCAACTTTGTATGCCTTTGTATATCTGTACTTTCAGAAGTGACCAAGACTATACTGCCATATATACTCCACTTTTAATTTTCGACTGAGATGTTTCCATTAAAAGCTGAGAGGTTTACCCAATTAAAATTAATGTATAAAAAATGCACTATTTTGTTTCAGCCAACAAATCGTCCTGCGGATGCACCAGCAGACAACGAGGGCATTGTCAAATTTGGATGGATAAAAGGCGTCTTGGTGCGCAACCTTCTCAACATATGGGGTGTAATGCTATTCCTTCGCCTGTCCTGGGTTGTTGCCCAGGCTGGCATTGGTAAGTTCTTTTATCAATATGAAGAGTGTAACATCCGTATTTGTTTCTCCTCAGTGAGCTGATAGAAGTAAATGTTGACCAGCCCAATAGTACATCATAATGTTATTAAGCTGTATTTCTTGATTTCAGTACTTGTAAAAGCCATAGAGCTCTGAAATATGCTCATCCTCTTACCATGTCATTTACAAAAACTGATGATTAGTATAAAAATATTTGTATGAGTTATAGTTTGAGACCAGGTAGCTATGAAGAGGTTTCAGAAGAGGCCTAAGCCAGTAGACAGAAGAAAAATGGGAAGGAGCAGATTGAGATGGTTGGAGAGAATAATATTGAGAGCTGCAGGCAAAAGGCAAATAATGGAGAAGAATGGTCATCTGTCAAGTTGTATTAATGCTTGATTCTCGTTCATTGCTTGCTTGGCTTTCTCTTTGACCTTCAAAATGCGGGCAGTATATTCCTCTGAATTGCTGACTAACTTCTGTTGAACCTATTGAAGTGCATTGCATACATCCCAGAAGAAAGTTCTCTCCTAGGAGTCATTCATTTCATGGCATATAATTTCTCTTTTGTCAGAGTATGCCACAGTTGCCTGGAATAACCCTGCATTGGTAAATGCCAGTAAACTTGAAAATGTACCGACAAAATCTGAAAATTTATGTTATAGTTCATTTCATCGATCCGACATTTCTTGAAATTATGATCTTGATCTGGAATGTTTGAAGTTAACCTTTTATTGTAGGTGAAGGCATCTTGATGCTTTATTTATTATTCGTGTTTAAAGGACAAATAACTGTCCCTCTGCTGTGGCACTGTTCTCATGTACCAACTAAATTAATTAGGGACTTCTCCATTTTTGCTGTAGGCAGTAACACAAAGCCCAGCCTTTCAAGTCAGATTTGCCATTGCTATAAATTGTAGATATACATTTTTTATGTTTTTAGAAAGAACACAGTGTTGCGGAGGCTATTTCCTTTATACAAACTTAGTTTACTGTTATGTTATATTTTCTTTCTTTCTTTATTTTCTTCCCTTTTTTAAGAGTATCATGCATTTTAAAGCACAGTGCTTATTGTATACCATATGTTTAAGCATAAAGAATTGTAGTTCATTTTCCAGCAGCGTATTGGTACTTTAAATATAGGTTAGCGACTACTGTATTTTGCTACTGAATATCGTTTTGGTTCTGAGATAATTTACATAGAGAACCATGACTAATTTATTTAGATATGTGCAAAGTAAACATTTTTAAAATGTTTAATTCATTAGTTTGAAAATTGTGGTCTTTATTTAAAAACTAAAATTAACTTCCTGAAACTTAAACACGTTTAAGACAACAATCCATGATGCTGGTCTGCATAATGTAAGATCTGAGTTTTATGCATTGGTTAAGATTTATATTGTGGTCTTCTTGGATATAACACCACATGGTATGGTAAGTATGTACTAACGATTTGGAAGAACATGCAGTGCTTGTCTTCAGGGTTTAAGGTGTGAAAGGTATGATTTCTTTAGAAGAAAGGAGAACAGAACTGGGCCGTGGAAAATATGAGTGGCCAATTAGAACTATGAATGAGGAGAAGCAGGAAGGGGCCCAGACAGACAAATGGGAAATGGTAAATCATGACAAATAACATTACTCCAGGGCAGAAGGAAGGAAAATCCTTTTGGAATGTGCAGAAGGAAAATCAAGAAACTGCCCTTTCACTCACTCACTCACTCACTCACTCACATGCGCGTGCCCGCACACACTGGATTTTAGGTTCTTCTATTGGTGGCTATGAAGAGTGCTGTCACGTGTTGGGTATGTAACATGACAAATAACTTAATGCCGTTTTGGATGTAGAGAATTTATTGAACACTCGCTCTCACACTCACCCAATTCACAATTACAAATACTGCCATCAGCAGTATCACAATTACATCCACTGCTCTCGGCGACTGCTAGACTTCTGCTGCACTCGGCGACTTCACGATCTGCACTGTGTCACTCCTGATCACACGATCACACACTCTCACATACTGCTCAGCTGGCTTTTTATACCGTTCCCTGTTGACTGTGTCAACAGCGGTATCCCCTGTTACGTCACAGTGGGAAGTGCTGTTACGTCACTGCGGGGGAGGGGGCGGAGTGTTGACTGGCCTGTTACTGCAGCAGCGACAGCGCTCCGATGCTGTTATGTCACCACTGGTGGGGGGAGGGGGTGCCTGCATAGCGCAAATACGTCACAGTACTATTTTCTGGGATAAGATGCCGTTGTGGTCTACTAGACATTTATCGAAGTTTAAGAGGAATGTACTGCTTGTTGCCTGCCTGGCATACTCTCCATACCTAACCCTTTGAAACGTCAGTAAACTTTTACCAAACTACACACTGTCACATCCCAGAAGTTAGTATTCTACACATATATTTAGGATTTAAGGTTCTCACAGTGGTGGTTATGAAGAGTTATCTCTTCTGGAATGTAACACCATATAGTCCATTGAAAGATGGAGGTATCATGTCTGGACTACATGGTGTTATATCCCAGAAACTAGAACTCTACACATGTTTGTTTGCAGTTTTCACTGTCCTTGGGTCAAAGAAATTTCTGTGATGCTTTTATATTGATTCCAGGCCAAGGATTGTTGCTAATCCTTGCAACCAGTATTGTAACGTCAATCACTGCTCTGTCCATGTCAGCTATCAGTACAAATGGGGTCATAAAAGGAGGTAAGCAGTATGTAATCAAGGTTCATGTCAGATGAACTTATTTATTTAATTGAAATCCCTCATTAAATTCATCTTGGTGTGTTTGATACTGACTGACATGTATCAAAGATATTTTTTAGGCATTTCTATGACACTCTTTCATAGTTTTATAATAATTTCTTTGTTCATCAGAAGATGTGTGCCTTTCACAAGTCCAACTATTTATACCATCTCAATCTGTCCAATTTTCTAACATTCCTGTAAGTACTGTCATGTCTTTTATTATGTGTCCTCTGCACCAGGAACTTATTTTTATTTTAAGTAATCATTCTTGGAAGAGCTAGGTAACTCGGTCAATGTAGTGACTAGGCTATGGGCTGGATTTCCATTCCTGGGAAGGAGAAATATATTTCTCCTTACCACATCCATACCTTTTCTAGGGCCCACCCAGTCTTCTGCTGGTTAGTTGGGTAAAGTGGCTGTGGTGTGAAGCTAACTGCTAGCCTCCGTCTAGTGCTGAGATTAAGAATATGTGGAGCTGTATGTCCACTGCCCATATGCTTTCATGGCATACTACATAATTAAGCATACAGATATTTTTTTTTTTTTATTTTTGGCTGTAACATTAGCAATGCCCATAAGCCTGTCTGAATACTTTCTCTAAATGTTTGCTGACTCTTTTTAAAGTAAGTTGACTCAGGATCAGTTTTCCCAATCTTCATTCTTTAATGGCTGTGCCCTGAGCTATATGGTGATAAAACCACTTAGAACTGTATAGTGAAATTTTCCTGTGCTCTTATATGTAATATAAATTTTAAAAATAGTTTTCACATTGAGGAATTTATTTTGGATATTACAATAAGTGATTGAATGTTGCACTTATGAATAATACTTATACTTATTACAGTGAAGATAATTTTCTTATTCAAACATATAAAATGGAAATTTTATTCATCATATCTCCATTTGTGCTAAAACCATTAATCCTGTCAATGTGGATGAAGAAAGTGTCACTCACCTATAAGTCATTTAATCACCTGGTGGTGAAATATTATATTTGGAAATCATGTTGCATTAGTTTGTATGTATAGTTGTAATTCTTTCTGTAAATTCCCTCAGAACAAGATTTTTGTATTTTGTTATCATTCTGTAATTTTTGTGGAACACTTCCATCCATATTCACAGCATATTTTTCCTCATGGTGAAAGTATTCTTTACATAACAGCATTTACACAACGTTGATCTTGTGACGTGACGTGCAGTTAATATTCAATAGGTTTGCGTGTTTTCGATTTATTGTCATTATACAGAACATATGTCTTGAAAGAAAATATGTGATTTATTAATTTTACAGGTGGTACATATTACATGATCTCTCGATCATTGGGACCTGAATTTGGTGGTTCTATTGGCCTTATCTTCTCACTAGCCAATGCAGTTGCCTGTGCCATGTATGTAGTGGGCTTCTGTGAGTCCCTAACAGATTTACTGACAACATATGATCTCCAGATAGTGGATGGTGGGATCAATGATATGCGGATCATGGGATCTATCACAATTATGGCTCTCCTCTGCATTGTTGTTGTTGGAATGGAATGGGAGGCTAAGGTAATAACACTGTTCATAATATTAAATAGTTTGCTGTTTTAAACATAGAGCACAGAGGAAACTGCTTTGTATCATTGACAGACGTTTTTGTGGAGGGATAGTGCAGCCTTAGCTGTGTTCTGTTGTCATGTATCAGGGCATCTTTTTTAATGTATTTTATGAAGTAGACTTTTATAACTTCTTTGATTTGATGTAGTTAGAGCTTTACTACCTGCATCAGAGGGATAAGGAATTGGATAATAGGGATGTTGGTGAAGTGTGGTTCTGGCTACATTTGTACAGCTGAGTTAAAATTATACAGTTCATAATGTAAGCATACACATTGTAGGTAATATGTATGTTATGGCTGTGTGATGCATTATTTGTCCCTTTTCACATTACCATTGCTAGCCAAAATCAGAATTAATTAAGAAGACAAACAAGAGGAACTAACATTTTTCAGAAAGCACATAGGTAGGTGCTTGATATTTACATCAGCAAAGGAAGTCAGACTGAGAAACTACATCCTCCACTACCTAAAATGTGCATATGCAGAGCTCTGCCATGGATGTAGCTACATCAGACAAGTTATGCCAGACAGTACATGGAAGTCCATACTATAGTTCAGCTGTTAATTGAAAAAAAAATCTTGAAACATAAACAGCTTTTTGATTGTTTGATGTTTGATCTGTTACTTGACTGTGTGTACCCATAAATTTCTGTACCTGTAATTCAAAAAGAGGGCTGGAGTTATCTCATAATTAACATACTGAGTTATAACAAAAAGAAATTAGGTTTCATACTTGGCCATTTTTAGAGGGATTTGCGATGAGTACTGGGTGAACTACACATATCATTCATTCCACAATATTCTCATTTCTACTTTCCATCTTCAATATTATTTATTCCAGTCTTGTTTAATTTGAGGTTCTCATAGCAGTGGTTATGAAGGTACAGGTATTTCTCGATTCACGAAGATAATTCATTCTGTGAAAACTCTTCATAAGGAGGATATTCGTAAATCAGAAGTGAATTTTGCAATACTTTAAATGTAAAAGTTACCAAATTTATGATTATAAGTTGTTCATTATAGTGAATGTGAAGTTTGTTAAGTAAAAAATAGGTACAAATTAACATGTTTTCTTGTACTGGCAATTTAGAAATCAGGTGTTTGTAAAATGAGGGATACTTGGGATATAATGCTATGCAGTCTGATACAAGTTAGCCAACATTTGGAGTAATCCATTGCATTCATCTTTAGTGTCAGAGAGTGAGTCCAGCAAGAGCAGCCAGCCAATATAGCTCTGAAATGCCAGTGCATTCCTATTGGACTGCAGTGTTGCATCCCAGAAGATACTACTTTTTATATTTTAGCCTCTGTTGTCAGGTAGCTGAACATCATTCAGTTAATAGGTATGAAGCAGTGTAGGGCGAGATTAAAGTTTTTGCAGTGGTCACTATGGAAATTATTGTCTTATGATGTGTGATGCCATGTAATCTGGTACATTATACCAGTGTTTTGGTGAAAGAGTCTCTTCTTCCCTGAAGTTGAAAGCAGCAGCTTCCTCCAGAATGTTGGTAATTATCAGTCAGATTATACATCACTTCTCAGATGGCATTGATCTTGATATAAGTTAATTTTAATGGAATATTCTTTAATGTAATTTTGTGTCCACCATTTATATTGGTGGGACCAAGAAAGGCAGCAGATCACAAAAATACATTACTCATTAATTTTATGGGCTTCATTTGCAGAATGTATGAAAAGCATGGTACAATACAATATAACATACTAGCAGGGGGATAGGGTGTCCATCATCAGCAACGTTCACTATAACTAAGTGAAAGGAATATTCATGGAAGTACACCATAGGATCTGGGGTAGCATTGTTGGTATAGTGACTGGCTATGGGCTGGATGACCAAGGGTTTGGAGTTCAAGTCCTGGTAGGGTCAAGTATTTTCTCTTCTCCATGTTGTCCAGATCGGCTCTGGGGTTCACCCAAACTCCTATCCAATGGGTACCAGGGGCTTTTTCCCTGGTGGTAAAGCGGCCGGGGCGTGAAGCTGACCACAAACCCCCAACTAGTGTCAAGGTCAAGAAAATGTGGATATATACATCCACTCCTTCACATGCCTTCATGGCATAGTGCTTAATTAGTTAAGCATGGAGACAACTTTACCTTATGTAAGATTTGAGGCTCTCACGGTGGTGACTATGAAGTCTGATTTTACCGGTTCTCACGGTCTCTTCGCTTGCAGATTTCTTATATTTTCCCTTCTACCCTGAAGATGGAGGCGATACGTTCCTCCAAAACGTCGGTTAACACCACATATACACGGTGCCAAATCCCAGAAGACTGCTTTCTTCAACTTTACCTTACCTTTACACCATAGGATATGTAGCCAATATATGCAGTAAATGTAAAAAACACAATGTGATTGCATAAATTTGATTTGTTTCATTCTGGTCCATCACACTAACAATATCAAGAAAAGTTAAACAGTTCCATCTAGTGTGACTGGTGAAGATTTTTCTTAGTATTGATGTATTGATATAAAGGTGTCCCTCTGATGATGGTCTCTGAAGTCCGAAACATGTAAGGGCATAAATAATTGAAATAAGTACAATCTTCACCAGTCACACTAGATGGAACTGTTTAACTTTTCATGACTGCATAAAGGTTTTTATATTGCGTTTCTTCTTTTTTTAATGGTTTTCATGCTGCAAAACATTCTTAGTGCCTCAGTGTCTTTAAAGATTCACAATTGTGCAGGGCCAGATCTTTCCTGTTATATCTGAAATATGATATATTTGGGTCCAATATAACGAGGGCCCAGGGTACTGTACTCAGTGTTGGTGTGATCAGCCAGTGACAAACCTTACAAAAATTTCTATACTTGATGGCATGTGATACCTGTTGGCACATCATTTAAACTATGCATTCAGATAGTTACCTACAAGAGAAGAGCAGCTCCAACAAACCAAATTGGTCGCTTGACAGTGGAGAAGTTACTGGCACTCCTGTGGTTAACTCATGAAGAAAATGCATTATTTTTCCAATCACTGTAATTGTTTTCATCAGTTTCTGGACAGTCATTAATGAAAATAAAGTTATTTAATTTTGTGTCTGCAGGCTCAGCTGGGTCTTCTTGTGATTCTTCTTATGGCAATAGTTGATTTTATGATTGGAACCTTCATAGGTCCCCAGAATGATGAAGCCCAGGCTAAGGGATTCATTGGATATGACCGTATGTAAATGAAGATTTGTTTTGAATAATATAGGATATATGAACTGTATCATCATTGGAAAAGATTCTGCTTAGTAATATCATTTCCAGATGTTCTTAATATATATGGTAACTCATATTATGTCTCCAGTTTGGTTTTCACACCATTTAGAACTCAAAGAAATGCATTTGGATTTGTGTTGTTAGTGGCACTTAATTTACATGCATTCAAAATTTATAATTTTCTGTTACTTTTAAAGAATGTTCAAACTTTGTTATGTGACGATAAACAACAAACAAGTTTGTGTTGTTTAGCTTACTAAATGCACTAATGGATAGACCGTTTACATTGCATAATGCAGCAGTTCTGAACCTTTTCAGTCAATTTACCAGTTACGTCAGTGTGAAGCTTCACATACCTTTTTCAGTGGAAACTTTATTTTTGTCCCAAACTCTGTATTATTTCACATTAAAAACACATCAAGATACAGAGGAGTGTTCATTTTAAACAAACTCTGTTTCATCCATGCACACAAAATGTTGTATAGAATAAAGTTGTGTGGGTGTTTAGGCTCTTTTTGCCAAAATTTTACGGTGTATGATGCATATATCACATGCACCTTAGGAGCCTTCATGTGCCCCTTGGGGAACTTTCACATACCCCTGTATGCCTGGTTCAGGACTGCTGACTTAATTAATTCTATGCTGATTTGTTATGCAAGCTTATTTCTTTCTTTTATTTTATTTTTTACAATGAGCAGTATGTAAATGAGAAGTATTAATTTTCAAGTTTGGGATTTTCCTTCTGTTATTGTCCATTTAAACCATGACCAATTTACCTGACTCATGTTTCTTGTGGTTTCTCTCAACTTGCCCAGCTGAATGCTAGGCTAGCAGCTTAACCTCCATCAGTGCCTTGCACAATTGCGCTGTCACATGCACTGGTTAGGCAGGCCCAGTGTCACATTGTTTACAATATAGATCCCATTACTGCAAAGTTTAAGTTTTGCCACCACTGCCATATTAGCAGGAGACTTAAATCTAGTTAATAAAAGTTTAAATAAGTCATAACTGACTCTGCAACTCTTTATTTGCTCAGTATTCATTCATATTCATCATCCCATCTCTTTCACCACTGTAAATGTCTGCAACTGAAGCAGTATTATCAAATAATCTAAGGATCAGTCAAACAGTTAATCGGTCATTTCCTTTGATCATGCCGCTACCAAAACTATTGTGTGCAATGCATGTGCAGCAGCTGAATATTCCTTTCGAAATCTGCAGGTCATGGCTTCATCACATCTGCAATATTTCTACATGTAGAATGTGAATATATGGCAATATTATCATAGATATAAAACAGAAGTGAGATGAAAGCTGTGTAGCATATTTTTATTGGAAAAAAATCAAGATTAAGAGACACAGGTTTCAAATAACAGCTTTTGACTCCAGGTTTTTAATGTTGCTGCAACTCACAAGTTTTTACTGGACTAAATTATCAATCTGGATGTTAAAATATTAGTTATAGAACAGTTATTTTGAAATGATTCACGTGGTATCGTAGTTGGTTGAGGCACTATGCTACAAGCCGGAAGGTCGTGGGTTCAAGTCCTGATGAGGTCATTACATTTTTTCAATTGACCTAATCCTTCTGGCCGCACTATGGCCCTGGGGTCGACTCAGCCTCTAACAGAAATGAGTACCAGGCATTAATGAAATAATTTTCCTGGGGAGTAAAGCATGGCCAGCATGTAAGGCTGACAACCTTCCCTCCATCTTTGAGCCGATTGTCTAGATAGTGTGGGACCCTCAGTGTCGCACAACCCTATGGGCCTTCATGGCCTGTTACAGGGATAGCTCTGCTTTTGCTTTTACTTACTTATAGAGCTAACATAATTGATTAAACTGTAGAATTTAATGTTGCTGCTCACTTGAAAATAGGGCAATTCTGCATGTCCATGTCTGCTACAGTTAGGCTGGCCAGAAATAGTCTTATGCTAGCTAATTACAAGTGTTCTATATTTTGATCTCCTTTTCAGAGAGAAAATAATGTGAGGAATATGTAGAAGCCATAAAGAGTCATTGAGAAAATATGTCCATGCTTGCTTTTGTAGTGCTGGGTTGGTGTGGTTGCAGAGTATTTCTTGATGTGGGTGCTGCCTAGCTTAGGGATTTGTGACAGCCATGTTGGATGGTGTCAGATGCTGTGTGGGTAGCTTAAGGCCAGTCTCTTTGGGGGTTATATTTAACACACTGGGGTGGGGATTTGGGGTTAGTGTACACTGATGTCATTTTGGTGATAAGGTGATAAGCAGTTCATAATGAAATGCAGAACTGTCATGCTCATTTGCAGTGGACATATATACTATCAGTAGGACAGAGGCCATTTGAGGAATGTGCTGATATAGTGTCATATAAATACATCACGTGTACAAATTTACCTTTAAGCCTTTACCACCACAACAATGAAGGTTGAAATGCAGGTCTACTTGCACCTGCCTCTAAGTTACAAGGTGTTATTATTGTGTGTGCTGGCAATGAGAATGTCATACTTCCAGATGCTTTATTAGTGTTTACATCAGGTGTGAAATGTGTTGATCCTTGTCAAAAATTATTTCTGATAACCATGAAAAATGGCTGAAAACAGACTTGATTCCAATCAATATGATTCATAATGCTACTTACAATTATATCTATATCAATCACATTCCAACCTTTGCATCTTGTGGTGAACAACCGGTTTTCAAATCTTGGCATTTCTTTTAGTGACCAAGTATGAGCTCAAACAATATTCTGTTACTAAGATACGCAAGACATGATTTGAAAAATTTGTAATTAATACTCTGCTTGCTGAACATGGTGATTCTGTCCTTTGCTTGCCCTGACTGATCTGATATGGCTGAATGTTGCTAGGAGTAGTATCATTTTTTTTATGATGATGATGCAGTGAAATTGTCTGTGAAAAAGATTAATATGGTAACAAAAGCAAACTGGAGAAGCAAGAGCATTCGCCAGTTAGAACAGAATTCATTATGGTTGGAACTTTTAGGGCAAATTATAATTAACATGTAAGATAACAGTGTTAGCAGCTATACCAGCAAAGAGGGAAAGAGGAAGATTAAGCTGGTGAGAAGTCATGTGGAACTGAAGTTTGTAAATGATCACCTGCCATTGGAAGTAAAAGTTCTGCTTATCTTTTTGTGGAAAGCTGTAGAGAGAAAGAAGAGTGCTATCTTCTGGGATGTACGTAATTCCATGTAGCCCAGTAAAGGTTCACTGAAATTTCAGAGGACTTTACTGCCTGCATTGTCAGGCTAAGAAGTAAGCCAAGCAAGAGACAGGTGGAAAGAAGAGCCCTGCTTGCTATGTGCTTGCATGGCTTTTGACCCTGAAGTCACCTGAAATGTCTACTGGACTACATGGCGGTACATCCCAAAAGAGAGTAAATACTCTTCATAGTCACTGCTGTGAGAACCTCAAAGCCAACACAATAGGGAACTGCACAGATTTCACTGAACTGCCTGTACAAGAATCAGCAAAAGTTGTTGTAAGATTGGAGGTTTGCACAAGATGAAGATTCATATTATGGTCTCCTGAGTTATGATACCATGCAGTGTGGTAAGTTGGTATTAACATTTTGGAGGAATATGATGCTGCCATATTCAAAGTAAATCTACTAGGCTGCATGATGTGATAACCCAGAAAACCACAATATTAAGAAGTGGTTGTTTATTTCATCATATATAACATAATGTGTATCCTGTAAGTTTAGCCCCCTTAGTCCCAAATACTGTCTGTAAATGTCTGTGCTTTTCAGGCATTTTTATCTTTGGATAAGATATTCTGTATGGTCTAGTTTCTTGAAAGTTGGAATTTGAAACTGTAGATTTCAAATGAATCTTGTAATGATCTTGATTCTTCAGAATACTGAGAAAGTTGGTGGAGTCAGTAATGCTTCTGATTTGTATTTGAAAGGCATCTGGTTCATATCTTGGTCAGAACATTGGCTGTCATAACTGATTTTCCACATTCCCTTCAGGCATATGCTAGAAAGGTGCCTCAAATTAGACCACAACTGTACTCTTCCACATCATTTCCAATTCCTTATTCACATCACCAAGCTGTTTTGTGCTGTATGGCTTGAGTTACTGGCAGCATTATTAAATAATAAATAAATAAATAAACCGAGAACATTTTACATAGTGCATGTGATTATGGTGACAGTTTTTCTTCATATACAGTGTGATAGAATTATATGTGTCTCTAAATCAAATAAACTGTATAGTTTTAATTCACAGCAGTTAGTTAGTTAATATTTAGCATAATTTCTCACATACTTATGAACTCATGTGTGCCTTTTTTTTTTCAGTTAGTTTACTTAAAGAAAACTTCTTCCCAGACTATCGCTTTAGTGAAGGAGTTCATCACAACTTCTTTTCTGTATATGCCATCTTCTTTCCTGCTGCAACTGGAATTCTGGCTGGAGCCAACATATCTGGAGACTTAATGGTAATATTATTCATTGACTTTGTTTCATTACAGTATTCTTGGGTCATAATAATATGTAAACTTCTTACAGGCACAAACTGTTAGTGTTATAAGTGAATGGAACATGCGTCTACATTGCATCATCATGGAAATAAAGTGGATGCTTCTCAGTATTTTTTGTCTCTCTCACACACAAACGCGCATGCACACGCACGCGGCCGCACGCACACACACACACACACACACACACACACACATCTTTTCCAGCTCATCAGTCATACTACTATGTGGCACATCCCGCAAAATGACATACAGGGTCTCTAAGCCAAGTACCCCTACAGAAACGGACATAGATTGTGTACTCAGGTTCACACTGAAAGGATAAAGGCCAGAAAAGTTGGTACCCTTACATCCTTATTCACTGTGACTGGTATCAGTGATGCTTCTTATTTTGTTATTAGAGGAATTTCAATCTTAGGTTCAGGTCTCAGACGTGATTCTGAGCATATCCTGCTTTCTGTGCATCATTGCCACTAATAAGTCATATCATAAATGTGATATAAATTGTTCCACCCTGGAATTTTATTATGTAATGAGATACTCTAATTTACCCTACTAACATCTTGCCAACAAATGACTACAGACAGTCTGGAAGATGACAAGGTGGTTTCAAGCTGTTATGGCAAATATCATCAGTGATATCCCTGTATCAGTGCCAGAATATGTAAAACTGATTTTTCCTGATGTATCCCATTTCATCTAATAATTACAAACTCACTCACTTTGCCTTCTGTTAGATTGCTGTTGCCATGCTTGTCTCTACACTGTTTACAACCACACTAAATACTCATATAACTTACTGTTTCTGTTCATGTTTTATGTGCAAATATATGTATGCATGCACATACATTAGAGGCAGAAATGTAGTAAACATTTAGAGGAATGAATAACTAAAGGATAGAAGATTGTAATGAAATGTTACCTGAAAAGAATGAAAGATGAAGGAACAAGAAGAGTGAGAACTTTTGGGAACAGAATAGATACCCATCTTAACCTTGAAAGTGTGAACGAATCTCTTTGCATGTTATTTTTCTTAATTTTTATTTGAATGACATTTTTAACTGGATGCTTTCTCAGGACCCACAAGGAGCTATTCCCAAAGGCACACTACTTTCCATCCTGCTGACAACTGTATCCTACCTGGGAATGGCTGTCATGTCAGGTGCTGTAATGGAACGGGATGCAAGTGGCAATGTAACTGAGCTATATAATGGGACATTCACTGATTGTGCTTATCGTGAATGCAAGTGGGGACTGCACAACAGCTTCCAAGTGAGAACATATCTTTTATTGCATGCTTCTGTAGTTGTATTTAAAAAATTCATTACAAGTCATATCACACAATTTGTTTGTCACCTGGCGCTGGAAGAGATTAGCTCATGTGTGGTAAAATTTGCAGTTTGTGTAATTGATGACTTTTATTTTAGGTATAGGAACAGGATTATGCACAATATATCACTGATGGTTGTGGTGCTAAGATCAGAATATGGCATATTCCATGTCCTACAGTCATTCTGATTAACTTTGGATCCATGGAATGCAATGCAATGTAATGTAATGTAAAAACCCTTTCTTCTTTAATTCAAGTCCCTTGGTACTGTAGTGTCAGATGGGCTTATTGCACCAGTCCCTGGTAACAGATGAGTATGGATCAAAGNTGGATCCATGGAATGCAATGCAATGTAATGTAATGTAATGTAAAAACCCATTCTTCTTTAATTCAAGTCCCTTGGTACTGTAGTGCCAGATGGGCTTATTGCACCAGTCCCTGCTAACAGATTAGTATGGATCAAATGTAGATTGATGATTTTAAGTAAACACATATACTGCACATTGTTTATGGTGGTAACATGTGTAATCATGACCTTTTAATCCAATCCAGTGAGATTTTTTCCCTTCAGTGTGCAACTTGGAAGGAAAAATTAAAAAGTGTTCTCTGTATTAGCCCTGTGAAATACAGAACAAATGTAACAAAACTGAATGAAGGTTGGACTTAAATGATTTCATGGAATTAAAATGTTCTTATAAGTTAATTAGGAGAGATTTATGTCCCTTTTCAGGACTTTATATATGCCATGAGTCATTGAAATTGCTGGGTAGGACTAGGAAGTTGTTTTCCCATGGCTTCTGAACTTGATTTTTATTTGTATGAATTCTTCACACTCACTGAAAAAAGAAAAAAATAGAGATATGATCATGTTTGTTGATATGTTCATCCATCTGTTCTTGTGTTTCATCTCCCAGTTACAGTAATGCATTTTTTATGAATTATGGTATGGAATGTTATGACAGTATTCCTAAGACAAATTCCATTTTGGTCCATAACCCTTTACATGAAAATAATTTCTGTATTTTGAAAATTTCACAAAACTGTTTAACATACAGGAAATTTATACATGCTGTGACATACAAGGACTTTTCAGAAAGTGACCTCCAGTGAGTTGTTAACAAATCAAGTAATGAGAAAAGAATTTATAATATACAAAAAATACATACTTGAGCTACTTCTCAATGTAGTCACCACTGGAATTTAGGCACCTGTTGTATTGGGAAATAAGTTTTTGTATGCCTTTGTCAAAGAAGCCTGCCACCTATGAGCTCAGCCACATTTTGGTACCTTCTATCAACTCCTCATTATTGTTGAAGCGCTGTGATCCTAACCAGTTCTTCAGGTAGATAAACATGTGGTAGCCTGCTGCAGCGAGATCAGGGCTGTAAGGAAGGTGGTCAGGCAACTCCCTATTGAAGTGCTCCGGCAGTGCTTGAGTGTGAGAATCTGTATGTGGACACGCCTTGTCATGGAGGAGCACTACACTGGATATCAGCATTCCAATTTTCTTATTCTGAATGGCCATACACAGTTTGTATAGTGTTTCACAATACACATGCGATGTTATTGTGGTTTCTTTTTTACATGAATTCCACCATCAGCACTCCTTTCCTGTCCCAGAAAACAGTTGCCACCAGCTTTTTGGCTGGCAGACAATGTTTGTTTAAACTTTTTTTGGCTTGTCTGGTAAATATACGTAGGACAGTCAAAAAGTTCCCTGAATTCCCCTGCAGACGGAGAACGAGTGATAAGATAGCACACACACTGTTGTGGTGGGAAGCTCATCATGTCTTCTCGCAGGTGCAATAGGTCTGGACAGGTTTCAGTGTGCAGTGTTGTTACTGTTCCGTTTGAATTAGACGTGAGTGTTGGTCATTCGGCGCAATGTTGCAGTTCGAACAGCGTGTGAACATCAAGTTCGTGTGCAAATTGGGAAAATCTGCTTCAGAGATGCTGTCGGCCCTGCAGCAAGTGTATGGTGATACTGCACTAAAAAAATCCGCAGTTTATGACTGGTTTTCCTGGTGTAAGAATGGGCAGGAGATGTTAGAGGATGACCAGCATAGCGGGAGACCTTTGGCATCCAGACCCGAAGCAATGATTGGAAAAGTGTGACAACTGGTTCAATGTGATCGAAGAATGACCATTGCAGAGTTGGAGCAAGAAGTTGGTACTGTTACTGGCCATTTCTACATGCAAGTTTTGCAGAGGTTGTATGATGCGGTTCGGAGGAAGCGGCATGAGAAGTGGCAGGGGCAGTGGTTTCTGCATCACAATAACGCACCGAGCCACACATCGCTTGTTGTGCAGAAATTCCTTGCCGAGAAAACCATTCCTGTCATCACTCAACCACCGTACTCTCCGGATCTTGCTCTGAGTGACTTTTGGCTGTTCCCTACTCTAAAAATGGGCCTCAAGGGGACACGTTTCACAACCATGGAGGACATAAAATCGAATACGACAGCTGAGCTCCGGAAGATTTCAAAAGAAGCCTTCCACCACTGCTTCCAACAATGGCAGGATCAATGGAGCACATGTGTGTGCGCGTGCAAGGGTCCTGCTTTGAAGGTGATTAGGTAAGCGTTGCTGTATGTCCTACCATTAGAGTGCTATACCACCATTCTGGGAACTTTTTGACTGCCCCTCATTTGTGCATCCACTGCTTTGACTGCTTGTTGGTTTCACCATTCACAAGAAACTCGGGTTTAATCACCTATTACTTGTAAGATGTGATTGAGAAATTCATCTCCATCTTTGTGGTATTTCTCTAAAGAAAGTGAAAGCTGAAGCCATTCTCTGTGTTTATGCACACCTGTGAGAATGTTTTGAACCAGTCATGTCCAAAACTTGTGATAGCCTAGCCTAACTGTAGAAAACAATGTGTGAAATGTTTGGAAATTTGCATGAAAGTTCTGAAATTATGAAGCACCGTTTTTCATAAATTTTTTGGCCAGCACTTTGAGCAAGACCACTTCCCTCTTCATTGTGAACATTTGTTCACCCATCTTTTAACATTCTACACCATTGTCTTACAGTTTCTTCACTCTCTTCTTTTTGACCATAAGCCATGCATAATTTATGATGGATTTTTGCAGCACTAATGTTTTTAGCATGAAGAAAGTGGATAACAGCCTAAATTTCACAGCTGGCAGGATTATCAATTTCAAGACACATCATAACTCACTCTGTAAAGACAAGAACAAACACTAGGTGACCAGTTATGTGATGGTTTACAAGGCTGTGAGTCATGTGATGCTACTTCAAATGCGCAAGTTCTGCCCTGCTCCTACATTAGTTGCCTAAAATAAATGGATGTTGCTTTCCAAATAGCCCTCGTATATCCTATCTTGTGTTTGTGCTTGTGTCCGGAGGTGGGTACTATGTCTGTCTATTGGGCCCAACTGAGTAGTTTCTCCCTGAAAGCCAAGACAATCTTCGAAACATTATGTGTTTTAAATAAAAACAGGATGATGGATAATGTCCAGAAACACAATAATTGTATTAAAATACATGGTGTCTTAACCTGTAAGTCCACAGTATGAATGTTCATGGCAATGAAAATCTGAAATACATATCATATATATTTTTCATTGATGCAATATGTAGTCCATGTGGATTCTGGAAGGTTGTTCTGGAAGGTGCTAACTGCATATTGAGGATACTTTATATCTATGTTTGCACTTTGTGTTGCAGGTGATGGAGCTGGTGTCAGCATTCGGACCCTTGATTTATGCTGGTTGCTTTGCAGCAACACTTTCCTCAGCACTTGCCAGTTTGGTGTCTGCACCCAAAGTATTTCAAGCTCTGTGCAAGGATCAGCTGTACCCTTATATCACATGGTTTGCCAAAGGTTATGGCAAAAACAATGAGCCAGTTCGAGGATATGTACTTTGTTTCTTCATTTCCATAGGTTTTATCCTCATTGGTGAGTTTGTTATTGTATTCTTTTAAGTTATACTTCCAATTGTAACAACTAATCTGTGCCCTATATTCTGTAGTGTTATATTTGTCACATTTAAATGAATATAATATAAGTTACATATTGTATGTTTGGTCCATTTACTAATACTATGTAGAACCTATATACAGTGGAATCCCACATTAAGATTTTTCTGTTTTTAATGTTCATTTTTTGGAGTCCTGAGAAGTACCATATATGCAATGCATAAAGTATAAAATGTATGTCAGAAGCCACAACTCCAACATGAAGAGACACTTTGTTCTGCAGTATTACAGCAAATACAGACTTGATCTGTAAATGCCTGTATACTGGGAGCCTTTAAACTAGGTGTCTTGAAAAAATCGTTTTTGCAGGACACTGATCTTTTCATCGTGTGCCTTTCATATGTTTTGCATTGTTGACCATATCGCAGGTTACCTTGTGAGACTAAGTTATATTATCTCGTCTCTCTGTTGGTGTTGTATATGGAAAAGGGAATACCACCACGATATATTAAAAAAATCACATACACTATTTGTCACAGTGAAACCTCTCAGAATTATGGAGTTTTTGGTCTTCCTCCATTGTCTAGTATTCTGAACACTAGCAGTCACAACGTTTTGGAAACTGGATCTGTTTCTGTCCTCAGGTGAGGGGGAGACACCTTCTCTGTTGGGACCCTTAAAAAGATCTAACCTCAGTCACTCTTTCTAAGGGACCCAACAGAGTAGGTGTCTGCCCCTTGCTTGAGGACAGAAATGGATTCAGTTTCCAATACATGTTCTCTATTTTTTAGAATACCAAACAATGGACAAGGTAAAAAAAAAACAGTAATTCTGAATCTTATACACCGTCATCAGAAGCCTTTAGAATCTAAGTTAAACCTCTGTTTCTGTCCATATGTGATTGAGCCATTTCTGTGAATATCAGTTCTGATGGATGCTGTTAACCCTGATTGTAGGGCCAGGTACATTGTTTTAAGCCAGAATGCTAATTCCATCATGCTTGTGCTCTTGTGTTGCAGGAGAACTGAATGCAATTGCACCATTAATCTCCAATTTCTTTCTTGCTGCATATGCACTCATCAATTTCAGCACATTCCATGCCTCTTTGGCAAAGCCTGTTGGCTGGAGACCAAAATTTAGGGTGAGGTATTGCACCATAATTTTTTAAGAATGTAATCATGTTGATGTGCTGTTCCTTTGAAATTACTTAACCTCTTGATCTGTAAAATGTCTTGCAATTAGCATAACACCTGTGAATTTTTTTTCATCATATTGTAAATTTCAGTACACACATTAAAAATCAGACAACAGCATATTAAATTATATCACTTTTATCATCATGCGATTTCACATTTCCATGTCTTACCACATAACCTGATACTGATGGGATACTTTGTTTAAATTAAAAGTAGTGTCACCAAATAACCAAAGAGATAGCATGATATGACTATCATAAAACAAGGAAAATGTTAGCGTCTTTGCATATTCTATTATAATGATTCTTAAATGCATCTACCAGGTATTTGCAAGAGTAGCAGAAAGGTCAGACAGAAGTAACCAGATATGAAGATGGAAAAATTTTGATGTGAATCTTGTGATTTCGTTTGTTCTGTGTACCAGTAAAAAAAAAAGTAAAGGTATCCCTGTAACAGGCCGTGGAGGCCCATAGGGTTGTGAGATGTTGAGGTTCCCGTGTTTTCTAGACATTTGGCTCATAGATGACGGTAAGATTGTCACCCTTACGCATTGGCCGCCCTTTACCCCGAAGAATATTCCTGGTACACATTTCTCTTAAAGGCTGAGTTGGCCCCAGGGCCATAGTGCGGCTGGCAGGATTAGATAAATAAAAAAAAAATCCACCTCATCAGGATTCGATCCGCGACCTTCTGGCTTATAGCATAGTGCCTCAAACAACTATGCTACCATGTGCCCCCTGTATACCAGTACCCTCTATACTTATCAGAGGAATGGAGTAATTGAGATTTTGCTTAACAAATATAAGTCATAGATAGACACTTTTATCACTATTCAGGTCAGAGCTCAGTCCTTACATATTTCAGAATATACACCCCACTTTCATCTATCCAGATCTCTTTCATATACATGTAAGTGTAAGTGCATGTAATTTTTGTTGATTTGTTGCAGTACTACAACATGTGGTTGAGTTTGGCTGGTGCCTTATTATGCGTGTTTGTGATGTTTGTCATAAGCTGGTGGACTGCCCTCATTACATTGGCTTGTGTTCTGGCACTCTACCTCATTGTAGCCTACAGAAAACCAGGTAGAATGAGTTCATATACTCTTTCAGATATTCTGATAACTGAAAATTGACTGCCATGCACTTTCTATGTGGCTGTCATAGCCACTGTTGTTGGTGAGGGAGAGGTGAACAGAAATGTGTCATCAGTGATGCTGCATTTAGGAGATCTAAGTTGAAATCCAGTACTGTGTTGACCCATAACACATCAGAAATACAATATGGTCCTTAATGTTTTTTGTTACAATGTTCTCAGTTGATGTTCTTCACTACCATATTAACCTGGTGAAATAATAGCTATATATAACAAGCTCAATTCCTTTGGAATCTACAGTTACAAATAATGACAGTTTCTGAACAAAATTTTATTGATTTACTCTTCTTATTCTTTGATCGTGTTCCTAAGTTTTGTTATTGTTGTTCCCAGATATGAACTATATAGTTCGGAACATTTTCAATTGAGTTGCTTCATAATTTATTTAACTCTTTTCTTCAATGGAAGACATTTAAATGGCTCTCTTCTCTTGGTATGGAAGATGTATGATCCTAGAAGCACCAGCTTTAATTGGTGTGGTGTCAGACTGCCATTTTCGGTTGTCAGAATTTCACTTCTTTCATTGGAAAATGAAATATAAAATTTCCCAATAGAAAGTGTTCTGCCCAAGTGCTGCTTGGCTGTGCACTTCAGATTAAAAATCAATATGCTGTCAAGTGTAATAATTCTTGTAATGGTAGAAATTTTCAACACTTGAAAGTTAAACCTTGTAGATACAAAGGACAGTGTTTGTTCTAAAGGGTTCTGACAGTGGTGTATAACACACAGAATTACTGGGGTTTTGGACGTTTTCCATCGTCCAGTATTCTACAGAATAGAAAACAAAACATTTCAGAAACTGGATCTGTTTCTGTCCTCAGGTGGAGGGGGGGGGGAAGAGACCTACTCAGTTGGGCCTCTTAGAAAGAGCTAATCTCAATCACTGGACAGAGATATCTTTAAAATTTAATGTCTCACATAAAAATTTCTTTAAAAATTAATGAAATTATTTAACATTTTAACTGAATGAGATATGTGTATATGTAATTTGGTTAGCTTACCTAGGAAGTGGATTTTCCTAGACATGAGGACCTTTTACTGAAGAAATTTAGTGTGGTAGCCTTCAAAACAGTTAAAACACAGTCCAGCATCTCACTTTGCACTCCAGTATACTATGTCCTTTTCCCCATTTGGGAAATGATTGTAAGTAACAGATATAACTAACTAACAAACTCAATGGAGCTGAGTCCTTCTTGTAAAGCCAACAGTAACTCAGCTGATCAAGAATTTCCCAACACTTTATGGAATCCAAAGGTTCATTACCATGTTCACAAGAGCCTACCCCTGGTCCTTATCCTGAGCTAGATGAATTGAGCCTATACCTGTCCATACTATTTCCCAAACATTCATTTTAATATTATCCTCCCACCTAGATCTAGGTCTTCCCTGTAGTATCATTCCTTCTGGCTTTCCCACCAAAACCCTGTATAGATTCCTCTTTTCCCCTATGCATACTACATACCCTGCCCATATCATCATCCTTTGCTTTATCGCTGTAATTCAGTTAATTCAGCAGTTGAAAATTCTGAGTCAGTAGCACATGATGTTCTACACAGATGTATGTATTACATAAGGCAGGCATGAACGTTAAATGTTTCTGTGCCTTATGTATGTTACATAGTACTGAATGTAAATAAAGTAATTTTTACACATGATGATTGAGAAAGATTGTTTTAAGATTTGAGACCGATATTGAGATAGCGTCATGACATTTTCTTGAGAAATGAGGAAAATCTCAAAAGAGCCTAGTCATCTGGGTCTTCCATCCCAAACTCTGAATATAAAGCAGGAGCACTAACCAATATGCTATGAAGTGATTTATAACCTAATTAAGTTATGTTTTAATCACAGGTTTTGGTTTTGAGATGTGCTGCTTTTGTATTAAAATTATCTTACTAAATTACATGTGTCATTGTTTTCCAGATGTGAACTGGGGCTCCACAACACAAGCTCAAACATATAAGAATGCCTTATTATCTGTACAACAGTTAAACAATGTTGAAGACCATGTGAAGAATTATCGTCCACAGATCCTTGTTCTGTCAGGCATGCCAAGTTTCCGTCCACCACTGATAGATTTTGCATATCTTTTAACAAAAAATCTGTCACTCCTTATTTGTGGTCACATTTTGAAAGTAAGTGAATATACTATAAGCTCTTACATATTATGGTGAACTCCCACATTTTTGTTTCATCCCCTTTTGTATTCATACTATCAGGCATGTGTATACACAATGTCAAGTTTTCTGTCCAGTTTTTAATAATGGTCAACAAGTGAAAAAGTCTTTAAATATAGTATTTGTTAGTATTAACTCCCACTTTCTCTTTGTATTTTTTCAGATGTCAAATAGATAAAGGAACAGGAGGCAGTGTTTTGTAACATAATGGCTGCAAGCCAGAAGAGTGGAATGAGTAGAGGTGGTCATTGCTATGCAGCAGCATGGTAAACATGTTTCCATGGCAACAGATGCTGATACAAGAAAAGAGGACATGGTGTTGTCTATGCAGTCCTTGCCAAAGGCTATATAACGAGGACCAGAAGGAGGGCTGTATATATGACTGCTGGTGAGGGCCAGCAGCAGATGTAAACAACAGACCCATCCTCTCGTTAGAGAGGGCACCCCACATCAGAAAACCTGCAACTGTTTGACAGTAATAAAGATTTGGTCTTGGGCCCCAGATGGATGCTTGACACCAAGATAGACTGGCTGACTGGCCATCCATCATAACATAACTTTGACTCCGACTCGGAATTTGGCAGTTCATGTCAAGAGGTATCTCCACTATTAGCAGCCACTACTTCACAATGACTACCTCTACTCATTCCATTCTTCTAACTTTCAACCAGATATTGTACACACAGTATATAATATGAGTGAGAGTAGACCTGTCTTACATGTCTCATATTTTATGTGAGGGTTAGTTGACTAGTGTGGAGNTTTTTTAATAAAGGGTTAGAGCATGAATCCGGTTTCTTTATTGCCACACCTTGTATAATTGAATTTTGTAGTGTAGGAACTGTTGTGGCCTTAGGAAATAAAAACNGTAAACAACAGACCCATCCTCTCGTTAGAGAGGGCACCCCACATCAGAAAACCTGCAACTGTTTGACAGTAATAAAGATTTGGTCTTGGGCCCCAGATGGATGCTTGACACCAAGATAGACTGGCTGACTGGCCATCCATCATAACATAACTTTGACTCCGACTCGGAATTTGGCAGTTCATGTCAAGAGGTATCTCCACTATTAGCAGCCACTACTTCACAATGACTACCTCTACTCATTCCATTCTTCTAACTTTCAACCAGATATTGTACACACAGTATATAATATGAGTGAGAGTAGACCTGTCTTACATGTCTCATATTTTATGTGAGGGTTAGTTGACTAGTGTGGAGCAATTGCAGCAGTGTGGGTAGGTGTTGTTGTCTGCCAAGTAGAATTTTTGCTTGACTGGAGAACTGAACAGTCATTTGTTGATCACTTATAATAACTTTCTTTCCTTTTGCTCAAATCAGGTACTGTATATAATTGAATTTTGTATTGTAGGAACTTTTGTGGCCTTAGGAAATAAAAATTTACTTCCCACAAATACTGAGAGACTTGTGTTTTTAAAGCATATTCAATATAGCGACTGGCTATGAGCTGGATGACCAAGTGGTCGGAAATCGAGTCCCAGTAGGATCAAGAATTTTCAATTCTCCAATCATCCAGACCAGCTCTGGTATCCACCCAACCTTCTACACAGTGGGTACCAAGGGCTCTTTCCTGGGGGTAAAGTAGCCGGGCTGTGAAGCTGACCACTCACCTCCAACTAGTGCCAAGGTCAAGAAAATGTGAATGTATACATCCATTCCCCCATACATCTTCATGGTGTAGTGCTTAATTAGTTAAGCACAGGAACAACTTTACCTTTATATGTAAATTCTGAAGATCACAGAATTTTGTATTTGATTACAAGTGTACCACTTATATAATGTTATTTAAATTTCTGATTATGATGGGAGTAATTTTGCAAGAAGATGCTCTAACACTTTTAACAATCATCTTTACATACTGATTTTCCCTTCATTCATGAATATGATGATTTGTGTCATACACAATGTACACGCTGTGTAAGTTGCACAAAATGCAATTTAATATTTGTTCATAATTTAATGCTTCATAGATTGAAGATGAATAGAAAATTTGAAGTTCAAATTCATATTTGTAGTGAAGTTGGAATTTATGCTATTTTAAAAATTTTGGTGTAAGATTTGAGGTTTGCACAGTCCCGGTTATAAAGAGTACTATCTTCTGGGATTATTTCCTAGCAGATATAACTTTTAAAAAATTTCTATGTTTGCACATACCTGTTATTTATAATCTTTACCACAATATGATTTTTCTAAAAGTACAGCCCCCTGAAGCTTGTGTGGGGTATGTTGTTGTTGTAATTGTATTGCCGACATTAATTTATCATCATTATCCTCACTGTTATTGCTGTCATCACTTTTTATTCTTCTTAATGTGATTATTATTTCCCCATTTAGAGCCCCATATCTCAACGCGTCAGAAATATCTTGACTTACAAAGCTCACAACTGGCTGCGCTCACACAAAATCAAGGCATTCTATACTCATGTGGATGAAGTAAACTTCGAAGAAGGAGCTAAGGCATTACTCCAAGCCTCAGGTGTTGGCAAGCTGCGGCCAAATATCTTGCTTATGGGCTACAAGGGCGACTGGCGAGACTGCGAGAGAGAAGACTTAGCCATGTACTTCGAGGTGATGCAGTAAGTGTAGCGTGAAATTGCTTGGTTAAGACATTATACAACTATAAGTTTACCTGTAGTGAAACTTGATCTTTCACGCCGTTAGATGATCATGGATTGAGGTTATTTTGAGAAAGATTTTGAACTGAAGAAAGAAGACTGGTCAAGACAGGAGAAAATTGCTTAATGAAAGAGAGGTTCCTAACTCATGCTTCTCATTTAAAATTCTTACGAGTCTTTACATAACACAGGATGAGATGGGTAGGGCATGTTGCATATGTGACAGAAATAAGAAATAAATTCAAAATTTTGGCTGGAGAATGTTGAAACCATGTATGAAACCAGGAACTGAGAAGGCAAGAGTGTGAAGTCAGTTGGTTCATTCCAATGGCAGACTTTTCTGAATTCAATAATGGATTCAATGAAAAGAAGGAATTTCTTGACCATTTCAATAACTGTCAAATGCTCAAGAAATTTCCACACTGTAGGTAAATCATACATGTTGAAGCTTTAAAATGTAGGAGGATATTATTATGATACTGTAAGTGTGTATTAATCACTGATCCTTAATATTTTACTGCTGCCATCATGATCCTAAATGTAGCAAAACTGTGTAATATTAACCTTTATCATCCAGGAGTAGGGGATTTAAATCTGTGGCACTAGTGTCTAGATTTTAACTTGGAGTAATGGTATTTATACTGTAAACAGTGAGATGCTAGGCCTGCTGCAGCCTGCTTGACTCACACAGTGCCATTACAGTATAGCAGTATGAGACCCAGGCTATATAGGTTAGCTGTTGTGCAGTATCATAGCATAAAGATGATTTATTTTGCAGCTGTCACTATAACCAACAGTTAAATGTGGATCATTAACAGGAGCAGGCTAATTATGTTATAAATCCAATAAAACTTGGTCTCCCATCTGGGATTGTTAATGTATTGTTTTTATCACTGAATTGCTAGACAAAACATTAAGAATAGTCTAGAAAATACTGAGGTTTGTCCCCTGTAATTGGCGTTTTGAACGCAGTGTTCATAGGTTCATATATGATAACTAAGAAACTAGTTAATTTGGACTATAATTCAGTTTTTGGTAAGGGAAAGGAAACTATACTGAAAGGAATTTGTGTTATATGAGGACTGTCTTGAGCTTTCTTATCACCCCCATGACTGTACTACATATGAAGATACAAAAGCTGTGATATCTTGCACAGCATGGACCAGAAAGCTCTATTAACCAGAAATTGACTAGTGAATTAGAGATACTGGTTTCTTGTTAGATTTTTTTTAGATCTTTTAGATCCAATATACACCCTGTTATGTAAGTAATGGTAATGCTTTATTCTGACCATCTTACAGTGCATACACTCATTCACCTTACTCTTCTCTCTTGCACTACATGTTTCAACACTAAAGTGCCATCTTCAGGTGCTTTTCTATGTACATCGAACTACTTCACTGCATGCCCTGTTGTCTTTATACTAAAATAACTAAAATATATATTCGTCATATATAATGATAAATTTTAAATATTAAAACTGTTCAGGATTTGTCATACTTATGTCGTATCTCAATACGCAAGTCACACCTATCTTCTTCTATCGGAGTATTCTTCCTACTTTCATGTGTGTATTGTGCTTTGTGTTGTGTCTTGCTCCTGTGACTGCGTGTGTTATACTAGAGTATAACACACGCAGTCACAGGAGCAGTGACTCGCGTATTGAGATACGACATAAGGATGACACACAGTCACAGGAGCAAGACACAACACAAAGCACAATACACACATGAAAGTAGGAAGAATAATCCGATAGAAGAAGATAGGTGTGACTCGCTTATTGAGATATGACATAAGGATGACACACACAGTCACAGGAGCAAGACACAACACAAAGCACAATACACACATGAAAGTAGGAAGAATACTCCGATAGAAGAAGATAGGTGTGACTTGCGTATTGAGATACGACATAAGGATGACAAATCCTGAACAGTTTTAATATTTAAAATTTATCATTATATATGACGAATATATATTTTAGTTATTTTAGTATAAAGACAACAGGGCATGCAGTGAAGTAGTTTGATGTACATAGAAAAGCACCTGAAGATGGCACTTTAATGCTGAAACATGTAGTGCAAGAGAGAAGAGTAAGATGAATGAGTGTATGCACTGTAAGATGGTCAGAATAAATCATGGACATAAATCAGTGCAGCAGGATGCTAAAATATAACATTAAGCAATGGTAAAAAATAAACAGGAATTGTGGCAGGGAAAACAGGACAGATCTGTCCACAAGTTTGCTAGGTACACTAAGATACATGTTAGGTAAAACATTATAATATCTGGGAAATTAAAATATTTAGACCCTTTGGTCCAGGAGGTGCTGGAAATTGCAACATTACTGTACATTATAAAGGAGAAAGTATATTTAATTCTGTGAAGAAACCGTTTCACTGTTAAGGACAAAAAAGCTCACTATTTTCAATAGACAGTAACACTGTGTGGAAGTGATCATTAATTATGGGTGAAACGGGTCTGATGCATGGTAAATATCACTGTAGTTTAGTGATACAACTGTTCCACCAAAGTTACAGCATGCAATATGATAACCTTGTTTGTTTAGAGAAATTCCACAGCAAAAAGTAATATAAAAATTGTGGCTTCATGATAAAAAAACAATATACTTCCTATGTGTAGAAATCATATATTGCACTGATGCCAGAATTGTGGAAGTCAGGTGAATATAGGCTTCTATATGTTCATCACTACAGCGTAAAGGTAATCATATGTGTTTTAACTCTCAGAAACAAACAAATGAGACTCATGTTCACTTAATCTTTGCAGTAAAGCACTTGACATGTACATGGCAGTTGCCATTCTAAGACTTCAAGAGGGTCTAGATTACTCCAAAGTGGTAGCAGATGAAGATGACCTGGTGAATGGTATCAATTCTATAGCTGGAGGTGGGGAAAAGGGTGTCATTCGCACAAGACAGAACTCTCAGGAATCTCTGCCCCGTAATCAATCCTTCTCACAGATGTCTCAAGGTGAGTTGGGAATTACAATTTTCACTTAAGTAGGATACATTAAGAAGGAGCTGCTAACTCCTAAATTATGTCTCTGTTTTTCTGGTGGTGTCAAGATACTTATACTATATTGATGTTTTGGGTGATAACACCATGTTTTGGTAAGCAGTTTTTAGATACATCTGACATATTGTGATCTTCTTCAGGGTGAAGTGACTGACAGATCTCTTCCTCTTATATTGTACGCAGGGCCAGGGCATAATATTCTACAGTTCATTGTTGTGTAATCTGCTAAATACAAATTAATTTCAGCTGCCTGTTTTAGCCTCCTTTCCCTATTTTGAAAAAACTGAGATAGGCTTATGAGATGACCTTTTTGTCTTTGTATCTCTTCATAATTGCTAGGCAATAGCTCAGTAAAAACGTTCCCACAAGAACGAATACACCCACCAATAAAAGAATTGTTGGGTGTGTCATTTTCTGTGTGACCCACGTCATATCAAAAGAAAGTAGACAATTAGTTTTTCTCAGAACTTCTTGTTTTTATATTGTAACAATCATCTTAGCATTTTATGCAGCAGTGTCAGTTTAAGTCTTTTAAGAAGAATGATGTTTTACATCATTGTGTCCAGGAATTTGTTTTTAGTTGTGAGAAGTTTTGAGAAATTTGAGGGTTTTTTACTGGGTGGGGTGGGTTGGTTGCCATTTCCTAGGGTGGTACTGATGCACCAGCCCTGGTTGTACTGAATCATGAAGCTTGTATTCTTGTTGGTGGATATGAAAATGTGTAGGAATTGGTCACTCTGATTTAAAGACTGAGATTGCAACATTTTTTTAAAATCAGAAAGAAATTTGTGTGCCAATGACGTGTCATTGCCCAAAAAGATAAAATGTAAGTCTCAGACCATGTGTCAAGAATCACCAAGACTACTAAATAGACATATATTAACTTTATTCCTTATCTGCATACAGTGCATAAGATGACACTTTATTGAGAAATCATGTCTCTTCAGCTATATGTTTCATATGTAGCTTTTGATTATACGTATTTCACTTTCATTTTGATTGGTCACTTATGACTTCTGCTTTGCTTATGGGTTCTTACAGTTCTGGCAGTGTTTTGCACATTTTTGGCTCATATCTGTGTCATTCTTATTGCTGTCCCCAAATAGAGGTATTTTGTTGATGCCTATTCTTTGTATATCAATTTCTTGTATTTCTTATATTGTGCATTTAACATTTTTAATACTATTTAGTATTGTGCTATGTTTTGAGGAAATTCAGATAAATTAATTTGGCAATGGAAGTGTCTGTTCATCTCTATTTTGAGGAGGTAAATTCTGTTATTTTTTTCCATGTTTAGGTCCTCACTAAAGAATGGTATATAAATACTCTTGGAAAATTTATAGGACCTGATGCTATAAGAAGCCAAAAAAACTCAACTGTTGTGAAGACACTGATATGCTTAGTAATTCATTACTTCTGTACATAATTTATTTTTGTTATATGAATACAGTATAAAATTTCACTTTCTTTATTTTTTTCATTCTTTCTTTCTTCCAATTTTGTTATGGATAAAAATATTAATAAGATATTCTGATTATTCTTCCATTTATCTTTCCCTCAAACAAATGCAGAACTGTACAAATATCTCAGTCTAGGAATCCGTCAAATGACTAGGGGTAAGTTCCACAGTGCAAAATGTTTAAAACTGTTTTGATATATTAATTTCAGCCTAATTATCTATTTATATAATTTCCTAACACATGTAAACAGTGACGTGGGATTTCAACCTCAGCATGTTTTGTGATGTTTGTAAGGGAAGCCAGAAACATTGGCATCGTTTGATTTTATTTATTTAGTGGTATTTATCAGCATTGAAAGTGTTGCAGTAGTTGTGAAAGCCTTTAATGCACTGCACTTCTGGATTAACTAATACTCTGGTGATGTTTGGGTGATGCACTCCTATCTTTTAGAGATACATGCTTTCTTTGATTATTAAAGTGTTATGATAATGACAGTATGTAACAGCTGTTTCTGCTGATAACTATACACAGACATTCCCTAAAGCACTCTTTACAGTTATGAAATGTACTTTATTGTCATACTGGCTCTGGGGCCCACTCAGCATCCTATCCAATGGATACCAGAGGTCTTTCCCCTTGGTAAAGTGGCCAGGGCATGAAGCTGACCATGCACCTCCATCTAATGCCAAGGTCAATAATTGTGGAGCTATATCTCCACTACCCCATGCATCTTCATGGGATAGTGCTTAATTCAGCACTGTGTCTCCATTATGTCACAATATAAGACTTGACAATTTTAAAAGACACCCAGTCATGTAAAAGTAAGTGCTGTTGAGTAGGCAGAGTAACATGGACTTACTTACTTACTCATGGAGCTGAGCCCTTCTGGAGGAGCCGCCAATTCTGCAGCTACTCAAGAATTTCCCAGCATTTTATGGAACCCGAAGGTTCATCACCATGTTCACAAGAGCCCTCAACTGGTCCCTATCCTGAGCCAGATCTATCCAAGCCAAACCATCCCATTCTCTCTCTCTAAGATCCATTCTAATATTGTCCACCCACCTACGCCTTGGTCTTCCTGTGGTCTCTTTCCTTCTGGCTTTCCCACCAATATCCTATATGCATTCCTCGTCTCCCCCATTCGTGCTACATGACCTGCCCACCTCATCCTACTTTACTTGATCATTCTAATTATACTTGGAGAAGAGTACAATTTATGAAGCTCCTCATTATGCAGTTTTCTCCAACCACCTGTCACTTCATCTCTCTTCGTTCCAAATATTCTCAACACCCTGTTCTCAAACACCCTCAGTCTATGTTCCTCCCTTAATGTCAGAGACCAAGTTTCACACCCATACAGAACCACAGGCAAAATTATAGTTTTGTATATTCTGATTTTTATGTTTTTGGACAAGAGACGGGAAGACAAAAGGTTCTGGGCTGAATGGTAGCAAGCATTACCCAAGTTCAATCTCCTCTTAGTTTTCTCCTGAATCAGGTTTTGATATGATATCGTTGTTCCCAAATATCTGAACTGTGCCACATTTTCAAAACATCTGTTTCCTATCTTTATATCATGATTTTGCCCTGCATTTTGGTGATGAGACAGTAACATATACTTAGTTTTCTCTGTGTTCACTTCTAGACCAACCTCTTTACTTGCACCAATTAAAGTTTGTGTGTCTTTTTTTATGATATCTACATTATCACCCAGTAGATTCACATCATCGGCATAGACCAACAGCTGATGTGTCCCATTTAATTTCAGTCCCACCTAGTTTCCCTGGACCTTCCTATGTGCATATTCTAAGGCAAAGTTGAAAAGGAGTGGCAATAAAGCATCTCCTTGTTTTAGACCATTCTGGATAGGAAATTTATCAGACAAATGTTTACCTATACGGACTTTACTATACGTTTAGTTTAAACACATTTTAATCAACCTAACTAGTTTCATGGATATCCCAAACTCTGTTAGAATATTGTATGATACTTCCCTCCTAACTGAATCGTAGGCTTTCTTGAATTCTGTGAATAGCTGATGTACTGTCTCATCGTACTCCCATTTTTTTTTCAGTATCTGACAAATGCAAAAGATCTGATCTGTAGTTAATCTGTTACGTCAAAACCTGCACTGATGATCCCCAATAATTTCATCTATATATGGACTTAACCTTGAAAGAAGAATATTGGACAAAATTTTATATGAAGTTTTATCACCCTTCTTGCGAACTGGTACAGTAATAGACTCCTTCCACTGATCAGGCAATTTTTCCTTATGCCAAATAGAAATTATTAGATTGTGGATCTTAGACTGTAATATTTCGCCTCCAGCTTGAATAAGTTCTGCTGGAATTTGATCACTACCTGGCGATTTATACCGTTTCAATTTTGCAATAGCACTTTCAACCTCAAAAGGGCTTACTACTGAAAATTTACACTGCAGTACCATAAGAAACGCAAAGAATTAAGAAAATGTTTTGATTTTATCAAGTACATATTTGGCTGAAATCTGCATATTATTGCTGGTACATAGCTTGAAATCCTTTCCTTCCATTTCCACTCTTTGAACTACAAGATACGTGAATATCAGGGTAGTTGTTAGGGAGCAGATAGGTCGTTATTTGAAGACTAAAATGGAACCTAAAAATTTGGTAATGGGAGTTAACGCCAGCAGATAATCATTAATGTTAAGTCAATATCCTTGTTATAAGGGCATAACCATGGGCTCACCATTATCAAGTGCTATGGCAGAAATTTTCCTACAAGATCTAGAACAAAACAGAATAAAACATTTACTGGATGATGAAAAAAATCATATACTGTAATAGATATGTAGATGACAGTTTCATAATATATAATCAAACAAAAATAACCCCCCAAAGCCTCCTCGGAACACTTCAGTGTAGAACATAAAGACTTGCAGTTCACAATAAATGAGGAAGTAAACAACCGGATAGCCTACTTAGATTCAAATCTAATTAACAAAGATGGACAAATAGAAATATACAGAAAACCCACAATGACAGATATAACAATAAATAATAACTCATGCCACCCTAAAGAACAAAAATTGGCAGCATATTAAAACTGGACACACAGACTTCTCACACTACTACTCAAGAAAAACACTAAAAACAAAGAGTTAAATACTACTCATATTATTAATGTAGCACTAAATAATTATTATAGGAAGGAAGACGTCCTACAACTACATAACAAACACAAATAAAAGAAAAATAATCCAGATAATAAAGCCAAAAAAGAACAAAAATGGGTCACATTTACCTGTACAGGAAATTACATATGGAAAATCACAAAACTATTCAAAAACACCAACATCAAGATAGCCTTCAAAACAGCTCACACCATAGGCAAACTAGTAAATGAAAAACGAGAAACAAACCCCTATGAACAAAGTGGGATATACAAAATAACCTGCCAAAGCTGTCAAAAAGTATACATCGGCCAAACTGGTACAAATCTAATAAGGTATAAGGAACACATAAGAAATATAAGACTAAACAAAGACGAATCGGCATTTGCCCAACATACACTAAATAAATGCCAAAAAAGGGAGTGTCATGAATATAAAAGACAATTTTCATATATATCACTTTAATAAACTCAATAAATTAATAGAAGAACATAAACATACAAGGGAAAGTGATAACCAGCATAACATGTTTGACATCATAATGCAACATCAGTATATGCCCACACAAACATCAGAGACACAAGGAGTATAAATACGCAGTTCAACACACCCTAGAACAGTATAACAACACGGCGCACCACGAACACCTACAGGATGATGTTAAAGGTTGGAGGAAATAACAAAAGCTCTCAAAAAACAAAATAGGGTTGGCTGAAATATTACAATATACCCATAACATATTTGCAGAATCCTCTTCTCAAGAACTACAAGGCGGTACACGTTTGGCCCCCTTCAAAAGAAGAAATAATAAAAAGGACACAAAACAACTTGGTTTACAATTTCCAACAAAAATCTTAGCAAACTGATTGTAAATATTTTAACATATTGTCACGTGTTGGGTGTATACGCGACAAATAACTTCACGCCTTATTGGATATAGCGAATTTGATTCCACATTCGCTCTTACAATCACACAATTTACAAGCTGACTTTACTGCCATCGGCAGTATCACAAATACTACACTGCAAATGCTAGACTACCACTGAAAGGTCGACTGCCTGGCTAACTCGTAGATAACTCGCAACTTGAGAACTGCTGCCTTAAGAACTTGAGAACTAACTCGTGAACTAGTAACTCGAGAACTTGAGAACTAACTGTGAATAGTCTTCGCTGCTCCTTATTTAGCCACGTTCCGGACAACACAGAAAACAGCCACGTAATAGGCACCACTGTTGTCTGATGCCATGTTGCTAGCAATGCTGTCGGGAGTTGTTTACTGCTGCCTAGCAACCGTGGCATCCCTTGGCCACATCACCGCTGGCGGGGTAGGCGGAGGAGTGTTGACTTGCCTGTTACCTTAGTAATGACAGCGATCCGATGGCGTTACATCACCGCTGGCGGGGGGAAGGGTGTCCTGCATAGCGCAACACGTCACAATATTAAGACAGCCGCTGTAGTTGTTGAAATACTAGATTTTATATCCATTGTATTTTGTCAACTTTATATGTATATATTCTAGCATTCAAAAACATATTGTAATAGTGGCTTCCGATTGTATTGATGTCCCTCTGAAGATGGTCTGTAAAGGCCGGAACGTGTGAGGGATGAAGGACTGAAATAAGAAAAATCTTTAGTAGTCACACTGGACGGAACTGTTTAACCTCTTATGATATTGTTAGTGTGACTGACCAGAATGAAACAAATCGAAGTTAGTGACAAAGTTAAAATTTTTGGCTTGTGTATTTGCCACTCTCTGTCCAGTCACTTAATTTTCCTGAGAAGAAAGGACAAAATGTTTGTATTTGGAATCTGAATTTTGTATGAAACCTTTGCACGACTAAACGCTCTTGTGTTTGTGAATAATCTGAAGATTTCAACAAGAGGTTCTGAGGAGAAGTTATAACACCATCTTCCCTTCAAATAGTTTGCTTAATATGCTGAGGATAGCAATTATAATTAATTAATAATTATCCAAATCCTTGATCAGTTTCTATGCACAACTTCTACTGTTTCAGATTTGGACAAAATTAAATTTGTCAGATAAACTTCAAAAGGTTTGCACTCTCACTGTGTTATCTTATTACCATTATCTCACACAGAATTTGTTTCTGTGTTTATTATCTTTCCATACAAAATTCCTAGTTCCAGTGGTTTGTTAGTGTCACCATCAATCCAAAAATCAACCAAATGTGGCTGCCATGTCTTTATTTTACTTGGCCAAAAGGTGCATACTTTCAAATATGTATTACATAATTTCAGAAACCTACATTAGATGGTGCTAGTGTCACTCTGATATCACTAATCACTGTCACCGTGTAGGTATTACTGATATAAGAATAAAAAGTACAGAGGTGAGGTTTTTTCTAATGGCATGGTGTTTATACCCAATTCATGTAAGTGAGTCAGAAGTTATTAGAGATGAACAGGCATATGGACACCTGGATAATTCCATAGATAGGTAGTTTATCTTTTATTATTAAATGAGATAATTAGGCTAAAATGACTTATCAGAATACAAGTAGGCAGTAACAGTTACTACTTGTTAAAATTTCAGTTTTCCGAAAGAATGCTTTCTGTAGGAGTATGTGGACTGGATTCATCTGGTTCAGAATAGGGACTGAAGGTGGGCTCTTGTGAATACAGTAATGGTCCTTCAGGTTTCATAAAATTGTAGGAGTTTCTTGACTAGCTGAGAAAGTACTGCCTTCAAAACATGCTCTAGCCATGAAGTCAGATACTTAGTAATTCTTTCTTCTTCAGAGATGTAATATTTGGCCGTCTGAATTTTTGTGGACAATTTTAAAATGAAAAAGAAGCACAGTCCTTAGAAAAAAGAAAAAAAGCACATATTAAAGGGGTGGAAAGCATCAAATCTTGCAGATCATCCTAGATGGGACTATGAAGACCATAGGCCTGTTGAAGCCAGTTTTCATCATGGAATGAGTGCTGTCATGACTGTACTAGCTGAAATCATCATTTCACATACTCTAATCACTGAAACAGCAGAAATTCTAAGAGGAAACTTACATCTCATAAGGAAATAATTATGTTATATTTCAATAATCCGTCTTGTTCTGTAAATACATAGTTTGTTTAATGTAATAATTACAGGTTTTTGATTAGTATTGCAGTATTTTTAATTAGGATACAGTTTTGTCCTACAAGAATGACTTTATAATGTTTGTTGTAGACTGCAACACCATGAAAACATTTTTTGTACACAAATTTTATTTGTCATAAGCACAAAATTTAGATCTGAACATGAGATTGGAATCCAATATTTCCATTATGTTAGCCAAAATTATCATTACAACATTTGATTATAATGATACCTCAATTTATCTGCATTGAACTATATATAGAATCCTTCTGCTAGTAATTGGAGATAAAGGTACCCAAAAGCTCTGCCTCTGGAAACTACTTAATCATGCCAATCGTACTGTATGCTGAGAAAGATTATGATTATTGATATAAAAGAAAGCCAGTATGCTGTTTGATGAACACATGAAAAATTATTTTCTATGAATTGTGATGTTTTTTACTGTCATCTTGGCAACTTGAGAGTACTGGGAAGGGTCCTGATGGTTTGGATACTGTAAATGGAAAATATTTACCAGGTGTTCAAAATGAACACAGACAATAAAGAAACTAAATAACTTCCCTCTCGGTGAAGGTACAGGCAAACCATTTGTGGTGCAATTGTAAAATCTCACCAATGTTTTGTGTGTTAATAGATATTGGAATATGCCCCCTTGCAATGCAGACATACAGCAAATATTTTATTTCCATTCAGGTTTTCTTAGCATTTCTGGAGTTACAGTTGGTATTGGTAATAAAGGAAATGAAGAATTTCACTCTCAGTGAAGATACATGCAAGCAGTTTGCAGTGAAATGTGTAAAAACTCACCAAATGCTGTGCTTGTGACAGATGGTAACACTGCTGCTCATTCGCAATAGCCATCAGTTGGTTTATGTGAAATGGCATCATTCACACACCAAGGGAAAGTTCAATGCTGTTACTGGCTGACAGAATTTAAGTTTCTCATGACTGTTCAGCACATGTTTTATCATACATGTAGCCACCAAACAGACACACAACTAGCACCAGCATCTGCCACAACGTGAAAGTTCCAAGTGATGTTGTAAAGGCGGTAGACTGCAAATGGCACCAGCAAGTTGAAGCTGTTCAGGAAGCTTTCCAATAAAGTCTGCAGGAATCCAATTGGTGAGTGAGCCATGAATTGCCAATTCATCAGCCAGCAGTCCACAACTCAGTGTGTAAGCAGCTAAAATTTGAAGTATAAAAATTGCAATTGCTTCAGAAAGTGCAGGGAAGTGATTTACCACAGTGCCATGACTTTGTTACCCACATTCTGTCTTGGATCACCCATGACAGTAACTACCTCAGCAAGGTGTGCTTCATTGACAAGGCTACTTTTCACATCTTGGGTAAAGTTGTTGTCACATATGGGGATCTCACAATCCTCGTGGTGTGAGGAAGCATGAACGAGATAGCATGAAATGGAACATGTGGTGTTGATTGACCATTGCAGGAGTGATCAGATCAGTCTTCTTCCATGAGAAAACAGCGACAGGAGCTGTGTACCTTAACATGCTAGAGAATTATACTGTTTCACATGTACCTCATTGATACATCTTCCTGCAAAATGGGGCACCACAATGGACACTGGTTATTGAATTCCTCAGTGAGCAGTTCAAAGGAATATGGATCAGCCTATGTGACCCCATTCCATGGCCCCCTCAACTGCTTATTTTGTTCCCCCATGAATTCCATCAATGGGCATACCTCAAAGACATCATTTATTGGACCAAAGACCTGCCTCATCTGCAGCATAGAATTGTTGATGTCATAGCGTCTATACTTCCGGAGATGTTAATAAACACCTGGGCAGAGAGAATATTGGTTGAATGCCTGCCACATTGCAAGGTGGCACATGTCAAGATCTACTGACACAAAAAAGCATTTGCTGAGTTTTTACCCTTTTCACTTCAAACAGCTTGCATGTATCTTCACTGGCTTTGAAGATACTCACTTTCTTCCCCTGCTATGTTAATTTCAAGCACGATGTATGTTGTTTGTGTGGTATTTTGGTCAGGACCTTGGCAAATAGAAATCTGAAACAAGAAAGCCATGTATACAGAAATACTACAAAGAGAGTGTCACTGTAACCTACTGTCATAGGGTGCCATAGCAAGACTTAAATCTCCTTTATATGAGACAATGCTGTGCTAGAGTTGTAGTTAAAATTGTTAAAATTAGGATCATAACACTAGCATGAATAGATTATGATACAGCAAAAGCATGAGTTTAAAAATGATTTTTACTCGTAGAGTGTCCATTTTTTATATTGTTCCTGCAGCCTCTCCCCTTTAACCAAGATACACTATATTTTGAAGATGATAATCATGACCAGTGTTGCTGGTTGAGGAGTGTGTATTGCTTACTTGACTCGTATTATGTGTTATGTGTAGATACACAGATGTATTGCAAATGCTGGTCTGCATGTATTTCAGCGAGTAGTGCAAGCGATCTGTCTGCTCCTGCAACTCCAAACATAAACAGAGCCCGAGTAAATGAAAGTCCCATTGTGGATGTTGGTTCTACATCCATAACAATTGCTGATTCTGATCACCAAGAAAATAAGAGTAATGCTACCAGTGGTATAAACAGTCGGAAGGAAAAGAGGAAACGAGAATCTAAAGCGGACCTCTACCGGTAAGCTCTAAAATGAGGTTGATGTGTGCTGTGCTCTAGAGCCCAGCATCGTGGTACTTGTTACTGGAAGTAACAAAGCCCTCCGGAAGTAGGGCTTGACATATGAGGAGTTTTTTCTGATGTCATTGTTTGTACAGAATGTACCTCCAGACATGAACATCCTCCAGTTCTGTGTAAGTGTTCAACTGACATTAATATCCTGTGGTAAGTCTAAAATGGAATTTCTCAATCAAGTTTTTGCTTTGGTTACGTCCATGAATGAAATTTTGCCAGTTTAATTTCTAATTGATAATTTGATGGGGGTTTTCAAAAGTATGTAGTAGCCTTGAGTCATGGGATGTATAAAAGCAGTTCAGGTACTGGTGACTTAGGGGGCATATCTTATTTGTGTAAACTAATAATGCATAACTTGCAACCCATTGCTACTCTCTTATGGCTTCTTTAAAATCCCATTGTTATATTACACATATAAATACAGGATTCTTCTGTACTGAAGGAAGAATGTAATTTGGAAACATGTCTGTGTTTTGGAGTTCTGTAATATGAACCCAGGTTTTTCATTGACTTCCATGTTACATGCAGAAGAAATTGGAAAGAATATGCTGAAAGAAGAGCTCAGATAGGATTCCTCTCCCCACTACCCCCAAAATAATCCAAAATATGAACAAAAATAAAAAAGAAGAATCTGAAGGCCTCTGAATTGATAGAAGGTTTCTGCTTTTTGATGTCTGTAACAGGTATCATTATGCCGTTTCTGCTAGGGTCTGAAAGATGTTATCCAACAGTCCTGATGAAACACAATTCTGTTGACTCCAGCCTTCTTTTGTCCATATTTCTGAAATCTGAAGTGGCATTTTGATGAAAAGTGGTGAATTAATTTTCATATTGCATGAAAATGTGTACATCTGGATGCCTGAAGAATAATAATAAATGTTGACACAAAATTGGATTCATGAATCCTTATTCATGATTTACTATGATAAGATAATGTTGGTCTTATAAATTCATGCTCCTGTATGCCTATAAACTAATGATCGTTGGAAGACTTGACTTACAGTTTCTATTATTTTGACAGTGTTTGCAGTTTTTACGTTCAAATCCTTTTTTCCCTCATCAAATGCATTATGTCCCAAATAGTATAAAGTATTAATTTGTTACAGTGTCCTATCAGTTAAGCATGTCTTACTTTTAACTTGTCCCCCCCCCTTTCCAAATTTTTATCTTCACAGAAAATTCTGCAGCCATGTTATTCAAATTGTGTACTAAGTATTGTATGTTGTCTTGAGGTTTGTTGGGTTTGAAGTTCTTGCAGTGGCAACCATGAAGACAGTGGTCATCTGGTTAGTAAGATTGTGTAGTATGGAAAGAGCCTGATATTTGAGAGGAACATACCAACCACATCTTCAGGGTCAAAGAGTAAGCCAAACAAGAAACTAGCAGAGCTTACCACCAGCTTCTGGTGGTTTCTTGCGTGGCTTACTTCTTGAACCTGAAGATGGAAGCAATATATTTCTCCAAAATTTCAGAAATTTTGTTATGTTTTCATAATTGTACATTTACATTTTACCCATTTATATATTGGGTGATTGTTGCTCTATGAAAGGATTCTGTGGCAACTGAAATTTGAAATAAAATGAAATCATAACACTTACATTAGTCCACTTGACACAGAGTCTGTTATGTCAGAACCCATTTTCAAGGACTTTTATTAGTATCAAAATACTGTAATATCATGTAATGACATAAATTTATTATCAATGGCAGTTCCACTTTTGTTAATATTAGAATATAATAATTTCTTCTTCATTACTAAGGCATTGTACATGGCAGTAGACTCAGTTCTTGATGAAATAGCTCTGCTGAAATGGTTAGTCATGGGTGTGATGAAAGTGTTTCATAACTGTTGCCAACAACAGTTAGAATTTTCCTGGGTTATATATTGAATCTTCTACCTCCACAGGCCACACAATTAAGGCATTAATGGTCTTTGTAGTGTATACACTGGGATCATGTGTTCATAACCCTAGGACATTGATATTTGTATGTGTTTTTCATCATTACATTAATCTCTTCANCTCTTCTACAGGGGGCCAGGAGGAAGCACTCTTCCAAAAGATGTGCTGAATAACCTGACACAGTTTCAGAAGAAGCAAAAGAAAGGAACCATTGATGTCTGGTGGCTTTATGATGATGGAGGTAAGACCTATTTGAATAATAAACAGGTCCTTCTTATCATCTGACACATTGAGAATAATGCCGGTTTATTTATTTGTATAAAAACATGAAAGTATACAGCAAGAGTGGCAATAACAGAGAGTTGCCTGTTGCAATATCAGAGCACAGTTAAATGCATTCCATGAAGATTTATGGGCAGATGCAGACTGAGCTGTAAAACCCTATCATACTGCTTTTCAAGCTTTTGACCATAGAACATCCACAATGAAAATATTTTATTTACATTTGTACTCCAACTTACAAACTGCATCTTGAATTATGTCCATAATCTGAATCTGCAGAGTTGAGTGAATTTTCTCTGTAAGAAATAATATTAATTCATATATTCCTTAATCACTTAACAAAAAGTAACTTCTCATATAGAGTGGCCTCCGTAGTCTAGGGGTAACGTTCCCACCTCATGACTCAAGTTACGCGGGTTCAAACCCGGCGGAGGTCATGGAATTTTTAAGGGCAGAAAAATTCAGGGAACAAGTCCTCTGGGAGGGACTTTAAGCCGTGGGTCCCGTGTCGTAGATTTACGGCACGTAAAAGATCCTCATGTCTCTAGGAGACCTCTGAGCAAAATTAGGCAAAGAAGTTTCCCGCCCAAGTAGTTTCCAATGCCTCCGGTAGATGGGGAAGTTATCGGGCACCAATGCCAGTAGAGGGCCAACCTCGCTGGCAGAAAGGGGAAAGTAATGGGGTACCACTGCCAGTAGAGGGCCGACCTCGCTGGCAGAAAGGGGAGATAGTGGGCACCAGTATCAGTAGGGTATGGCGACAGTAGAAATTAAAGGGGGACGTACAATAGACTATTAGTCGCGGTGCATGGGGAAACCCACCCCTTCTATACTGAATAACTGAGCTTCTCATATAAGGGGACCAAAAAAAGGCTCGTATAGAATGTACATTAAATACATTTGCTGGTTTATGGGACAATTTTTGATGCAACTACTTTTGCATTACTCTTTTGGAAAATGGGTTAGGAATTCCTTAAATCTACAGAGCTCATAGACGACTTTTCAGAATATTTTGCTGATTTCTGGGAAGTTAGTCCTGGAGAATTTGTGTTACTGTACTTTCATGAGGAAATTGTTTAATATTTTGTTCATGAAGTATTTATGTATTTATGTATGAAATATGTATGAAGACTTCTTAAAACTGTACAGCATTTATGTTATTTTCTTTTAACCTTTAACGTCCAAAGTGCCCCGAACAGGCCAGTGATGAGTATGGTTGTTGTGGCCACAGTACCCCGTTTTGGCCAGTCAGGCATTTAAACTCCGCTAGTGGAAGCTCGTGCACACGCTGCTAGTAGAAGTGCATGTACAGTCCTAAATATTTATTTTTAAATGCAGTAATTACCAGACAGATTTGAGTAAAACCCTAATAGAAGAATTAAAATTATACCTAAGTGAATAACAGCAAAAAAGAGTATACGTATGAGATATGCCCAAACTCATCCACGAGCCAGTAATTTTATTGCAGATTCTGCAGATTAATGTGTTAAAAATATATAGTAAAATTCGATGTACATACCTTTTTTGTTGTTATCTGCTTGATGTATATATAGGCTGAAATGAAACTACAGTATTCGATTTCACTATGAACGCACAGGAAACAGATTGCACTTTGTATCTCAGCCACAATGCAACTGTCTGTTCACGACCCTAGAAAGGGCAATAATCTCTTGCAGCTATAACAGAAGGTCTTAGCACTGAAGAAGGGACCCCTCTAGCTTTCTCCTGAATAGCCATTCTTTCAGTCTTCTGTCCTTTAGTCAAAAGATTTGAAAATCTGAAGATTGTCAGCAGTACTAGCAGAAGACCAAATGATTTTATTGCTTCCATCTGTTTTATGACACCAGGGACTGCTAAAATTTGTCAAGTGTTACAAACAGAAATGAATTTATAATGTAGAACAAGTCTGTGAAGTACTGGGAAACCATTTTTGAAGTATGCATCAAAATTAAAAGAAAAAAATTGAAAATAGAGTATAACTCTTTGTATAAAATTTTGCAAATTTTCCGTTACAATATGCGACACTGTGTTCTTTGCTGATACAAACAAAGTTAATTCCATCCATTTATCATAAAAATTGAGTTAGATACAGCATTTTTAAACACAGTGCTTAAAATTGTTTAAGCACCCTAGCAGGAACGGACATTTAAATGCAGAGTAGCAACGGACATTTAAACCCACACCAGCAGGTGGCATTTAAATAAACTCCGGCCAGGTCAAGCTTACCACCATTTCAGAAGTCTGGCGTTTAAAGGTTAATGCATTTAAAGCCATTTCAGTTTTTCTTAATAACCCACCAAGAACTTATACAGTCAAAATATTTTTGGGAGAGTTTGAATTGTAATCATTCTGATCATTAACATCCTGTTCTTTGACTTCCTCTACATTTCTTTCATCCCATTTGCACTTCAGTTGAATGTAAGTTTACAAACTTTGCATTCACATGAAATTTGCTCCTTTTCACACTTTTGTAACTTCCTGTTTGATATCATTTTGGGTTTGTTCAGAATCTCACAAGTCAGAAACAAGTTCTGAGCAGTCTTCTCTAACTAGAATTCACCATTTGCCTGATTTCCTTTCTTCTTAAATTGACATATACATGTATTAAAAATTGCATCCCCCAAGACTTGAAAGTAGGCATTATGTGTCTGAAGCATCACACATTTGAGAGCACTGTGCTTCATAGCAGCATGTTGCTGAACACAGGTTTCATTTTTATTTTTTAATGCTGTAAAGGGGAAGAGTCTGCGGCTGGTGACTCTTGAAGCTAAAGAAATATATTACACATTACTCTTCTGTTCCATCTTCCTAGTGACCTCAGAAAATCTTAATTAATTCTGAATGTGGCACACTAATGAAGTCCATGATAGAAGCACTTGAAGCAGTGGAATGCCTTCTAAATGCTTCTTGATTTTAGCAGTCAGTCTTTATCATCCCAGCCTAATTGTTTTAATGTTATGTTCCCTCTGTTAAGTTTTTATAAGTTGTTCTAATTCATTTTCCACTGGAGATACATAAAGTGGTTGTAGTTGTTCATGTAGTCAAGGAATTGTGTCATAACCTTTCCATCATCACAGCAGCACACCTCTGTACATGTTGTGAGCCATTGTGCCACACTTCACAACTTAATGATCTATGACTAAAATATCCACTACAATATTATTGTTGCATCTGTATAGGATTCCCATATGTTTTACATCCAAAATTGTTTATGCACTCTGTGTACCTACATGCACACTACATTTTTCATGAATCATATTCTTGTCAATTTAGTCATGCTAACAGTCCAGTGTCAAGAGTACAAATTTGGAGGCTCCATGCGATGTACTTCCTCTTGTCCTCCATTGTGTCCACCTCTTGGACTGAGCAGTATGCACTAGACTTGTATTTGAGATGCACTCAGTTCCAGTCTCAGCCAGGACACTGACTACCCTGATTAGTCATGACTGGATCTTCAAAATCCTTTCCAATTCATTTTTCACCAATCATCATATGGTCTAAGTGCTGAGAGCATCATAAAGTAAACCACAAAAAATTCACCTTTAAAAGTAAAAGAGTAAGTTCATACCCAAGCCCATGCCATAGCTCAAGTGGTTAGTTGCTGGCTTCCCACTGCAGTGGCCCAGGTTTGATCCTGGGTCTGGTCAAGTGGGATTTGTGGTGTAAAAAGTGGCGGTGGGTCAGGTTTTCTCCGAGTACTTCGGTTTCCCTTGCCCATCTTCATTCCCCCAATTGCTCCACAATCATCCTCACCTATCATCTGGGGCTGGTACAATAGGCCAGAAGTGGCCGCAGTACAAGGGACTTAGTCCCACCCCACTAGCAATAATAAAAATGTTCATACCCATATGTTGCAACAGATAAATTCATATGTTACATATTTTAATGTTTAGGTTTTCAGATGGGAGTAACAGAAAGTAGATTTATTACACAACTTTGCATATAATTTTTGTCCCAAATTAATGTTGTTCCTTTCATCATGAAATGATTCTTTTATAACTAAGTGGGCACTGGGTATAATAGGGCATTTGAGCCCATAACCTGCTGTCTGAGTGTGACCCTATATACAGGATTTAATATTTTTATTAGCTGATGAAGCATTCTTCAGTATGTTTGTGTAGTTCTACAAATTAAGTGGAACATTTCTGTAAAATGAAATGTTTCAGGACTGACACTCCTTTTGCCATACATCATCTCCACCAGGCGGAACTGGTCAGCTTGCAAGTTGCGTGTTTTTGCACTTGCTAACAAGAAAGATGAACTAGAATTTGAACAGCGCAAGTACGTATCTGAATCAGATTACTTATTCATTTATATAGATATGACCAGATAAAATGGTCGAAACATGTTGTGATTTTAATAAAACAAACTGAATGTTATAAAGTCTGAGAGTTGTGTTTGATGGAACATGATAATTAATTAGTTTGCTCACACAACAGGATGCATTCCATAAAAATAGTGAAGGAAGTTGGAGTGCCAGTCAAGTACACACAAAATATATAAGAATTATTAATCCCTCTTTCATATGCACATGCGCATATTCATGAATGTCATCATGGCCATATTCAGATATTCTGAATATATCTATCTGTATACTACATAACATTCATATTGCAATCTTATGGGTTAAGGCACTGTTTAATCTTAGGTTGTTATTAAGGTTTTATTCTGTCCTGTAGATGGAGGCAGCAGGCCTGTCTTGCAGTGTAACTCTTATTTTNATTTGTGTGGTCTCCTAGAATAGATGTTCAGAATAATATACAGTCCCTAATGCATACATGGCCTGGCATTCTGTAGACAGTCTTGATAGTCAGCATATATAATTAGGTTTACATTTGAAGGGTTAATAAATATCCATTAAAGGCATTGTGGTTTATATGTGAAATTTCTTCCTACCATATAGTTTTATTCCATGCAAAATATGTTGTTGTTCTGAAGGAGAATTACAGAAAGTCTGAAGTTTATTTTATTTCAAATTTCAGTAAACTTTATGTATTTTTGTGTTAACAGTGAAGTGGAATCTAATATATTTTGTTATTTTATTAGATTTTAATTGATAATTATTGTGTTTTATTCTTTCTAAATGACTAATGAGTGTAATCCTGCGGGAAAATCTAAAACCTGTTTGTGATTTTGCAGCATGGCAAGTTTATTGGCCAAATTCCGCATTGACTATTCAGACCTGAAGGTGATACCAGATATCACAAAGAAGCCACGTGATTCTACAGTGTCATTCTTTGAGAGCCTAATTTCTGAGTTCAAACAAACAGAAGGAAGTACTGATGGTGGACCATCTCATGATCCAAGTAAGAAATGTTTAATGTTATGACGTGATGGAGTGACTACAGACGGGGTTCAGACTGGTAATTGAATTTACTGAACACTTGCAGAATGTGACTACAAATAACTACAACAGCCTCACTGAGATACACACTCCAAAAATCACTTCAGCTTGCCACTGTCAACACTGACATTCATTTCATTTCCCAGTACATGATCACAAAGGTACATCTGACTCATGCACAACCATGTGCCATGACCTGTGTCTGGTGTTAGAAATGAGACACAATCATAGATTGAGACCGACAAAACTACCTCCAACCTGGCATGTTTGTTTTCATATTTCACCAGAAATTGCTTTCTTGAGGAGAAAAAATTTTTTTTTGTTTGCATAATTGTCCCATTTTTATGTGATCTAGTTATATCATTGTTCAGAAATTACCTAGGTCATTCCTATATGTTTTTCTTCATTTCTCCTTCACTTAAAGGTTTGTTATATTTTGCTCCCACCATTATAATTAGTTAGATTGTCATCATCATCATCATCATCATCATCATCATCAATAGGAGCAAGGAATGTCATATAATGGGAGACAGGGCTGGAATACACGGTGCCAGAATGGACCTGGTGGTGTCTTCATTATATTTAGGCCTGCATATGTCAAATATTTCCATGTCAAATAAATGGGCTGTTGCAGAAGTCTGTGAGAATACATAAAACAACTATTGGAAAAGGGAATATTGCACATTACATATATATACTCCATTGCAAGCAAGAACTGTGTTGCACAGCAGGATATTTATATTTACAGAGACTATAATGCGAACAAGAACTATGGCAGTAAGTAATTACATTTACTTAGACCCTTGTTCAAGCAAGAGGTATGCAGTAAAAGAAGGTACTAAACTTTTATGTGGGCTCTTATCTATGTATAAAGCACTGCCATACAAAAAATATGAGCCCCAAAATTCTGCTGTATGCCATTTCTCTAGTTTTGAATGAACTGTTGAAATAGTTATTGTTTCTGTTTTTCAGCAGTGGCCATTACAGAAGCTGAATTGCTGGCTATGAATGATAAAACAAATCGGCACTTGCGGTTGAGAGAGCTTGTCATGGAAAATTCCCTTGAAGCAAATCTGGTTGTCATGTAAGTACATCATATACAAGCAGCAAAATGTGCTCACACTCTTTCTCCCAAATGTTGTGTCATGGAGAAGGTTGGTAAATTCAACCATCAGGAAATCATTACTCATTTCCATTTTTAAAATGAGGGTAACTAAAAACCCATACATCAGCTGTATTAACTATCCTATTTCACCCAGATGATGCATCATAGAAAGAATGATTAATATGAGAAACCTTCCTCTTGGTTGGCTGTTTTTGGAAAAGTCAGTCTTTCTTCTGTTTCACTGAATAGGCACAGGATGGCCAAAAGACCTGTATGATATACATTAATGTTATGAATAATTTTAATTTGTGCCATTTTGAAAAGTTTTCTTTTATATGGATCACAGTCATATGTGAAATTCTTGAAGAAGTTTCTGTGAAGAATCTAGTAAGGAAAAACTATGGTTTGATGTATATTAATTGTATTTTTCTTGACATAACTTAGTTGTGTGTTCAAGTAGTTATAAACAGTATACTAAGTAACGAGCTTCACGGAGCCAAGCCCTTCTTGAGAAGCTGCCAGTTGCACAGCTACTCAAGAATTTCCCAACATTGTATGGAATCTGAAGGTTCTTTAACATATTTGCAAGAGCCCTCTACTGGTCCCTCTTCTGAGCCAGATTCAGTTCATACCCCCTTATCCTATCTCTCTAAGATCCGTCTTCATAGTATCCTCCCACCTACATCTAGGTCTTCCTAGTGGACCATTCTAGATGTAACACTTATATTGAGAAGGTGCTGAATTTGAGTCGTGGCCAGGACATCACCTATCATCACTGAGGTTTTTCATGGGTATCCTCAATCCCTCCAGGCAAATGCCAGGTTAATATCTCAGGCCATTACCTCTTTCTTCTAAATCTTTTTCAATACATCATCATTCATGTATCATCCTATCAACCAATACTGTATACTCTCCATACTGGAAGTGTTGTTCAGTAACATATAAAAGAAAATAGATCTTTAGAGTAGAAAGTCATTACACAGGTCCAAGTGTGCCTTGTGTTAATCACTTTGTACTTATTCCAACAGTATTTGAAATACTTTTCCATGTGATAAGTGTTATGTTCTGTTCACACACCGTGCAAGTGAACAGAACGTCCTGTGATGTACTTTCTATGTTATATTCACTAATATGTGTTGCAGGACATTGCCTATGCCAAGGAAGAATGTGGTGTCAGCAACACTGTATATGGCATGGTTAGAAACACTGACAAGAGACATGCCACCATTCCTTCTGGTTCGGGGTAACCAGACATCTGTGCTCACATTCTATTCATGAACTTTTATCCTGTAAACAGTGCTTTAAAACTAGCCTTTCCATGGTGTCAGTTATTAAGCAGGGATTCTGCAGTAAAGTTCAACCTTGTAAGACTAGAAATACTCACAGTTTTGGAGACTATTATGACACATGAAGACATGTGTCATAATGGAGGAACATTTATTGTAGCTATCCTTTATGCTTCGGTGAATGGATGAACCACTTAAGTTATTCAGTTTGTTTGGATTGTAGATATAAATATATATAAAACTGCTCAATCAGTGCTGTCTAGCAGAGCTAGCTCTGTGAGTCTTTCTTGCCTGTGAAAGGAAAGCATATGAGTTTTGCTTTTATTCCCACCATATTTGTTTAGTTTATATTCATTCCTTTTCTGCATTCTTTCTGTAAATCTCTCATTGAAATCACAGGGTGTCAGTAGTGTCAACGTTCAATTACATGTTCTGCTACTGAATTAGACTAACAAACAGCCCACTGCATAGTCACCACTAGCAGTATATAAAATTGATAGGAATTGTAATTTATTGCAACTGCTTAGATAATACTTTGTTTTGAGATTTGGTTTACTGGCTAGACACATAGCTAGAAAAGAACTCCAGTAGTTGGTTAATGACTGCTGTTAGAAAATAGCTAAACTTCTTAATGTATTATGGATGGCTGAAACTTATGGGACCTTAACAGAGAGACTGATGAATGTATACAAGACAATAAAATTTTTATATTATCCCCACTGGGTTAACTTCGGTGTTTTTTGAAACATGTATTTTGCTCAAGTAGTTTCTTTATTGCAGCTTTCCCTCCAGCACAGTTTTCTGACCAGATTTTATACATACTGTCTTCCTACTGTTACAAAAAGGAAGAAACTTGATCTTTTTATGTACCATGTACTAATCCTCTCCATTTTTCACCTCTTCCCTCCTAAATTTCAGATATTTCCTTAAAGTCATAAACTGCAGAGAGGAATCTGTATTTTTGAATGTTGTTTTAGTTTGTATTCATTAAGAATGCCGTTGTGTCAAGAGTTGTTAAGCTCAGCTTGACACTAGTTCAAAACTCCTACTCTCTGTCCTCCTCTGTCTGTGAGTGAAAGTTGTACTATAACAAATTCCAAAGCGGTTTCATCTTGCCAGACCCTGAAAGTACAAAGAGAGCCCATAAGTATATTTCATTTTTATTGTGAATATCTGAGGGCATGCGAAATGTATATGATACAGTGCGTATTTAGCCTGTTGGTGCCATAATCATGGAACTGAGACATTCAGCAATCTATGGTTACCAGTGCATGTATTTTTTGTATGATGCTTGGATCACTTGCTACAGCTGGATGTCTGAATAGTTATCAAATGTGGAAAATGCATTTATATTTACTGATGAAGGAGGAGGGGGTAGTGAATAAAAGAAATTAGGACAACAGCTCAATGAAATGTCATTGATCACTCTTTTTCATAATTACTGAATATTATAAATGAAGTACATGTAATGAATAGATTTACAGATATTCTTAATCTACAGTATCCCCTCCTCCTTTCTTTCTCAGCAGGCTGGTTTTTCCCCAGGGATGCCTTCTAGTCCCTGGAGAAAATTTAACAGTTGGGGCTATACCCTCCATTGTTCCTTTTTTCCTGTCTTCCATGATCTTAGTCTTGGAGGAGGTAAATGTAGCAGTCCCTCCCTCAACAGCAGATCCTTGGGATGCCAGACTCACTTGGGACCTGCTTCAGGATCATTCAGAAACTTAACAGTCCCCTGAGTAAGTCCTGTTAATATCTTATACTTCGTCTCCTTGATGATTTTGAAGAAAACTCTATCTGTAAGAAGGGTAAGGTGGAAGTGTTTCAGAAATATTCAGAATTCCATACAAGACACAAGCATAATCGTCATGGACCAGTTGCAGATGTTACAATCTACCTACCAAAAGGGAGTATAGCATGCTGGAACAAAACTTTATACCCATCTTGCACCAAAAATTGAATGTTTATCACTTAACAGTAAATAATTCAAAATATCACTGTAGAGAATTCTTTTGATTTGGAACTTCTACTTTGAAGGTTAATTTTTATTTTGAGCAAGTGCAGCTTCACCTCTCAATGGTCAGCTCACCACATAGTCAATATGTTTCAGCCACATGGTGATTAACTAGTGCAGGAAGATGCTAAAATTTTAGTAAATGTTTGACTGTAAACATTTTTCTGATGGCAACAGATTTCTGTACCTATATTTGCTTATATGGACTGTATCTGATTGTGCTGTTGCTTGTACTGCTAAGAAATGTTAGGCCAACTGAAGTCATATGTCTGCAGTGCATGAACTTGCTACTTCTGAACATACAGCATAGTTGCTATACAGTTATTTATAGTGTGGCTGTGTATGTGTATGAACCTGTTGCATTTTCACATACCCTTCTGTCCAGAGCTGATGAGATACAGATGTATGTCTCTATTTGTGCACCTCACTGGCAACGATTTTAAAACTGGGACTCAGCTCATTATCAGTTCAATTTAAACCTGACTCGCTGTGCTAGGAGTTGTGTTTTCATGGGCCAAGGCAAATACTCTCACAGCAGCCTGTGTTCACTAGCTTTAGCTTCTGAATTAATCATGGAGAGTGCAGAACATTACAGGGATATATGAAAATCACTAGAATTTGAGAGAAGTTTCTTCTGGTGGTAAAATCACAGAAATAGGGGATATTATTTAATAGTCGTGGAGGCTCATAATAGTACAGGCTTTCATCATAAGTTTATTAAATTTGAAATTACTTTGTGAGACCGTGGTATTCCAACCTAACGTCAGCGATTGAGGTTAGCGCTTTCTAATCTTGGCAATAAGGTTGTGTCGTTAGCAATACCCCACGACGGACATACGCAAAAACCCAGTGATTCCGACGAATAGTACATAATTTTAAGGCAACTAAGCTAACGACACCGGAACTAATGCCATGAAATGTAAGACTTGTGTAGATGGAACCCAATACGACTTCATCGGCATTGAGTAGGTCACTTTTGTTTACATATGATTTTTAAAGGGTTCTGCCAATGGTGTATAACATTCAGAATTACTGGGCTTTTGGAAGTTTTCCATCGTCCGGAAATCTAGAAACTAGAAAACGTTTCGGAAACTGGAGCTATGTCCAACCTCGGGTGAAAGGGGAAAACACCTACTCAGCTGGGTCCCATAAGAACGTTGTTTTCTATTTTTTAGAATACCGGACGATGGAGAAAGTAAACAAATCCAATAATTATTAATGATTTTTTCAAAAAAAAAAAAAAAGCAAAATTATTTAGTGGATTTAAGGTCTTTCATTCTGGTCCGTCACACTAACCAATTAACAATCAAATTCCTTCCGTCAAATGTGAAAAAGTGTCACATTTGACGGAAGGAATTTGATTGTTATTTAGTGGACATTAGCAGCACGGATATGTAATACTTAGTAATCCGTGATATTAGTATTCTGTGGCGGTAGCCATTTTGAAAAGGTGTAGGGAGCGCCCTCAGTCGTGTAGCCTGTCGCTATACCGACTGAGCTATCAATCCAGTTGAAGCTGTACTATTATTGCATTATCTTTGATCAAAGTTAAAAATTAATTCAGTTTTTATTCTTGTAGTTTAATGGCACTCAGCATTCGAGAGCTGTGTGATGTTGAGTATAAATTATTTTATAAGATGAATAATTTTAGTGTTTCATTACGGGCTGCATAAGAAATTCCCGAAAGATCGATCACCATCGATCCAACGATCATCAATCTGATTGATATCCTAAATGGCAGTTCGATCAGTTAATGGTGATGACACTCAAGTTTTCATCAATGATAATCGTGAAACAAGTGAGAGAACGAGTGCTTGTTGTCATAAATTTAAAATAGAACTCAGATGAGCACAAAAAATTATTGAACTGCTACAAGAAGAGATAAACACTACCATTCGTACCGTAAGTACAGACTCATGTTACTTCCACAGTTCGAACTAAAAAAAAACGGGAAATGGGTTCTTGTGTTCATGAATCTCCCGCTGGAACATCTGGCTACCCTGACTTACGTTTTTTCATGGGTTGTCACAGTACCACCAGGCAAATGTTGATTGAACTTAGTGTCCCTAATCAGGTGACAAGCACCAAGACTTTTGAATACATTATTTACTAATCATCAGCCGTTTGATACTATATAGTTTCCGCTACGAAGTGTGTTGTGAAATCGTGAAAGGAAATGTGGTGCAGGAGCAGTTTTGAATGTTATTAATAATCGGACACAACTTTCAGCGCCAGAAGAGATACTGTCCAACATCAAGATTGAGCCCGATGACAGCAAACGGGACCTACAGATAGCTCTCAAGAAAGCACGGAGACTGAAGCTGCAGGAGGCTGCTTACAGAATCAAAAAACAGTGTAGAAAAGGTACATAACATTGGCATATTTCGTTTTTAATCCTCCCCACAAATGTTTGGCTGTAGTAGGGATCATTTCCCTTGTTCAGTCAAGGCCAACTTCCCTTACCTGCCTCTCTGCTTTTTTTCCCTGAGACAAGAGAGGAGCAGCTCTATGTATAGGTGGTGGAAGGTGATGAAATTTATCCCTAGCTACAGAATCCTGTGCCATGTTTAGTTCCTACACAGTGTCTCCATGTGTTCCAGTTATAAAATGTTGCACAGAACTTTGTAGTAAAGTTCATTATGATGTTTCCTCCTTGGTTACTGTACAAAACCATTGTACCCTAGAGAAACTATATTGTACTTTAACCTGAGGGCTTTTAAATTGTTTCTCTCACAATTTGTTGTCATGGGCCTTAAACCAGTAAATCATATCTTCACATTTAAGCAATACCATCATCCTTTCTTACTGTGCTACAAACTGAAAGGTAATGGGTTTGATTCCTAGTTAGGTAATTGGATTTTTAGATTGACTGAATCCTTCCAGTCACACTATGATCCTGGGGTCAAGTCAGCCTCTAACAGAAATGAGTACCAGGAATATTCTTGGGGCTAAAGGGTGGCCGGCATGTAAGGCTGACAGCCTCACTGCAATCTGTGAGCTTATTGTCGAGAAAGTATGAGAGTCTTGATGTCTCGCACCCCTATGGGCCTCCATGGCCTGTTACAGGGAGAGCTTTCCTTTTTTTTTATACTATCATCCTTTCTTATATTTTGATTATTGAGACCTGTTATGGCCTCCTGTCAAATAGGCACCAGGGTCTGTTTCCCTGGGTGTGGGAGTGGCATGGAGCTGGCCACTCACCTCCATCCATAGCATAACTAATTAAGCATAGGGACAGCTTTGCATTTATGGATACTACAAAACAGAATGCTGTATAGCTACATAATTTGACTGTTTGTGATTTGTGATGTTTGTAGGTGGCAGAGTCAGTACTGGGGAGAAACTCAGAAGGGAACACGGAAGGTGGTTCCATTGTGGTGAACGCTACAGCAGAATTCTGCCGTACGTTGGGTGACATCCCCATTTATGGTCTGGCTGGCAACAGGGTTGAGGATGCTCAGGAACTGCTTGTGAGTGCAATATAACCATCCGCAGATAGGTGTACACTTGGCAAGGCACTTTGATTTAGCATGTGTGAAGACTAGATGCAGTCTATTGCTCATCTACAGTTATTTACTGCATCTGCAATGGAACTAGAATATATTTTAATTACAGTTGAATTCCATGATAATTGATATATAAATTACTGAACTGGAAACATCCAGCAGAAATCCTAGAAATGAAAGCACTCGTTGTACAATAAGAATGTGATAGTTGAGATGGTAGAACCTTTTTCTTCTTCTTGACAAGTGGTACCTTCTGGAATAAAATGCCATATAATGTGATAAGGTCCATAAGCATTTTGAAGGAATGTCAGTGAACTTACAGGATGTTACTTCCCAGAAGATGGTGCCTTTCTTAATCTCCTCTACAAGAATCTCAAATCCAGTCTTTTTTCCCCATCTTTTATTTCTTTTTTCTCCCTGTGACATGTGCATGATGCAAGGGTAGAAGAGACGCCACTAGGAATTATATGTGAAATTGAAATAGGAGTGAATAAATAGCTTAGAACATGACTAAATAAGAAACCAGTAGTTCCTATAATTTTATTCATTGCAAAGTGAATTGAATGTTAATCATCACAGTATTCTCACTGCAAACTCAGAGTCAGTTTGTCAGGTGTACATTGCTTGGCAGAATCAGAGTATGTTTCTAATAGATCTGTAACTTTAAAGCATACTATGATATTAAAAAGATATTTTGGCAAAGAAGTTTCAAGATGATCAGTATAGTCAGAAGAATTCTGTCTTCTGGGGTATCATCCAAATTTCCGGGGGAACATGTCACCTGAATCTTCAGGATCAAAGAATAAATGAAACAAAAAGCCAGCATGAAGCAGGTAGGAAGCTTGGCTTTGTTACCTGCCAGCGCTGGTTTCTTGCTTGATTTACTCTTCAACCCTGAAGATGAAGGCGACATGTTTCTGCAAAATGTCTGATGACTTTCGACAGACTACACGGCATTACCTCCCAGATGACAAGTCTTCAAAACCACTGCTGTCAGAAGCTCAAATCCTACACAGTGTAGTCAGTACTTTACAGTGCAGTAATTTTTTATACAGTGGTTCGTGGGTAAGCAGTTCAGATTTCAGTCTGTCTCAAGGTAATTTTGAATTTGTAATTTTTGGGCTGCGCATTTGCGTTTTGCTAATCTCATACAAAATTTACATTACAGGACTTTGAGAGGGAAATGATTGAAGAGAAGAAACATCAGGAAGAAGAAGGCAAACGTGGAGCTTGGAATGAAGTTGAGATTGGTGAGTCATTAGCAGATGTTTTATGTGCAACAGAGGCCTATTGAAGTTAAGAGCTATTGACACTTTAATACTTACTCATGGAGCTGAGCCCTTCTGGAGGAGCCGCCAGTTCTGCAGCTACTCAAGAAATTCCCAGCATTTTATGGAACCCGAAGGTTCATTACTGTGTTCACAAGAGCCCTCCACTGGTCCCTATCCTGAGCCAGATCTATCCAATCCATACCATCCCATCCTATCTCTAAGATCCATTCTAATATTGTCCATCCACCTATGCCTTGGTCTTCCCTGTGGTATCTTTCCTTCTGGCTTTCCCACCAATATCCTATACGCATTCCGCATCTCCCCCATTCATGCTACATGACCTGCCCACCTCATCCTTCTTGACTTGATCATTCTAATTATACTTGGAGAAGAGTACAAGTTATGAAGCTCCTCTTTATGCAGTTTTCTCCAACCTCCTGTCACATCGTCTCTCTTTGGTCCAAATATTCTCCTCAACACCCTATTGTCAAACACCCCCAGCTTATGTTCCTCCCTTAATGCCAGAGACTAAGTTTCACACCCATACAGAACCACAGGCAAAATTATAGTTTTGTATATTCTAATTTTTATGTTTTTGGACAACAGACGAGAAGACAACAGGTTCTGGACTGAATGGTAGCAAGCATTACCCAAGTTCAATCGCCTCTTAATTTCCTCCTGAATCAGGTTTCGATCTGTTA
>NW_019737091.1:839933-851122 GCF_002891405.2 Cryptotermes secundus | reverse complement strand
AACTTAAAGGCTGAGTAGATGGGAAGCCATATAGTAATGTCGATAATGTCATATGGTGATTATACTGCTGCAAAGTAAATATTTGTTTTTCTCTGAGCATGTCACTTGTCTTGTTATAATTTGTATACTGTCCACTATAAAATGTCATTTTAATAATGGATTGATTAATAAGACTCTCCTCCTTGGTACTGCGAAGCTTTACTAAAAATTTCTGTTTTTGATGCAGAATATGAAATTTCATTTTCAAAAAGAAAACCACCATGTGAGGTTTTTGTGAGATCTTCAAGTTTAACATGAGCATTACTACATTTTCTTTATTTCTTTCTTTTTCAGGGCAACCATCTCAAAAACAAAACTGCAAATTCTTCATGAAATATGCTGGCACCAACTCTGAACTTTGGCGTGGACTTATGTTTTTATTGTTTCTTACTGCCTGGAATATCATCTCTATTTTTAAATAAGACACAGCTTGCAGCTGCCGACAGTGCCTATGTGTACTGGAAGGAAGGTCACAGAGTTCATGTCACATTCAAATGAGTACAGTGGTTCTCCTGCTTCCTTAGGTAACCTGTTGGCACCTGTAAGCTAAGAAGTAAAATTTCTAGTGATTAGTTGCTTGCTTATAGGACTTGAACCAGGTGAACCGCCTCTAAGCTAAATCAGTCATGAAGTAATTATATTTGGCCTTTCGTGATTGCAATAGCAATATTGTACACCCCCCATCAATGCTGCATTCAAGCCTGCAAGTTGGTCACTGAAAAGTGTGACATGTATCCTTCCAAGGGAAGAAAGAAACCCTTGTTCAGTTGTAGGCCAGTATGAAAAGCTGTAAAATTATACAAGCAACAGAATCAGAAGATGTACAGTCTACTGCAAATCATTGTAAAGCACCACTGATATATCACTGGAACATTTGTAGTGGGTTATAAAAGTAACTTGGTTCATCCTGGTCTGTCGCACTAGTAACTGTATGTAAGGGTTTTAACCACTGGCCAGTGTGATTGATAAAAGTTGTTTTTAATTTTTCATCCTTTACATGTTTCAGTCAAAATGACCATCTTCAGAGAGATATTATCAACACATATGGAAACTACTGCTACATGTCATACATACATATGTTATATCTTTTAACTAATTAAGATGTACATTGATTTGTTAAAAACATCTAAAAATTATTACAGTTAGTCTGTTTGCAAAATAATGTTCAGTATTTGTTTTAAACTAGAACCAATTTGGTTTCTTGTCCTTACACTTTTGTAATAATTTTAGATGTTTTAACAAATTAATGTGCATCTTAAAATTAGTTAAATGATATAACATATATACCTATGACATGTAACAGTAGTTCCCATAAGTGTTGATAATATCCTTCTGAAGATGGTCGTTTTGACCGAAACATGTAAAGGATGAAACATTAAAAACAACTTTTATCAGTTGTACTGGACAGTGGTTACAAATCTTATATGAGTATGCGGTTATAGAAGTCCTGTGTTTAATCCACATGCAGATGATCAAGAGTCTTCTGTAAGTATACAAAAACTCGAAAGACACATAGACTCGGCCAATAATGTCAGGTCATGAAACTGTGTAAGACGGATCTTAAGGCATCTTCTTGGAGGTGGCGATAATGATTTGAACCCAAAATGTTTATATAAGCCAATGCTGAACATTATCTGAAGTCTGAATTGTAATCCTGATGTGTTACTAATCTTTGCTTATGAAGGTACACAGACAGACTACACGTGTTCCCAAACTTACATTTTTCTTGATATCAGGAATGTATAACTGTAAGTTGACAACCTCAGTCACATATATTCCAGCCACCTAATTATTTGAGACAGTTTCAGTATGTTTTAGTCTTTGTTAATAGAAATTAACTTGAAATCACATTATTACAAAAGTTGTTACATTTGTGTATTTCTTAATGAAACAGGGATTATAATTTAAAACATGTACACCTACTCCATTAGGTGCATGCAGAATATGTTGTTCAGTTAATGTGGTTACTTGCAAGGTTGGAATTATGTGTGGAGTTGATTTTAGTATGTAACATTCTCACTCAGAGCAGTCTGCATATTGTAATTGATGGTCATTACTATCTGTCCTTACCATAGGTAATTAATTTTTCAGTAAATGGTTTTCAAACAAAAGGTATGACACACCTATCAAAAGAAACTGAAGATTTTGTTTCTTTATTGGTCAGTATCCTGTTGAGAAAGATACAATAAAATAGTTTTACTTCGTGTAGTATTTAAATGTATATCATCTTTAGGGAAAATGATATAAAAATGCTTAAATTTCGTGATATATTTGTATGCACTCAAAGTTTCACTGTAAACTTGAGGTGGCTACGTGCAGTTGGAGCCCAGGCAGGGCCACTGAAGCATCAGGCCGATAGCTTTAGATGGTTGCAATGGTAGACTTGCCATTTATTAATTTGTACAGATTTCCTAACAGACTCACTACTGTGATGAAGACTTGTTCAAACAATGCTCTGAGAATTGATTTCATTATGTAATGTAATTCATCTGCACTGATCACAGTTCAGTTTAATCAGTACAGCACAATTACTGTATGCTTATGGTGTGCCAGTATTTCTTGTTCATAAATGGAAGTACAGTCATCTACAAACACCAGTGTTACATGCAAGATTTGAGATATTCATGGCAGTGATCATGAGGAAGTTGGAAGTGACGCTGTGTAGGTGGGTAGGAGTCCGTCAACATTTTGGAGGAACATACTGCCACCTTCATAAGGGTAGACTTCTACTACATACATTCTATCACATCTTGACTTTTCCACAGTATTATTGAGGAGAAGTCTTCTGAAATGTAATTTGTTTTAACCAACACTGCAGACAAATATATGAGGTCAAATCGAAAAGTCTTTGCCCCTATTTTTTTTCAGCCACAATAATACACATACAGGGAAATCAAAATACAGGCAGTGTTCTAAGTACCTTTGACTATTTTTTCCACATAGTCACCACCCTGGTTCAGGCTTTTGTCCCATCGCACCACTAGTTTGGAGGTGCCGGTGTTGTAGAATTTTGCCAGTTGAGCGCAGAACCACTGCAAGACAGCGGTTTTTGTGTCATTGGAAATGAACCTCTGGCCTGCCAGAAACTTCTTCAGAGGACCGAACACATGGTAATCACTGTGGGCGAGGTCTGGACTATATGATGCATGCTCCATAATTTCCCATCTGAATGACTGCAGTCGGGCGGTGGTCCTGTTTGCCACATGAGGCCTGGCATCATGGAGGAGAACCACAAGGTCCACGAGAATCCATGGGCGTGACTGCAGTCATTCGGATGGGAGATTATGGAGCATGCACCATATAGTCCAGACCTAACCACCAGTGATTACCACGTTTTCGGTCCACTGAAGAAGTTCCTGGCAGGCCAGAGGTTCATGTCCAACGACGCGAAAACTGCTGTCTGCCAGTGGTTCCTCTCTCAACCGGCCGAATTCTACAACAGCGTCATCTCCAAACTAGTGGTGCGATCAGACAAATACCACAACCGGGGTGGTGACTATGTGGAAAAATAGTCAGAGGTACTTAGAACACTGCCTTTATTTTGATTTCCCTGTATGTGAATTATTGTGGCTGAAAAAAAATTGGGGCAAAGACTTTTTGATTTGCCTTCATAGTTCCTCCATCTTCAGGATGGAAAATTGAAGCTGAAGGCATTGCGTTCCTCTGAAATGTCGTTAAACTTCTATCAACCTACACAGTATCATATCCCATATCATCAGCCAAATGAAACTGCTGTTTGTGGATGACCTGATTTCATGTTGTGACTTCAAACATCTGTACCTACATAACCTAAATGTTGATATCTGGAGTCATCCTAAATGGAGGCTCACATTCCACCAAAACGTTAGTATCTACCTATCAGACTGTGTTTCACAAGAACCCTGGTATCCGCCTGCCAGATTACAACACAGTGTTATAGCACACAACATCAGCACCAAGGAACTTGATGATTATACAGCTTTCCAGTTTTGTCAGGAAAGTTCCCTCAAGGACTTGTAGCTGAGGTGGGGGAAGACAAATACTTTTCATTTCCTTGCATCCTGTTGTGTTATTGTATACAATTCTTTACTGGAGTCTATTGTAACGCAACAACATAACGGTGAAGGTTAAAATTACCTAGCTACATGTTTCAGCAAAGCACATGATTACTAATTGTGTCTGAATATAGTAATCATGTGTTTTGCCTGATGATGGCTTTAGAAAGCCGAAACATGTAGCTGTGTAATTTTAACCTTGACCGTTATGTTGTTGTGTTACGACGGACTCCAATAAAGAATTGAACACAAATGCATACAATATTTTTGTTGGAACATGCTGGAAAGCATCCACTTGGCAAATCAAAAGTGGTGGAAGGAAGATATCAAACCAGATCTTGACAAAACTGGGTATAAGACTGGATCATGATGTGTCCACTGGTGGGCTTTGGTATTAGCAACATTCATCATGGAAGGGTATGCTGAAAAGTGATGCCTCCATAAGACAGTGGCGAAAATGTAGTTCTTACAGAAGTACAGGTACTCCTTGGTATATGCAAGTTGGAAACTTGTTTCATTTTGATGCAGTCAATTAATTTAGACCTGCAACACTTGCTTTAGTATGAACTAATTGCTGACCCATCAAGAGAGGTCAGAAGAAGGGGGAATTAGAATGCTGTGCAGGTGTGGAGGAGGAATGCAAGGGGAGAAGAGAAAGTTCGGCCTACCTGATATCATTTATGTCATTGCACCCCCTGTGATTCCTTTTGGGAATGCAACTAATGCATTAATTAATGAATACCTGTACATGAAATATGTCAGCTGTGGCTGGACTGCAGAAGTGGTTGTTTGAGAAGTAATTGTATAAAATAAGGAACAAAGTTCAAGGAAGGTAGCCATTTCTATTTCAGTGAAATTGCTCTTATGGAAAAGAAATCGGGGGGTCATTACTTTCAGCATGCCTGTCACCAGGAGAAGACAGATACACATCCCAATGAAATATCCCACATTGTGAAATTGGAAATTTCATAATGTTAATTGAAATCCATATTTAAATATTTGTTGCTTAACCTGCAGTGGTGTCCTGCGTACAGAGCATACTTGCATTGCATCACATCAATACCTGGAACGCAGAATTCCTATGGCAGCCATAACTTCTGTCCCTAACAATATTATATCAAAAGTGCCAGTTTCTTATAACATTAAAAAAAATGCTATAAGCTATCTATTCATGTATGGCTAGTCACATTTTCAATTTCCTGTGGCATGTAACAAATACTGTGTACATCTGAAATAAAATTACCCTGCTTTACCTTTTTAACTACAGTGTAAACCTCATGTTAAACACAAGAGCTGAAGCATTCATGGCAGCTACAGCGGATGAAATCTGCTCTGGCTTTCAGCCGTGTCGGTTGGTTAAGTATCCCAGATGTCACACGGACCATCTCTCCTTATCTCCAGACACAGCTGATAGCCCAAGAATATTTTATCAACTTGTGTCACAACTTTTTTCCTTTAAAACAGGATTATGAGATCACATTGCTGTCTGTGTATGCTCCCCTCCCTGAACCTATTGATCCATGACTGATGTATCATTAAAATATTCCTACAGGTAAGTCAGTTACCAATATGAACAGAAAGGAAACGTGACATACGAACGAGTATTTTGCAATAATGCTGCGGCTGCTGCTGGTACTACTACTGCTGGTGTTGCTACTAATAAGGATGACGGCAGTTTTCTGTGGGTAATGAGAAAAGTCTTCAAGATCCACCACTTTACCACCCACAATATCCCACCCCATCAATAGATTTTTATCTTTCATATTTCACCACACTAGACAAGCTATGGATGAAGCCAAGCAAAATTTCTGCAATCAGGAATTAAATTTAAAAACACCCGGTACTTTACATTTTAATGATCTTCGGTTAGCAGGAAAACCCGATACTTTTGGTTTGATGGCCTTCGGTTATCAGGAAAACCTGGTACCTTGAACGACCTCAGGAGCACAGTATTGATCGCAAATTTAAAAATCCCGGTACTTTTTCGTTTTAATGGTCTTCGGTTATTTGGAAAACCCGGAAGGTTTTTCTGAAAACCTGATTGGTTTTTGTGAAAACCCGAAGCAGGGCAGTACTTTTGCAGATTTTGTGCATACAGCAAGAAATGTAAACAAACCCCGGAACTTTTCGTTAACACCGGCTACTTTCCGTTGCACCGCGGCAAAATGTAAACAAAAACCCGGTACTTTCCGATGCACCGCGGCAAAATGTAAACAAAAACCCGGTACTTTCCGATGCACCGCGGCAGGAACACGAACATGCTGCAGTTTCACGACCATGACAGATGAGTAGCCAATCAGCATTAAGGGGCGGGGCCACTTCAGTGGGAACAGTTAGCGAAACCACGCCTTCGGGGGATGGCAGAGGTGTTATCATCGGACCCGCCTCCCCCCCCAATGACGTAGACTGAGCAACCAACCAACATTAAGGGGCGGGGACACATAAGACAACATGAACTTTGTGTTTACCGCACTATTTATAGGTACAGCTGGATATGTAAACAGAACCCGTAATTTTCTGATGTAATAACCTTCAACGACATTCAAGAACACGAGTTATTGCAGCTCTGGGCATTTGCCCGCAATTGTTGCTTTATTTCCGAAAAATGAGTTACAATAGCCAGTAAGCATCAATGATCAGGGGCCAAGTCTATGTTCAAATACATGAATGTAGTGCTAAATGCAAATATTTTGAAGATACAAGAAATGTATATATAACCCTGATTGTTTTGATCTTACAACCTCTAAAACCGTCAAGAGCACATTTCAAGCCAAAGCTGTGAACTTTCTGATGAGGATTAAACATTACTGCCACAGTTGAACATTTATCTCCTAGACAGGGTATGAGGATGAACTTCATTTCTTCAATTAGCCATTTTTGCAAGCCAATTGGTTGGTTCTCATCCTCTTCCTTCATCTGCTTTAGACTGAAAGCAAGCTTCGGACCCCATACCAAGTAGAGTACAAAACCTCATGATTGAGGTGCACAAGAAAATGGTGCTTTAGCCCTCGGATTAATTTGGTTGTGGTCAACCAGTCAGCTCATGCCTCACAGGAGACATACAGAATAAATGATATTCCCCACAGCAGATATTTCAGCATAAATTAAATGAGTTTTTGAATGAGGATTGACCACTTGGCTTGCTCAGATGTTGAATCAAGGAAACAGAGTTTATCCTCATATCCTGTCTAACACATAAACATTCATCTGCAGCACTCCTCAGTCATCCTGTAGCTATAAATGTCCTCTTGAAGGTATTTTGGAGGTAACAAGTTTAGACAGTTCAGGGGGTTGTTTACATTTCTTGCAATTAGCACCAGGTTCATGTATTTTAACTTGGCTCTGACCGTTGATGCTGATTGGCCACTGCATCCCCTTCTTTGGAAATACAGCTATATCTGCAGCCAAACTATCAAATCCCAGGCTGAAAGCTTGGGGGATGCGGCAGTGCCGTGCTCTTGAAGGTTGTTGAAGGTTACTGAAACAAAAAGTACAGGGCTTTGTTTGCATTAAGTATTGACTTCATGCATATTAACTTGGCTCCACCTCTTCATAATGATTGGTTACTTTATTCTACTCCCAACCCTCATGGACTTGAACCCATGGTCTCAAGCATACAAGCCTTACAACTGAGCTAACGCTTGTCATGCCAGATCAGCCATCCAATGCTTGTCATAACTGCTGTATTCAGTGGAGGTTAAAGCAGTTTGGTACGTCCAGTCTTGAGCTTTATACAAACCATTCATATTGAGTCATGTAACATGACTGGTCTTGTAAGGATTTATTCTATGTTTATTCTGATAATAAAGTGGGCTCTTCAAACAGTCAGGCTCTGAGGATATTTGTAAATTCACTGTACATGTAATTTTATAGGCAAATTCAACCAGTAAAATGTGTGGGTCTCAGGGACGGGGCAGCGAACTTACCTTCTGAGAGTTCCATGTTCACGTCCACAGGGAATGCGACTGCAGCTCTTTATGCGTCCAAGTGAAAGCATTTTTACTTACCTCCATAACACAACCAACATGTATTCTTTCAACACGCCACTGAATTTTAATGTTTCGGTGTTCTGAAATATTCAAGATAGGTTTTAAAAAAGGACAAGAATTTTCAGAATTTACTCCCAATCCAATTATTTTTTAACTGTATTTACATTTTACATAATTCTACATCAATACAATGCCTAAACTGTTCACTATGGCTTGTCAGATTATTGAGGAATTAGCGGGCAAGAAACTTCTAACATACCAATTACAAAAATGCCTTAACATCACCCCACCAGCCCCCAAAGCTGCAGCAGTTCCTATCCAATTTATATCTACAATTACCTCTGGAATCAGACAGCAACTTACATATCTTACACAGACATTCTGAGTACGTTTGATTTGATATTTTCATGGCAATGTCTATAAGGAATTCAGGGTCCTGCGTTGTACCAACGTGTAGTTTGGAGATGGCCCAATGTTTAGGAAGAATATGTCACCTCCAAAACGCGGGGCTCTCTCCGAACTACACGTTGCTACAACTCAGAACGCTATACTCTTCATTCCAAGTACCAGCCGTAGCCTCCTCACTGTCGCCATGCAATTCAGAAGTATCGACAAACTCAGAACACGCAACTCTCAGTTCTCAATCAAAGGCTGCTATCTTACACCTAATTCCCATGTCACATCAAAACCAACTGTTATCTGCTCATGACTGTGTATTCCCTGTATGTGCAATCCTACACCTAATTCCCATGTCACATCAAAACCAACTGTTATCTGCTCATGACTGTGTATTCCCTGTATGTGCAATTACAATATATACTCTCTCTAAGCGAACAAGTCTTTGGCCAAGATCTTCCTTAGGAATTTGGCTGTAACAACAAAGATTTCAGTCTTCTGGGATGTGACACCATGTAGTCTGGTAGAATGTTACCAACATCACTGAGGAATGTGAGGCCTCCATCTTCAGGGTCTTATCACTTTACACGTTCTTCCAAAGTGGTGGTAACATTCTACCAGTCTACATGGCCTCACAGCTAAGAAGACAACAGTTTTCCAAGTTACCAGTTGTTTGGAAAAGGCCACTGTCGATTAATCCAAATTGTCGCATGCTGATACTGTATGCACATATGAGAGCCACAGTTTACAGGACGAGTTTTGGGAAAGAGATATCATTGGCTGTACTTTATTCGATAGAAACTAGCAAAAGGGAGGTAAGTTGCACCATACAGAGTCCATTTTACATATAGACAAAAACTTTACCAAACGTTTGTAACTTCTAACACTTCTGTAAAACATACATGAAAGTAATTTAGGCCAATTGAAGTGGAAGCCGATACAATGCTTTAGACAGGTTTCAATAGGGAGCTCTCATATCACACTCCATCAAAATGCATGTTGCCTGCGAGAACTGCAACATACAACAATGGGAATACAAACACAGTTCTGTCACAGAAAATGCTACATTTTCTGAGCTATGAATATCAGCTTGGTCATGCTGGTATTAATGACCTGGGTGCTTCCTTTGATTCAAAGCTACACTTTCACACACATGTTAATTACATATTTTCTGAATGCATAAAGCTCTTAGGCCTTATTCGCTCCATTACCTACAGACTTCCCTCCTTGGAGTGTCTGTATGTACTATACTTTACTTCAGTCAGGTCCAAGTTGGAATATGCCTTGGTAGTTTGGAACTCCATCACCTACAACTCGCAGGGTCACGGTGGAGGTATTCGACCCCCACCGTGACTCTGAGAGTCGTAGGAGGCGATGAAAAGGGAAGTCTCAAATGTGAGACAGTAAAATATGGTCGCAAGTCCCAAGGGACTATGACCTGAGAAACACTGCACTGGCAAGGGCCAGCAGCATATACAAAAGACAGACCCATCCTCTCGTCAGAGAGGGCGCCCCACAGAAACAAGACCATAACTGTCGTGGAGTAATAAATATCTGGTCATGAGCCCCAGGAGGGTGCTTGATAGCAAGACTTACTGACTGCCTGATCGTCAGTTGCAATATGACTTTGACTTTGATCCAGGAGGATTCAGTATTGAGTCACTACTATCCAGTATGAGTTGAAGTCCAGCAGCTATGAGTTAAGTCAAATCGAGTGAACGCCAGTGGCTACAACAGAGTAACTGTGATACTGCCGATGGCAGTAGGTGTGAAACTGTAAACTGTGTAAATGTAAGAGTGAATGTGCAATAAATTCACTAGATCCAGAACGGTGTGAAGTTATTTGTCACGTTACATACCCAACACGTGACAATATGTTTACATTTATACTGAAGATGCATCTATCTTATTAATTAGTACAGTAAACCACAATTACTTGGCATGTATAGAGAATGGGGTCTGCCAGTTACATGAATCTGCTGTTTTCATGAGAAAAGTTCTTGCAGAAACCTAATTTATAATCAAAATATCATGTCCTTGCTTTAGTTCCTGCATGGACTATTCCCATACAATGCTGCAGATTGACAGGTGAAAGATTTTGAATTCACAAGATCACAAATTCAACTAGCCTCTGCTGAAATGGCATCTGCATAATGGGTAGCGCTGCTAGTGGAAGCTGGGAGGACTATTGTATAGTGATTGAAAATACACTCATGATTTTTTTAATGACTTTATAATTTTCTTGGAAACTTTTGCCAGCTGAATGAAAATCCTGGATGCCTGGATACCAGACAAACAGGAATTTACTGTACTTGTAAATCTGTAACTCCAACTCAGATGGTATACCTGCTTCTTTCTATGGATCTACAATATTTTCATTCTGGTACAGTCACAATGTACACACCCCTTTTATTGTCAAACATCACGGAGAGCAGAAATCAGCACACAGTTTTGGCATCTTAAGAAGAACAGTTCTTTACAGTTTCTCATAACGAATTGGCACAGGCAAGATGGTAAAGCCGTAAAATAATGTCCTATCTTCAAATTAAGATCTCTGTGTCACAGATGGCTCATCTTCACGGCAATGTGGGATCCAAGAATCTTCTAAATGCCGTTACCTTCTGCTATCTGACATTATTCTTCTCTTGATGAGGCTCCAAATAAATTGGAGCTACTTTTGATGGTTTGAATTTTCTGAAACAAATAATATTCCCTGTATTAACAAATCACA
>NW_019737091.1:756221-839110 GCF_002891405.2 Cryptotermes secundus | reverse complement strand
CATATTATAAGGTAAGGTTATAAAACCACCATTTAAGATCATTTTAGTGAAAGTTTCATGTTCCTATCTCATAGAATTTAAGAACAATGATGAATAAATAATTTTCGAGCAAAATTTAAATGGCCGGCTGAATATATTACCGCAGGAGCCGCGGCCGCGGAATTTAAATGACCACGTCAAAGGGTTAAAAGCCAATATGACAGAAGAACCTGCCCAAGAAACAGAGGCGCTAAAGTTCACTTAAAGAGACGGTAAACAGTGTCCAAATCATCTCTGACCATACATCATACCTTGGGTAGGCAACCTTATGAAGAAAGTGAGATCTCCAATAACAGGATTCAGGTTCCAACTGTGCTGAAAAAGGAAACTAGTTAACTTCTGATGACAATGTAACAATCTACATTAGGATATGATGATGATGATGATGGACCCTCAAAAGGATTGATCATTTCACTGAGACTTGTATTAGCACTACAGTATTCACATTTGTGTTTCTAGAAGTCTTACTTATGAATACTCTGAGTTTGGCACTCCAATGACAAGCATTTCACTGCCCTTCATGTGCAGTCTCCACATACTCTTGTGATAACCTCGAACATCAGGGTCCCAGATCTTGAAGCACTGAAACAATTTGCAGAATAACGTTACGCGAGTATGCTATGAAGCCCAATGAAACATCAACATAGGAATTTATATAATGACTGAATACAGAGCAAAATCTCACCTTCTACGCACGCTCACTATGTTCTGCTTTGTTGCAAATACCTAATTTCAATAACTTGAATGTACTACAAATATACAGCACATATGTAATGGGGTACTAAAAATGGTAGGATAAGTAAGCACTATGAGGTGCTGCTCTCTAGAGGAACGTTATGACCTTTACTCATCGAGGAGGTAGGGTGAAGAGGAGGAGGTTGGTGGAAACAGGGGAAAGAAGAGGTATGAAGAAGTGGCATGAGGAAGAGCATGATGTGGTAGAAGTCAGAAGGAGAATGGGAAGGTTGGAAGTGAATGAGGAGGAAATATGGGGTGGAGGAGATAGGGTGACAAGGAGGAAGAGGGTGGAAAAGGAAGTAGGAAGAGGAGGACGTGTTTGGTGGCAGAAGGGAGAGAGAGGAGGGTTAGCTCTCTCTACCAGCAGCACAGCATGTCTGAACCATTACCTTGGCTACTTGCAGCCACGTTACAAAGTCTTTTGGTCCTTCCATTTTGATGAACATTATTATGATTTCACCCTGAAACAAAGAAGAAAATATACAGACATATAAAACTTACACCTTATTAAATATTCAATTGGCCTTAAAATAATGAACATGTTGTAATGAGAAACAGATGCATGTACGTATTTGTATGGTTTGAGGTTTCCACGGCAATGAAGATTCATTCTGTGATGTCTGTGTTACACCACATTCTAATCTGGAAGGCTGGTCCCAGTGTATCGGCAAAACAGGCTACTTCCATTCTCAGGGTTGAATATTCAAGCTAAATCCTCTTCCTCCAAATCATTGGTAACCACCAACATTACAAGAAAACACAGTGTTATAATACAGACATCACCATGTGAGCAAATGTATTTCATAACAGGTGAAAATATCAGAGACTATGGGCCATTGTTGTAGAACAATTTTTAAAATAAGTAAAACACAATAATGATTAAATATATTAGAAAAAAATAGAAAACTGATGCAGTAAATACTGTATTGTAAATATTGCAGTAAGTATATTCACCTTTTTGCCTGGTATGAAGTTCTCCTCACATTGTGATTTGCTGTGATCCAAAACAAGACTTCTCTTGAACATGTCCACAATTAACTCTTCACAATTGCTCTTGTTTATGCTGTAAATACATGAAATAGATATTAAATATTTATCATAAGAAAACCTAAAGAAAATTCATTACCTAACTTCCTCACTATAATTTTAATTCTACAGTGAACTGATATAACTTCTCTAAAGTAGAATATCTTTGATTGTGCATCACTCCCATGCTCAACATGATTTACAGACACAAATACATTTTTGCTTTTTTGAAATTTGGTACTAAATTGTGTAACCTATGTAGGATTATCAACAGGAACACTATACTGGAGACCTTACTGTTCACACAGGACATTTCTTTTGTAAGCTTATGTTTTCGGCATCCCAAAAAGATATTTTACAGAGAATCTAGTACTATAAAAGGTGAAACTAAAGACTGGTACAAAGAATAACCAACAATGTTATAATGATATCATACCAATACATTTCAAACTTGAAGTCATATTCTCCTATGTGATAATTATACTTAAAATATCCCTGTTACACGTATTTATTTATGCAACTAGAGATATAACTAGAGTTATGTTCTGGCCGAGGAGGTACTTCCAACTGCATTTCAAGGAATGTTTGGATTATGTGACTGTACCGAACTTGACAGATCATCATTAATAGGTTAATTATTGTACATACATATGTATGACACTCATGCATTTCATTATGAAACCCTTGGGTTTTAGCTCAGGATATTTTTTCAATAAATGCTCTGTTTTTTTAACTATTAAGGGAGGCTTTGTTTTTCATTTGAACTGTTTAGTTTATACAAACAAAAGTACCCATTCATGGTCCAGGACATGGTAACTTTTCTTGTCAATGTCACAATATATAGCAGCCAAAATTACATAGAAGGGATAACAGTGAAATAACAAAAACATATGATGAACATGCTTCATATCTTAATAAAGCATACTCATCACATTAAAACCTGAGTATGAGGATTCTAATTTTATCCAAAACTTTATTCATCCTTGCACACTGCTTTAATATTTGTAGCCATTCAACACACTGGCACAAATTCAGAGTAAAATTCTTAATACCTTCGGGTGTTATGTATTAGATTTGTTATAAGAAACAGACAAGAAAGTTACAATTTTATCTGTTACATTAATGAATTGGATGGGTGATGCTAAGAAACAATTCAGATTTAATAAAAACTGATTACAGTAAACATGTCATTCACCTAGATTTCAATGTGCTACAAGAAAAGTTTTGGTTCACTGATAATCTTACACTGGGGCCTCACTGTACAATCAGACAAACAGAATTTCATGTAACTGTTATTTGGACTAATTATGAAGTCTTAACAGCGTCCTGGTTAAGATGAACTGAGGTATTCCTTTACATAGTACTGACACTAGTATAATATTTAAGAACTCTAAATTTGACAACTTTAAAAATGACATAAATATTGTATTTGAAGCCTTAAACAGATGGTTCAAAGCCAATTTACTCTCATTAAATTTTGATAAAACCCATTACATATCATTCACAACTAAAAACAACCACCAAATTGATCTGGACATCAGTTATGCCAACAAATTAATCTGTAAAGTACTTGATACAAAATTCCTTGGAATACATGTAGACAGTACACTGTCTTGGAAAATACATATTGAACAAATTATACCTAAATTAAATGCAGCTTGCTATGCGATGAGATCAATTAAGCCTTTTATGTCACAGGAAACATTGAAGATGGTTTACCATGCCTACTTTCATTCTATTATGAACTATGGATTAATATTTTGGGGGAACTCTTCACATAGTGTAATAATTTTTAAAATACAAAAGAATATAATTAGAATCATTACAGGATGTAGAAGTAGAGATTCATGTAGAGAATTATTTAAGAAATTAAAAATTCTACCTCTTCAATCGCAATACATATTATCGCTTCTCTTATTTGTTGTTTACAACAAAGATAAATTCAAATTAAATTCTGATGTCTATAACATGAATACTAGACAAAAATATAACTTCCACCTACCCTCATCAACTTTATCAGTATATCAAAAAGGAGTCTACTTTACTGGCATAAAAGTGTTCAACAATCTGCCACAAAGTATTAAAAACTTGGGCAATGATACTAAAAAGTTTAAATCAGAGTTAAAGAATTATCTACATGCTCATTCCTTCTACTCTTTAGATGAATACTTCAATGTAAATAGAGAATGATGTAAAATTAAGTTATATTAATTTTTAAGCTAAAATTGCCTGTACTTATGTATGTAACCTTTTGACATGTTCTGTATCCAAAGGTACTAACCTGCTTAGGATTTATAGAATGTAAATAAATTCAATTCAATTCAATATGAATGTCTATATCTTTTGCTTCATATTATAGTTCTGATATTTAGAAGTGACAGTCCAGGAAAAGCTGCACAGTGGATGGTCAGGTCCATTCGTGAAAGTTGAGGGGTGTTCTGATTAGTCAGTCGTTTGTTTTCAGTGCGAGCAGATGTCTCAAGTTCAGTTATAAGCATTCTTCATTGTACAGTCAAGTCAAAAAGTTTTGACTCCTGGAGTCGTATTTGAGTGTATTATTCTCTATTTTATTGCTTATCCTTATTTGTTGATTTTCTTTTTTGTTATTTATATTTGTACATTTTTTCTATCTCCTTTAACATGCCACCTACATGAAGTAAATTGAGTGGAAAAGTGTTGCATTCACAATCAAGAGAAATTGTTAGTAATGTATATAAGTATATGAAGGAGGCTGGGCCAACAATTACAGCGAAGAACATAGGAGTGGAAGTAGCAAAGGTAACAGGTGTATCGGAAAGTAGTGTCAGAAGAATAATAAGAGAAACAAAAAATATCGAATCTGGGGCTTCCACTTCCTTTTTGACACCCCATAAAAAGACCTAGGAAATCTCCACTAGCCACTTTGGACGACTTTAACGAGTCTGTGGTGCAAAGAACAATTAATGACTTCTACATAGTTGAAAAACGGAGACCTACCCTGAAAAAAGTTCACGAAAAGTTGAAGAAAACGTTAGATTTTCAGGGATGCATCTCCACATTATAGAAAATTATTTTGAAACTGGGGTTCCGCTGGAAGAAAACAAAAAATAATCGGCAGATACTGGTGGAACAGTATAATATCAGAGCCAAACATCTTCAGTATTTGCGGCAAATTAAAGAATATAGGGAAGAGGGCCGCCCAATCATCTACATGGATGAAACCTATATTCATCCATCGCACACCAACTCATATGCATGGAGTGATGGATCCATCCAGGGATTATTTTCCCGTGTCCTATGGCCAACGGCTCATTGTTATCCATGCAGGGGTAGAGCAAGGTTTCATCCCTAAGGCCTGTGTCCGCTTGAAATCCCACCAAAAAACAGGGGACTACCAGCGACATGAACTACACCAATTATGAAAAATGGTTAAAGGACCAACTTATTCCTAACCTTTCCCCAAATTCTGTCCTAATCATTGATAATGCTCCCTACCATAATGTACAACTAAACAGAGCCCCTAACTCAAATTAATTCAAGAAGAGATTTTATGATATCATGGCTAAAATATCACCTTCCACATATTACCTTCAATAACACTGATTTTTCATCATTGTGGAATCCAGACATATATAATATGATCCTACCAATCATCCGAAATACCTTTCCTATAAAATAGATGGAAACTTTGCAGAACACAATCACGATATTTTACGACTCCCTCCGTATCACCCAGAACTCAACCCAGTTGAGTTAATATGGTCCACAGTAAAAAATTTGGTTGCTCAAAATAATAATACATTTAAGATGGATGACGATATTAAACTGGCAGACCAAAAATTGGCTTCCATAACTGCAGAAGAATGACAATGTAGGTGCCAACATGTAAGGAACATTGAGCAAAAATTAATGACATGGGAAGGCCTTTTGGACGCAGGACAGGAGTTTGTCTTCCAAATTGGCAGTGATAGTGGTGAAAGTTCTGATGATAGCTCTGATTCATCTGGTGGTGACAAGGAAGGACAGGCATGTGGAGATGATAGTGTGACATGTTGCACAATGGAGGGCAACCCCTCCCTACCCAGCAGTGACGTGGCCACTCTGGCCACAGTGACATGGCGGTTGAGTCAGCGCTCCATCCCCCCCCCTCCGCAGTAATGTAACAAGGCGCGAGTAAACAGCGTTGCTAGGCTATACGCAAACACAGCAATGTGGCACCGGTTCCTACTGTGACAAGGCATTCGCTTATGTAACAGGCAAGCACTGCGGCTATATAAGGGAACTGCACAGCTGCCGGAGGGAGTTAACTTGTAGCCGTCCCCAGAGAGAGTTAAAGTGTATCAGTGGCCGAAAACAGTTCTCCAGTCAGCAGCCCAAAGTTGGAGTCTACCAGCGTTCGCGGAAAGAAGAACCGGATGTGTGTGTAATTGTGTAATTGGGAGTGTGTGAGACAGTTGCACTTGTATAGCTCCCGTACTGAATACGTGTAGACTACTGAAGACAGACTGAATAGATTTGCGAATAGGGTTATAAAGTGTGAAACCCCACAAATGTGTTATAAATAATTGTAGCCGAGACTTGTAGGTTGTTAAATGAACCAATTAACAATCCAAACGGCCATCTTCAGTAACGCAACACGTTACAATATCTATGTGGACATTGCCAGTGTTGCCCCTTTTAGAACAGACCTGTGTAATATGTAAATAAACTCTTCATGTATATAACAGTGAAAAGCGTATAATTGTGTATAGTGTACAGTAAAGTGCATAATAGTCTGCTATTCGGCACTTAAAACTTGACACTGGATGTGTGAACATCATCAAGACTAAACCACCAACACTATGCAACACAATGAGGTAAGAAATTATTTCCTTTTGAAAATGCCTGTACTGCATTCCCCTCCACACTTGTCAGCATGCTGGAGCTCTCCGCGCCACTACCAATACTTCTCATACTCCACATCGGAGGACTGTCACTTCTAAATACTACTACTATAACTAAACTGCTTTCTTACACAGTAACAACAATTATGAATATTCGTTTCCATACATTATAGAGGAATGTCAACTAAATTAAGAACAATATGCATTACCTGTCAACATGTTTAAGCTTCACATACGGCAAGGTATTGAAAGAATGTTTCTTGAAGTAGACGTCTTGGAAGTAGGAATTCATGTTCAGACCTGAAGCACCGAAATGGTACGTCTGAGACACGTCTGGAATCACACACTCTCTGCCCTTCTGAACCTCAGGTAGCCGCATCCACATATCCCACTCCCATATCTGGACATGTAACACAAAAAGTAATTCTTACACTGGCATTATGATCAAGAAAGTTATTTGATCGCAAAAATGTAATCCATGTAACTGAGATAAAATTATGGCAATATATAAAAGCCAAAATTTTACCTCACTAAAATATTAATATTTGTTCTGGGAAGAATTTATAGCACTTTCTTAATTTAAGTAGATATATTTATCACGAGTGACCAGTTAATTACAAATAATTCCAAGCCTCAAACTGTTGAAACTGCATTCACCAATTGATAAGAGTTCCCCATCTAAACAACAAAAATGACAACAAATACAATAAAAAGCAACACAAAGAATTATAAGAGCATAAAAAAATATGCTTCATGAAGTCTAGAAGCTTGCGGACTTCTGAGCTACAAATAGGTACCAACTTCTAGGGAAGAACCCAGTAACCTGCATTTTCACTTGCATGCTCATAACCCTGGTCAATCCAGGCAGAGATGCAGTAAAGTGTCTCGTCCTCCTCCAGCAGTCTCTTAGTCTGGCTGAAGTAACTGCAATGTACACACTGTACCAATATTCATATTAATCTGCTTACACATTTGGCAAACATTCCATTCCTTGGATTAAAATGAATTAACTTGATGGAGCAAAGTCCTTGAAAAGTTGACAGTCTTATCATCTGGCCACAAAACGACTTCCAACTTCTCTAACCTCTGTATTCATTACAGTACTCATACAATTTTGCAGCTGGACCTTGTCATGAACCACCTGAATCAAGTGTACAACCTCAAAACTTCTTTTTCAATTTTATGTTCCCTCTAGGTCTCCCAAGCGATGTTTTTCCTTTATTATATTTGAATGCATTCATCCATCTCACAGTGCTACATGCCCAGCCTATTTTATTGGACAAGAATTTAAAGGTTTAAAATTAGAACTAAAGATTTTATTATGGTGCTATTACAATAAAGTCAAAATTAATGTGTGTGAAGTAATCTACGGGTGGACAGCTATCAACGAAGTAGAAGTTGATAATGACAGGGAGAGTGTTTTAGATGTTAAATTTTGAACTGGGTGCAGTGTGACAGCGACGTGTTATACACCTGATGATGGCCGTCTGAGGCCGAAACATGTAGTGTAGGAAGCAAGATCAAAGACACAGAATATATTGTTTGCACTTGAGACGGAGTTTGTATCATTTATCATTTATTTTATTCTCCTTCATCTGGCACACACAGGTTGAAACTGTTCAAGGTTTAATCTGGATAGGAGACAAACGATCACTACAAAACTGTATACAATCATACAGACTTTAATTGTACAGTCAGTTCTACAAAATGTTTCAGTCATTGAATGACCATTATCAGGTGGATACTGGAGAATAACCAGGAGTTTACTGTAGTGACAGCATTTTCATATTCTACACAGCCATTACCCATTTCACTAGACACCAAAACCTGTACCAGTTCTCACTTGAACAAGTCTGGAGACGCATTCAGATCTTCTTCCACAATAATTATGTATTTGGCATTGGGAAATATGTTGAATGTTGCTGTCAGAGAAGCCTTGTAGTACCTTGATATTCTGGCATTCTTAACTCCAATTGGTGTGCTGAATTCCTCGCAGTCCAAAGAGTTTTGTCACCTCAAGCGGTTCCTCAAAGTAGCCATCAATAAAGACTGTTATCATCTCTGGATTTGCTCCATGTACAGAGAGAAGAGACCTCAGCATCCTGCACAGACAATAAGGCACTGAGAATTATATGAGAGTATTTATGAATATGATGCTCTTAGGAGTGCATGGGGGAAGAATGAAAGTGTAAATTAACTTCTGTGATGAAACTATCATGGGCACAATGAATCTAAATATGCTGCTAACAACTGTCTTTGAAATTCTTGTAAGCCATGTCCTTGGCATGCCAAAGAAAGGTCTGCTTGCAACAGGTGAGGTCTCCCTCACTTTGCAGTTGTTGTCTCAGTTCCTGTCCTAGAGAATCCCAGGCAAGTGGATAGGGCAGAGAGGTCCAGCTCAGTGGCCAACCAGGTCTCTGCACCTCAGAACTCCCAATTTTATCTTTGGAGACAACTGAAATCCACTGTTTATGTCAATATACTGGGAAATATTGATGAACTGCAGGACAAGAGAACATCGGGATGTGATAGTATCAATACTGCAATGTTAAAAATAGTTAAATTCTCTTGCTTGGACTGGTACAAAAAGTACATACACGCTTAGGGGCACCAATTTTAACATTCATTACATCAATTTACATCTATGATGCAGAGCTTATGTCATCATCATAATCGCACTCCTTTTGATTTTGCTGAAGGTGAATCTGAATTGGTGTCTGCTTTTAATATTGAGTATGGTGTGGGTGGGTTTGCTTTGATTTTTCTTGCTGAGTATGCGAGTATTTTGTTTCTGAGACTGTTGTTTTGTGTTATTTTCTTGGGGTGTGATTTAGACTCTCTTTTCTTTTATGTCAGGCTTTCTTTCCTTTCTTATGTCATCATAAGCAACTTTACATATTGTAAATTATATACATTTTAATTCTTCTAGTAACATAATTAGACCTTAAAGGTCATCATTAGGCTATTAAATATTGTGTTGTACAGCCCCGTTGCTGGTAAGAGTCCTCAAAACAGACAACAAATACAGCCGCTTTTATGCAATAGGTGCATAAACAAACACCCGCTTCTATGCAATGGTTGAGGTATTGTTAGGTTATGACAACGGAAAAGATGTTTTCTATATGGCTCATACCGAGATTTTATAAGCAGGATAGTCTGAAGCAACAAGTTAGCTGTTGATGTCCCTAATTTCCTTGGTTGGTGGTGGTTCATCTCAGTCACATGGAAGGTAGACTGAAGAAACAGTCAGCTCCATGCAACCTCCTCGATATGTGTATGTTATCATCACCGCTGTTCCATTCCTAGAAGATAGCCCCAGCAAAGGTAAGGCATTAATCTTTAATGAATGGACTTTTAAATTGCCGACACCCCTCTGCAGCCGGAATTTAAATTGCCCTAAGTCTTTAACATTGCAAACTTTCAGAAAAGACTACATATATTCAATTCTATAAAACACAGAAATACAAACTAAAAACATTCTGAAAGACAATAAAATTTTCTACATATACACAAAAGAGCAATTTTTATAAACGAAAATTAACTGTGATTATTTTGTCATGAAATGTAAAATATAATCTTTATTATGTTATGCAATTCCAGAGGACTTACCTGATGGTGTTCCTGCTTTTCTTATTTAGCGAACACACACGACGTCTTTGTTTCCCTTTGGTTGGCCAGTGTTGTGAATGTGTCGGCTCCAGTCGGCTCAGCTGGGCCCCAGATAACCTTGGCCTCGCCTGAGAAACGCCACTGACCGTGTTATTAGCCTTGTGCGATTGAAGAATCATCTTGGGGGAGGGGAGTTTCTTTGGTTTCAAACCCAAGATCAAACTGTCAGCACTCCCAAAGGGAGCAGTGTCCTGCCTCATATATATACAACATTCCTCCGTTAAAGGTTAAACCTCTTATTTGACCCTTGTATTACCAAGGTTCCTTAATAAGTGCTACATCTGCCTTTCCCTCAGCTAGCTGCTGGCATATAGCATGGCTGCTTTGCTGTGGTTTAGTGTAATTTGAAGGAATTTCATGTTATGTGTGTGTACTGTGTATGTGTATGTTTATGTGTATGTGTGTGTTTAAGTTTATATGTGTGTCTCTGTGTGTGTGTGATTACTGTTCTGTCCTGGTCTCAGACTGGGTTCCATTTGAAGGGGTCCCCTGATCTGCTCTACTTTGGTCTGAAGGAGTGGGTACACCATCCCCCTCCCCCTCAGAGCCCGATTCTGAAGATGCTGTGTCTATCACAGTTTCCTGTTGGTGAGCCTCAGGGTCTTTCAGCACTTTAACAGTAGACTGTGAGAGCCCTGTAAATAACTTATATCCGGTCCTCTGTATAGTGGTATACGAGTCCCGGTCTATAAGTAAGATAAGCCTCTGGCCTTTTGGCTCAGATTGCGTATCAAGTACTCTCCAGCGCTCAGTATGGAGTCCTGGATTAAGATGTGCAATCCAATTCAGTAACTCTTCCTGATTCTGGGCAACTTTGTCCCAAGTCTTGATAGCCACTTTAACTGGTTTGGGTAGTTTTATGGCATCAGTAGCCTTCAGCCTGGCCCCTGACTCCAGCCTGTAATTGTCAATGGCTTTGATAAGCCACTGACCAGACTGCTGGTCGGCGCATATATAAATAAGTGCACCTCCCTCCAGCCTGTGGGACTTCAGGTGTGGTAGTTCTCTGGATGGAGTCCTACGTAACACCCCTCCCAGTACATCCAGAATGGAGTTCTGGTCACCTTCTGTTAGCTTATCTTCAGGATATGTTTCCCTGAAGATAGCTACCTTTATGTTGGTCACAGTCTCATTGTAGGTCTCTGGTCCCTTAGCGTCCCTGGACCTTTTCAGAGCTCTGGCCATTTCTGTTGGGGTTCTCTCCTCTGACCTTGGCCTCTTAAAGGTCCCGGTAGGGGTTTCTCCCTGCTTGGGCGAGGCTGCAATTCCTGGTTGCTGAATGCCCCCAGTTCCAGCTTCGCTTGGCCTAGCTCTTGCCATTTTGCGTTTCCGTCTGGCGCATCCGGACAGCTTCTTCACCAGACGGAATCCACTTACTACAGGGACTTGGGGTCCCAGACCTTCTCCTACTGTAGGTATGCTAGATGTACTAGCTCCCTGCAGTGGTATGTCAGTACTACTGACTCCCAAGGGAGTGGTTTCTGGTTTTGCCTCGGGCAGGTTTTGAACCACTGGTTCATCCCTGCCTTTGGCTGAAATTTCAACAGCAGGTTTGCTGGATGCAACCAGGCCCCTTAACGGTGCACCAGAGTTTCCTGGTTGCTGAATGCCCCCAGTTCCTGCTTCGCTTGCCCTAGCTCTTGCCTTTTTAAGTTTCCGTTTGGCGCATCCGGACAGCTTCTTCACCAGACGGAATCCACTTACTACAGGGACTTGGGGTCCCAGACCTTCTCCTACTGTAGGTATGCTAGATGTACTAGCTCCCTGCAGTGGTATGTCAGTACTACTGACTCCCAAGGGAGTGGTTTCTGGTTTTGCCTCGGGCAGGTTTTGAACCAGTGGTTCATCCCTGCCTTTGGCTGAAATTTCAACAGCAGGTTCGCTGGTTGCAACTGTGCACCTTAACGGTGCACCAGAGCTTCTGGCTCCCTGCTGAAGTATTTCTTGTAGGGATCCCCCTGGAGGGGAGTCACACTTCTGTTTAAGGTCCATACGACCGGTTTTTATTTTGGTACCTTTCATTTTGGTCCCACGAGTCATGGGGATATAGAAGGTCACCACCCGCAGTGCCCCATACGGGTGGAAGGCATGAATACAACGGGGTGCTGCCTGGTGCCCCGAGGGGATCGTTCACGACACTGGCTAATAACCACCCCAGTGCCACGCAGCCCTCAGCACGATGCCTCACACCTAGGCTTAGGTGGTTGGGTCCTTTTGTGAATGAAACCCTCACAAGCCTCCAGGACCAAGAGTGCCTGTTCAGGGGGAGAGGGGTATCCCAGATGATTGATGGGAGTGCAACACCAGCTAGTCATGAGGTTGCGACCAGGGCAACCTACATGAGAGTCGCCCCTGGGGGTGGCTTATGAGCTCCCCCATTCCCCCCCTCCACATGGGTTGGTCAGACCGTTTTAGAGTGTTGAGCCCGAAGGCTTGCGGCACCTTATCGGTACTCTAGGGAGACAACTCAAATAGCCGAAGCTACCCCCATAGGAGTGGTCTCCCGCATTCATCTTGGGTAGACCGTAGTGATACCCAAGAGTCATTATGCCGCCGCGTGGGAGGCTCCGGCCATAATGCCATTGCCCTTTATGGGAACTTGGCCGCCAGTCCCGGTTGGTCATAGTAATCCAGACCCCAAGACTGTCGTTGCCCAGCGGGACCACGAGGAGGTGTCCCAAGGCTGTGTCCCAACGCATCCCTGGTCCATGATGCGTCCCCACCAAAGACACAGCCGTAGTTCAGCCAACCTCATAGAGGATGGTGTCATTACTACCTGTAACATGTGATCTAAGAAAGTCACAGTTACTCCCGCCTATAAACAGCATACCCCACTGTGTTGTGATCTTGTGGGTTGGGGAATCATGTAGTCCTACAAGAGTAACATAATTGACTGCAGCTTCCAGCTAACACCCATATGTACAGCGACATCGTGTCCTGACCCACATGATCACAATATAAATCTTCAGTGCTATGGAATCCTAAAAACTCACTGCTTCAGAGACAACACACACTTTTTTTTTATTGCTAGTGGGGTGGGACTAAGTCCCTTGTACTGCGGTCACTTCTGGCCTATTGTACCAGCCACAGATGATAGGTGAGGGTGATTGTGGAGCAATTGGTGGAATAAAGATTGGCATGTGAAACTGAAGTACTCAGTGAAAACCTGATCCAGCGCCATTTTGTCCACCACAAATCCCACTTTACCAGACCAGGAATCGAACCTGGGCCACCGCGGTGGGAAGCCAGTGATTAACGGCTTGAGCTATGGCGCGGCCTACACACACCTTTTCTTCACAGACTCCATGCTGCTGTCTCCCAGTGACCTTCCTTCCATGCAAATGGAATGCAGAAGGGAGGGGGGCCCTTCTTCTATCCTCCTTGTCAAGCCCAGACCGAAGCACACCCGCTGACAGCTGAGACAGCGTTCCTCCATTAATGCTTCTCCAAGGCTGCCAAAAATCACAAAATTATAATTCTCCTATAATCCACATCATGTTGATGCCTCTTCCACTGCTTGTTCCCAACATCCTACCAATAATGTTCCTCTCAAATGAGACTCACCTTGATTACCTCATGACTGGTGTGCAATGGCCGTACAAGGGGAAGGGATCTTGGGTGGTCCTTCCTTGGTAAGAAGTTGAGCTTCTCACATGTGATATACAAGGGGCATGAAAGGAATTCCTGTATGTTACTTGCTCGCTTCACGCTGAACAGCGTCCTTCACCATGGAGAATGGTTTTTCTTTTTTTCAGTTGTGCCACCCAAACCCAGAAAACAAGGGCAAAAAATATGTAAAGAATACTCAATTCTGAAGCACACTATATTTACCAGCATTGGCAGCAATGGTGCTTACTGTACACTAGAGAGCTCATGAATATTAATCCATTTCACGCGACTGTATTATCCAATCAAAATTAGAATTCAAAATTTTCAATTTTCAAAAACCTCACCCAAAATTGAGTGTTCACACAGGACCTCCTTGCTCCAGCTGGCTAAATTCATTATCATCAAGAGCTGTATTTATCCACTGCGATGCCATCAAATTCTTGCCAACATCGAATAAAAATCTCTCAGAGCGACTCTCAACTACTTCCCTTTCACTACTGTTCTAATCACAACAAAGTGCTGGTTAACAGTGCTGTTAACATTTCTCTTGGGTGGGAGGGGCGGTTCTCCATTGTAGTTCTTCGTACGCAGCAAAGTATGGTAGACACTACATCTTGACATCTTATATAAGTAGTCAACAGCGTAACATTCCTCTAGGGTGTAGCAAAACTTGACCTTGAACTTTAGCTGCTGTGGGGTGAGCAGGATATTGTCTGTACTATCGAAGCTTAAATAATTTATCTTGCAAATAAAAACACTTACTTACTTCCAAACTATTATTATATGCTCTCTGACCTTATTCATGCTATTATTATTTCTTTTATATTTCTATATAGAGTTCACTTACTACTCTAGCACAAACCGGCCATATTGGGTAAAAATAAGAACCAATGAAAACGGATCTTTTCAATCTTTTCAATCATGTGAACCAACGGTTACATCCGCCGATACCATGGTAACTTAAGGGTCAGGTTGAGATACTACTCTCTGCATTGGGCTCCTGTAAGCATCACAATAATTTTCCCTCTATTGTTCTATACCTCTTGCACCCATTACGCATAGGCACGCGATAGTGGACCAATGACTAGGTCTTAGTGGTCTCCTCCCTTCTGGCTTTCCCACCAAAGCCCTAGGTGCAGTCTTCTCCTCCACCGTGCAGGCAACATGTCATGCCCATTGCATCCTCCCTGACTTGATCATTCGAATTATATCCGATGAAGAGTGCAATTTTATACACGTTCCTATTATTTAATCCATTTTCAGTCGAAATATTTACCTATGTTATGTAATTGTATATTGATTCAGTATCACAAAACAGATCTAGAGAGGCCTTACACTGATCAGAACAAAAAGCTTGAAGTGCATATTTGAAAATACACATAGAAAGTTCTGCATCCTTTGACTATACTATGGTGGCAAGAGTTGGATATAAAATTGTGTATGATACTACTTTACATTCCTGTTCACGAAAACTACATGATAAAACGTTTCATGCAACTCAGTTAGTTAATAAAGAATTGCTGAGAAGTAGGACGTCGCTGGTTAGTTTACTCCTTGAATGCCGATGCACACTGTTTTGTTATTACGCTTTTCAGCCTATTATCTAAGTACATTTAAATGTACCAGAATCTCATAATGTTATCTGCATCCATATTGCTTGAATTGGGCAGTGGTTAAACTTGGAAATTTATGTAAAAGACTAAATATACAATAAACAGTTTTTCTCAGATGTCACTTGAAATGCAGTGGCCCCTCATAAGTGTTTTCAAAAGATGTACTGCAACAGCAATTCATCTAGCTGAGAGGAATATTGCATTCTATGGTAACATATGTTCTAATGGGTCTTTGGGTTGTGAAACCACATAGCCTTAAAAGTGGATACCAACGTTTTGAATATGCAGCCTCCATCTTGAGGGACAAAGTAACTTCAGTGCTGAAGATAGTACATATATATACACCTACAGGACTACATACATAGTGCTGCAACATACTTTGAGACTTCTGCAAAAATATTTATGGTTAAACTGTATCCTAACTACAGGATTGTAACATGTGATCAATGTTACTCGTATGTTCCTCAGTCTGTAAGGTAATGAAAACAAACTGTGTAATTCTTGAGTGTGATAGAATGACAGAGATAAAATAACAAAATAATTATTATAAAATCATGATTATTACACTATATGGAAATAACATTGTTCTAATGGAAGGCCAAAATTAGTACAGTGCTATTTTTCTGAGTAAAGTAATATTTCCTTTAATTTCCAACTGCTGACATCTGATTTGGCTGAATGATACAGAATTAATTCTTTAGCACAGTAGTACAAAACTTGACCCAGCACAAAAGAAAATGGTGCTATGGCTGTTGATAAAATGAGATTTAATTTGAAAGGTACCCTCTTCTAGGATGTAATGACAAGTAGTATGACAGAGGTTCACTGAACTTATGAAGGCATGACCTGCCTCTATCTTCAGCAAGAAGCAGGAGAGTTGCATCAAGTTACTGCACTGAAAGTGAAGACCAGTCTTTGTTAATTCCTGTGATATGTCTTGCTTTCTTCAATAAAAAGAAAGAGTGAAACTATAGGAAATGAAATGAGAAGCTGATATTCATGTAAGTATTTTGACGATGATGAATGTCTGATTATGTATGTATATTTATATGTTATATTGTATTATTGACTTGTTCTGTATCTGAGGCAGATGCCTCTATGGATTTTTTTGGAACTGTAAATAAATGACAATGACAATGACAGTGAAAGTTCTGTCCATTACAATATAATTCTTTTATGTTGGGTACCAGTTTATCATTTGTCTTCCTGACATCTATTAGGTGCACTCAGGCAGACTGTGGGGCTTTCTGTGTTTTGTGATCTGATTAGTTTTTTTGAAGTATAAGTGCCATTTTTATAGGTCTTCATTTTTTAACTGTGTGTAAGGAACAATCAAGAAGCATTCTTCTTCTTTTATCATATATATATTTTCGCACATAATGTAGTACAAACATTCACATTTGGCTGACAAGGAAGACGACTCTTCTTTGCAAATGCATTATTCTCAAATAAGATACTTTACAAATAATTTAAGTACAAAATGTATCATGTATACGTGACACATTGTGCTGGAATGAAAGAATTTCTTTTCTTATTGGATTCTAGCAAAATGCAACTATATTGATATGTTCGATGGACAGTTAGAGCGGATATAGTAAGACGTATGTCAATTTATGTTGGGTATGTCATGCACATTTCTGTGTACAAAGCACAACGAACAAGTGCAATGTAGGGAAGGTTGGGAGAATGCAGATTTCAATGTCCAGATATGACAGAAGCTGTGAGGTGCCCAGTTGTCCAAGACCACGTTATGTTCCAGTTTGAATTTGATAATATCTATGGCAAAACGTGAAGGCCAGTGGTAAGGATAAATGGAGGCTATGTGATACTGCAAGCACTGCATCTTCTTCTCTCCTTCTTGTACTTTCCCTGATTCTCCTCATCCAATTTTTTTCGCAGTGTATCTGAAACAGACAGATATAGGAGAAAGATATTACAGCTCTTCTGAAGATGTTACTATATTAGATTCCAAGGTTACTTTGGTAATCTATTGCCATTCAAAATTAATTTTAACAATGAATACCTGGGCTGTGCAGGTAATATGAAAGTAAAAGTAGGATTACATTCCAAGTTGATACTCTGGATTATTATAGTTTATGAATGTTGCAACCATATTCAAATGGCTTTATTTATGTTCCTCCTTTTATCTTCCTTGAGGAGTATGTGCAAGAGAGTACTAAAGTACCAATGCAACTAAATGTTGCATGTTACTAAATACTGTTTTAGGAATTGATTAAACTGGCTGCCACCATGACTGAAACACAGACCCTGGTCAAAATCACAACATGACTTTCTCAGGTGATAATGTTCCTGGAAACTCAAGAGTTTCTTGCCAGTGCAACTACCAACCTGACTTAAACATACACTACCCTCCAGATAGTCCTATGTTTGTGTAGTATTATTTTTGTAGTTATGTACTACAACAGGATTCAATAATGACGGAGGCATACAGAATAACAGATATAGGAAGAGATGCATACAGATAGAGATAAAATATCAGACATAGAGAGAAAGACAAATGTTGAAAGAAAAAGAGAGCTACATAAAGAAAGGGGCAAAGAAAAGACATAGGGAGTGACAGACATACAGACAGCCAGGCACATACATCTATGAAGAAAGATGCACAGATATACACATAGAGATAGGCACAAATATTCTCACAGAAAGACACAGACATACACACAGAGACAGACAAAGACAGGGATGTACATGCACACATGTGGACACAGTGACAGATGAAGACAAGGAGAAAGGCACAATTTTGAAAGACCAACACATAACTGTCAAAGATATAGGGACACAGACACGGACATTGACACACACACGCAAATGCACTCACAAACACACACACAGACAAAGAAAGAGAAATCGAAGTGGACAAAAGAAAAGACAAGATACAGATAGAGAAAGACACATACAGAACCAGACAAAGAAAACAGATATGCAGAGACAGACAGGGAGAAACATTATGTTGTTGTTGTTGTTATTGGAGGGGGTGGGTTTCCCCATGCACCGCGACCAGTTTGATCTATTGTGCGTCCCCTTATGATCTTCTACCAGCCTCTGTACCCTACCGGTACTGGTGCTTACCATCAGTACCTACTCAGATAGCAAGGTCGGCCTCTACCGGCTCAGAGGTATCTCGATGCTTCCCCCATCTACCAGAGGTGTCAGGGACTACTGTTGGGCGGGAAATGTCCTTAATTTCGTTCAGTGGCCTCCTTTGGAGACATGAGGTTCTTTTACTTGCTGTAAAGCTATGACACGGGACCCACAGCTTAAAGTCCCTCCCGGAGGACTTGTTCCCTGAATTTTACCGCCCTTAAAAATTCCACGACCTCCACCGGGTTTGAACCCACGTACCTTGAGTCATGAGGTGGGAACGTTACCCCTAGACTACGGAGGCCGCTCAGACAGGGAGAAACATTTGCACACAGTGAGACAGAGAGGTGGACTCAGAGACATGCAAACATGCTGAAAGAGGGAGAGAAATATTGAGGGAGATGTGCTGACAAACAGACACAGACAAACCCAGAGGGAAACAGACACAGAGAGAGACAGATAAACATACATGGAGATAGTCATAGACAGAGACAGAGACAGACCAAAAAATGAGAGACACAGCGAGTGTTAGTATTACTATAGGTCTTGATAAAATTAGACTTAACTTGCTGAATGACCTACCAGCAACACCTTTTTTGCCAATAGCAGTAAGGCTTTCATAGAGTTCTTTAACTGGATTCACTTCAGGCCCAAGTCCATGTGCCCAGATCAACAGCATGCGGAAGCCATGTTCCTTGTAACTGGAGGGACCTGTGAACGTAAAAAGATGGTAAAGAAGGTAAAATGATTATTTTATTTTTCAATACTGTATATTTTCACAATATTCCTCAGTGTGGTGATGTGTCATAAGGAAACAAATATCCATGTCTTCCATAATTGTGTTCTCTAGAAAAGAATAAATTACTTGTTTCAATTAGCTCAGTTTTTATAGTGACTTGACTATAGGCTGGATGATTGTGGAATCAGGATTTAATTTCTGGTAGCAGCAGATATTTTTCTGTTCTCCAAAGCATCCAGAGTGATTCTAGGGCTGATGGTTCCTCGTACCCAGTGGTTATGTACGTGTATGTTCCTTTCCTGGGGACACAGAGGCCAGGGTGTGGAACTGACTACTTGTCTCCATCCAGTGCCCAGGTTGTTTTGTATGAAATTTAAAAGAAGAAATTGTTATAACTTATATATGGTTGTCAACTGGGGGCAATAAATATTTTTATCTAGTGCTTAGCTGTTAATAAAATATATTTATTTTCGTGTTTGGTGGTTTGAGAAAATACCATTCACAGACTGTACACTTGTGGACCAACATCAGGTTCCACATTAGAAATGTATTAAATGTTTTCTCACTATCAGGAGAGACCCTGGGGGTGTCCGCTTCTAGGGGGTGTCTGCAGGGGGGCGTGATCTTGCCTCTGCTGTGGAGCCTGGTCATTGACAATCTCTTGTGGGGACTTAATGATGATGGATATTATACAGTAGGATATGCTGATGACATAGCAATTCTCATAAATGGAAAATTCCTTTCGACAGTATCAGAGTGTCTTCAAACAGCTCTGTACATGGTCCAACGATGGTGTGAAAGAACAAGCCTTTCCATCAATCCTAATAAGACGATAATTATACCGTTTACCAAGAACAGACATATAGAGGGCCTTAAGGAACCGACCCTCTTCAGTAAGACAATCCAACTCTCCAGCAATGTCAAGTACCTTGGTCTAGTATTAGACAAGGGACTGACATGGAAAAAGCAGCCGGCCAAGGTTATCAATAAAGCCTATAAGGCTTTTTGGACATGCAGAAGCATGTTTGGTAAAACTTGGGGACTGCAACCGCACACTGTGCATTGGATATACACTGCGGTTGTAAGGCCCATAATTACATACAGTGCCACAGTATGGTGGCCCAGAGTTAAATTCAAGACAAGCAAGGCAGAACTTAGCAAATTGCAAAGGTTGGCTTGCTTGGGTATCACAGGAACAATTCAAACATCTCCAACAGCTGTACTGGAGACACTCCTTGGACTCTCCCCACTGCATATACAGTTGGAGACAGAGGCCAGGGCAGGAATCTACCGTCTCCAGTGCAGTGATCAATGGAAACCTAAATCCAATAGTTTCGGACATGCATACATAACTCAGGATATGAAAAAAGAACCCATATTACAAATGGGGTCTGACAAAATGATACTGAGACATGTATATGAACAGTTCAGCTATATGAATGGGGGCACTGTCATCTTGGAAAACTCCCATCTTCCTTTGGAACTAACATCTCGATCATGGAATGCACCAGCTTAACCAGCCTGTCCACATACTCCCTTGCAGTAATTCGGTCATGATGGGTAATTATGTGATCAGACCAACACAAAACCTCCCGGAACCAGGCATTCTGGATTGTAGGGTTCCTTGCATGTTCTCCGAACATAAGCTCTTCCTGATGTAAGGAACAGCATGAAGCTCACGTGGAGCAGCTTTTGTGGAAACAGGGTTGCCAAGATGAACATTCAGTTCTGCTGTTATCTGCACTGCAGTAGTTCTGTGATTTTTCAAACCAGCCTGTTCAATGTATGATGATCCCTTTCTGTAAGTGTTGATTTTCGTCCACTGTCCCACTTTACTGATGTTGTCTTCCCATGACTCATGTTTGCTGACATAAACTTAGAAAATGTAGTTTCTTTTTTTAATTTAACGTTCAAGGGGGGGTTATAACACAAATTTTATAATTAGGTCTGCCAAACTCCACAGAGCAGTAGTCTCTGAGTTGGAAATCAAGAAATTCTCTGCCTTACATGAAACCTGAAAGTCTGTGTTCACAAGAGTCCGCCACTGAACCTTTCATTCCACATCCTCCAACCCATGTTTAAAATCCAATTCAGTTTTTTTTTTCATCTATGTCTAGATCTTGGAAGTGGCTTCAGCCTTTCACAATTGCATACTAGAATTTGACATCGAACTTATTTCTGAAGCCAGCCTAGCCCACCCAGAGAGTGACTAAGCTATGGACTTTGAGAATGGGTACTCCTGTTTTTATTCCAGGCAGAGAAAGAGTTTCTTCCCTTCCCTGCGGCATCCAGACCGACTTGGAGGCCCAACAGGCTTCTTATCCAATGGGTACTGGGGACCCATTCCCTGGGGTAAAATGGCTGAGGTGTGATGCTGATCACTTACCTCCGAGAATAAGAATATGTGGAAGTATAAACCCACACCCCATATGACTTCATGGCATGGTGCTCATTAAGCACAGGGATAAATCTAACTGTATATATATTCAATATATGTAAATATACACTATACAGACAGGCTAAAAGTTCTGCATCATAGAAGTTTATCGTTTTTTTGCAGGTAATGTAGGGAAATGGGACAGTCATTATTACTGAAGACAAAGTGGATCTGATATTGATGTATGAAGAGTTTGAACTTTACCAGCATGCTACTGAATATAATGACAAGCAACCAAATCACAAGATGTTTAACCAGTCATCCATACTGACACTCCTGCAGAAATTATAACATTCAGGAAATCCTTATAGTTGCTCCTGAAGTAGAGAAATTTGTAATACTGACAAATGAAAAGACAATATCAATGGTGCTGTTTCCACATGCCATCAGCACAAAGAAGTCGACACAAAAATTTACGCAATAGACAGGAGTGACACATAGGTCCACTGAGAGGATGCTAAAGACATATCATTTTCACTATAACATGAGGCATTTGGTGCAGGAGCTATAAGGTGATAATACTGGTGTTCTGAGAATGTTTCCTGAGTCCAGAGAAATTGATCTCAGAGGAATGTGCTGTGAAGAGGCAATTCTTCATCTGAGTCGTCATGTGAAGGGACACATATCTTGTTACTCTTCATATGAATACCCATGTAAGATGGATGACACCCAAGTGCAAAATGATCCACATGTGGTGACATCTGGAATGACGGGATCATTTGTCTCTAGACTTCTGCGATGAAACTGCCATGGGCACAATCAATCTAAATATGCTGCTAACAACTGTCTTTGAAATTCTTGTAAGTCATGTCCTCGGCATGCCAAAGAAAGGTCTGCTTGCAACAGATGAGGTCTCCCTCACTTTGCAGTTGTTGTGTCTCAGTTCCTGTCCTAGAGAATCCCAGGCAAGTGGATAGGGCAGAGAGGTCCAGCTCAGTGGCCAACCAGGTCTCTGCACCTCAGAACTCCCAATTTTATCTTTGGAGACAACTGAAATCCACTGTTTATGTCAATATACTGGGAAATATTGATGAACTGCAGGACAAGAGAACATCGGGATGTGATAGTATCAATACTGCAATGTTAAAAATAGTTAAATTCTCTTGCTTGGACTGGTACAAAAAGTACATACACGCTTAGGGGCACCAATTTTAACATTCATTACATCAATTTACATCTATGATGAGAGCTTATGTCATCATCATAATCGCACTCCTTTTGATTTTGCTGAAGGTGAATCTGAATTGGTGTCTGCTTTTAATATTGAGTATGGTGTGGGTGGGTTTGCTTTGATTTTTCTTGCTGAGTATGCGAGTATTTTGTTTCTGAGACTGTTGTTTTGTGTTATTTTCTTGGGGTGTGATTTAGACTCTCTTTTCTTTTATGTCAGGCTTTCTTTCCTTTCTTATGTCATCATAAGCAATTTTACATATTGTAAATTATATACATTTTAATTCTTCTAGTAACATAATTAGACCTTAAAGGTCATCATTAGGCTATTAAATATTGTGGTGTACAGCCCTGTTGCTGGTAAGAGTCCTCGAAACAGACAACAAATACAGCAGCTTTTATGCAATAGGCACCTAAACAAACACCTATTTCTATGCAATGGTCGAGGTATTGTTAGGTTATGACAACGGAAAAGATGTTTTCTATATGGCTCATACCGAGATTTTATAAGCAGGATAGTCTGAAGCAACAAGTTAGCTGTTCATTGAAGTTGTCAGTTGTTCAGTTGAGTGAAGTGATGTGAAGTAGCTGGTTGGTGAAAGAGTTCAGTTGTCAGTAGTCACATGTCAATTGGAAGTCAGCCTGCAAGAAGACTATGAGGTTGGTGTGAAGTGGCTGCCAGGCTGGGACTCAGTTGAGTTGTCAGTCGATAAGAGTTCTGTATGGGTGGCTATGACAAGAGGATGTGAGTGCAGGAAGCTGAAGGGTGTCCCTTGGTAGAAGCTGTTGCCAAGGAATGGCTAGTGGAGACTGTAATAGACTGAGGACACTAGTCTGTATGTGTCAGTGATAGACAAAGTATGGAGATCAGCGATAGGGCTGCAATTACTTTTAGTTCCGAATGGTGTATACAAGTGGTCAATAAATCCATTCACTAAACCATACCCCATCCATAGTCACACCCCCCTAAATATGTGACAATATGTAATCAAGTGAATTAGTATTTCTAGAAGATCATCTTGGTCCAACAAAAATGGGAACGTTCCATAAACCTCAGCCTCATTAGTATTTCAGATTTTTATTTTAAACATTTGTAGATACTATGTACATATGAAGAAATGATATGAATTTTGCCTTTACACATATGTAATGTCCAGTGACGACTAGCTAGTGTGAGACAAAAGACGACAGCATCAAAACTTTCTAGCCACCGCATACCTGTGTACTGATGCTCTATCGCTTTGATCTGCTCTCCAGTGAAGGCCCAGTGGTGTGCGAGGCGCCTCCACTCACCCTCAGCCAATTGCTTGTAGGCCAACCGAAACAAAATTTCTCTCAGGCCTTCATTGGCGTCGGGCTGCATGGTCCCTGAAGTTGAGCCACGCGACTCACTGAGACGCCATTTCCGACGCGCCGTGTTGAGCACATTCAGGTTATTTTCCGCCCCGCCATCTTCGTTCTGAAAATATCACGGAACGGGTTGAGTTTCGATTTATTCTAATATGTACGTATTACCAGTTCTAGTAGCCCTAGAAATCCCTGAGCACATTAGACAAAGCAGATATTCCCTAGTAAGAACAAGAAATTATTGTAGATCTAGCTATAAACCGAATTAAAAGTTGGCATTCTGATATTTTTCGAGAAGGTCAAGTAGACAACATCACCAAAGAGGACAATGATTTGGAAGGAACTGCGAGGATATATTTGTTTCTAACAATCAGCTCTAGACATTGCAAAAAAAAACAGTGCATAATATGTGCCACTAGTGTACAATATTAAGTAGTGGGTGAGACTAACTACGAAGTGACTCAAGATTAAATGTGTCAACAGTGATAAGAAAGAAGAAATTAAATCAGATCGACAGAATATAATTAATATAATTATACTGCGTCCCGCTTGTGTAAATCTAAAAATAGTTTAGAGTATACGATCACACAAATTTTATTTACTCATGAAATTGACTATAACTTATTGTAAATTAAATTTATGTGACGGTATGATGTGCATCACTGGCAGAATAGAAAGTCCAGTTTAACAAGGTTGGTAAAGCACACAAAAAATCTGATGAATCACAACCACCAGATAAAGTTGGACGAAATATTACTGTTTCAGTTTCTGAGGTTGACTGAGAAAAATGGCAGTTCAAAGATATTCTTGCTGTAGTTTGAAGTAAAAGTGAGGATGAGATATATGCAAACTAAATGAGGTACTCTAATGAACTTGCATCCAAGGACTCAGTTTGAACGTTGCAAACAAAATTTTATCGCCATTACTGATGTGGCTGAAGGAAAGGCAGTGACATCTTTAATATAATCTGCGACACTGCTCTCTTTCGGTTCCGCTGGACGCCATTGTACAGAACACTGTGCCTCGAATTTGTGCTTGCGGAGCAAGAACATTCCGTGCAATTCAGTGTCACAAGAGCATATCGTGTCAAACCAGATAAACAGGAATTAACTTGAAACTTCTATTCCAGCCATGTTTGTTGTTTGGCATTTGTGTACTTTTCTCCACATGAAACTTACACTTTCTTTCATAATTTTATTCGGCTTTCATAACATCTCTTTCTTTCTCTTTTGAAGAAAATTTACGATAACCTGACAGCACACATTTTATTCACTTCTATTTTTTTACAGTTATTAGGATTAATACTTAATAGGCATTAATTAAAATTGGTAAAACGAAGTATAATAAGGCGAACTGGGAACCTGGAGAATATGAGACTCTCAAGGATCATAAAAACGGCTAAAATCTCCATTATTCATGGACAGAGATTAATTCATTAGCCACTAGAATGTATCATGGAGACACAACGCTATTCACTGCTATACTCACATGTTGCCGTAAGTTTCGAAGTTCTAAATTATGTATTAAAAATAAGAGTTCTGCTTATGAAACTTAATTAATTGAAATATCAAATGATATGTGTAACTTTAACCGGTCACGGTATCTGAGCGATCTAAGGCATGCACTGTTTTCGCTCGCTCGGAAGCCGGGATCATGGGTTCGAATCCCACTCAGGGCATGGATGTTCATTGTTTGTGTGTGTGTGTGTGTGCGCGCGCGTTTTCTGTGTTCGTGTACAGGTAGAGGCCTCGCCGCGGGCAGATCACCCGCCCAAGGAATCCTACCGAATGTCGAAGATCTAGTAAAACGAAGTGAAACGGAGAGTTTCATGGAGGTATGTCAAGGTCAAAATTGGGGCTGTAGCGCCAAATGAAGGAAAAAGTAAGTTTAATTAACGATTTAGAACTTTTTGGGTGAACTCGAAACTTGACATGGTAGCACTTGTAACCAACGTCTGCACTGATCCAACATACGACTCAACTTAAATTTCAGTTTCCAGAGCTAGAATGTCGAGACGCAACGCTTTAAATTCAAACGCGATATGTTTCAGAAAGTTTGCAGTTCTCTTAACTGACAGGTCAGAATGAAACTAGGCAGACACTTGATAATTACTCTAATACAAATTTGCTTGGCTGTCATTTAAAATAATATTTCTAAAGGATGGAAATCATTCAGATGGCAGGAATGTCGCTTTCGAATTCGAAAGTTAATGGTCACACAAACCTGTCAAAAGCCGACAGGCTGACGCCTTCAATTCTCAAAAATTTACACTGAAACATCGCAAAGTCCATATGAGGCAAATCAATATGGCGTTGTAAGAGTCATAACTATGGGCTATGGCCGAATGAACATAAAATATTTACATTTATAAACATATAAAATTAAGTAATTATAAATAAATGTATAAAAATAATATAAATGGAATAGTCACTCAGTTAATTTGAACTATCCGAGGACAAACGGCGAAAACGTCATGCGTTGCTATATTTTCCACGGTATGAATGAATTTAGGTCGTTTCTTGCACTCAAGTACTCACGAAAGTTTCCCCGAAGAAGGGACTAGGAAAATGCCAGCTACCGTGAGTTCGACCATTCTTAACGCCAGATTTCCTATGCCATGGAGATACTATAACCTTCATGGAATGCGGCAACTCCCCAGTATCTGACTGTGGTTATTTTCGCTGAGGTCTGAATCTGGGGCGTACACTGCCTAAGTATTAGATTCGGATCTGTGCCAAGAGGCAGTACCGGGATAACGTAGTAAGTATACCGACTGGCTATTGGCTGGACGACCGAGAGATCGGAGTTCGAGTCCCATAGGGTCAAGAATTTTCTCTTCTCCACGCCGTGTACACCGGCTCTGGGATCCACCCAACCTCCTATACAATGAGTACCGGGGGCTCTTTCCCAGGGGTAAAGCAGCCGGGGCGTGAAGCTAACCACTCACCTCCAACTAGTGCCGAGTTCAAGAGAATGTGAATCTATACATCCACTTCCCCATACGTCTTCATGGCGTAGTGCTTAATTAGTTTAGCATAGGGACAGCTTTACCTTCGCCAATAGGCGCTGTAATTTCTAATTCTTTTTAGCGAATATGTCTATTATTTCTACATTCTGTGGATAAGGGCATCTAGTTATTTACTGAAAAGGTTGGTAGGAACGGATTTCGGGCTTCTACTTTAACGCAAGAAGGAGAGTCAGTAACTAGGTCGCAAACAGACATAAAACGTAGAACATGCGATATTCGAACTTAAGAAAAAAAAACATTTATTTCTCGACATATCCTCCACCAACACTGATATAGTTGTCCCATCGTTTAACCAGTAGATCGAAACCCGCAGCATTTAAATCTTCATACTGTTGTCTCAGCCACTTCCGCACCTCCGTTTCAGCCTCTTCGTCTTCAGGGAAACGTTTGCCGCCAAGGTGGTTCTAGCGGACCAAACAGATGGTAGTCACTAGGGGCCAAGTCTGAGCTTTAAGGCTGATATTCAAGAAGTTTCTACTGTAGTTCTTGAATTCTCTCTTGGGTTGCTTGGGGTATATGGGGTCTGGTATTGCTACGGTGGAGCAGTACCTCACTTGCCAGTTGGCCTGGACGTTTTCTGCTAACAGCACCCCGAAGCTTCAACAGAACTTCACAGTACGATGCAGAATTTACATTTTCACGACGCTTCTCGAAATAGGCTACCAGTTCTCCCCGAGAATCCCAAAACACGGTAAGCATAACCTTTCCAGCAGATGGCGTAATTTTAAACGTTTCGGTTGTAGGTGAACTGAGATGTTTCAATTACACTGAATCACGCTTTGATTCGGGTTGATAGTGATGCACCCATGATACGTCCCCAGTAACAATCCTTTTAAACATATCTTCTCCTTCATCTACATACTGTAAGAGATGTTGCAAGGACAGATCCATTCGAGTCTTTTGTTTCTCCGCTGATTCTTCAGTTCTCTGGGCACCCACCGAGCGTACACTTCCCGAAACACCCTAGTGCAGTTTCTGTACTGTCTCCTCCTATCAATCTGAATCAACTCTTCCACCCGCTGCACAGTTCCTTCGAATCTGTCGACCCTGATGTGAACTGTTTACGCAATAAACATTTCCCACCTAAAATAGGAAACATTTCTTTATGAATATCTTTGCATTGAGTCGCCTTTCCCACAAAGAACGCACAACAGAACGTCTCTTTTCGGTAGTATACCCTTCAATCATGTTCGCAATTCTGACTATTAAAACCAGCCTCTGAATATGCGCATGTGCGTCTGCTACCTAGGCTGTCATGAAGCTGGACTGTGCTGCTGCCTAGTGATGCACATACAAAATCTATTACGTCCATTACAGCTGTTTTACTTCCATTTGTGACCCATGTAGTTCAAACCAAAATTACATTCATCCGAAAATGTATAAGATGGAAAAGTACAACAAATTTCGTTACAATTCTTTCACTAATTCTGAAGATATAGGCCTAACATATGGACACTCCAGTGTGTGTCAGCTCAGCTGTATCCAGAGAGCGCATAGCAACTTATAGACAATAACATTTCATATTGATTGTTCTTTAACTTCTTTGAGAGTACGTCATACCTTGAAAAGTAAACCTTACAGAAGAAAATTCCTGTGTTCAAAATATGGGAGTTTCAGTTCGTATTGTATGTTGGAAAAGGGATCTAATGACGCTGTAAGGATCAAGCACTATCACAGATATTCACACTGACAAATGGTATCACGTGGATCCGAATGTTGAACGCTAAGGAAATTCGAAGAATGGAGGTAGCGTAGAGCCACGAAGGCGTATCGGGGAACTACAGCTGAATCTCTACTGCAGGTCGAAATCAGGGTAAGGTCCCCGCCGCTCTGCCATTAGCAAGAAAGCTCCCAACGGCCAATAGATAGTCCAGTTTGGCTCTGGAACCGGTTTGGAAGTGGATTTGAAAAGGAGGATCTTCCTGCCGGGAACTCAGAACAATTTTCTGAAATCAATTCAGTGTCACAAGAATAATTATTGCGCAATTTTGAATTGTGAAACACAGGTCTTGTTCTTTCTCATGGGAGCAGTTCTGAACGCTCGTAGGCAATCCATTTAAATTTGCACAGTCTGCTCTCGTCTTTATTCCTTTTCAATTGCCATTTTTAAGGTTAGGTTAAGTCTACTGCCCCGCCGGTAGCCAAATTTCCAGTCTACACCTGTGGATCCATTTCAAACGAGGATATTCATTCTTCGAAAAGAGGAGAGAAATTTCCTCGTCTCCATATCATCTTTGGTCTTCGGTAAAATTATTCTATTCGAAGTTGATGTGCAGGGAGCCACTTTTCGAGTTTTAATGTTCCATGCAATTGCTGAAAATTATGTATACAGAAATATAATTGTATCTACTGTTGTTAAGGATGTCAATTTAGTCTGTCGCGCAAACATAAAATATAGATTAAGGGTTCCTGTTGTGGTCCTCTAGGTTATGTTTCCATGTAGTCTGATAGATGGGCACCAATGTTTTAGCAAAATACATTGTCTTAATATTCTACTTTGAAGATGGAAGCAATATATTCCTTCGAAGCATTGGTACCTACCTACAAGACACAACGATGTTATAATCATGAATGCTAGGGTATGAATCTTCACAGACATGTCAACTTCAAATCTTATACTGACTGACGGCTTTTCAGAAGTGGCCGTTGAGATAAGACCTAAGACGGAAAATTAACACGAGGTTGAAAAAAAAAACTCCGTGGCTTTAGTTCGCAAGTGAACCATACCGACCGCCGCTTGTCGGCGAATTTATTGCCAACTTTAGCGGATAAAAAGCGTCGTGTGGTCAGCGCAACGAATCCCCACGGCCGTTCATTTCGGTTTTCTAAACCTGAGTCGCCATTTCCTAGAAACAGCTCCTTAATTATCCTCACGTTGCTGAGTGGACCCCATTCCAGACCCACTACTTCTCAGAAAATCTGGTAGCGCCGGGAATCGAACCCGGGATCTCTGGAGATGTAGCCAGGAACTCTGACCACAAGACCACAGAGGCTGAAGAACTTCATAATTTGTCCTTTTGCAAAATATTGTGACGGTGATGAAATCAAGGAGGACGAGTTTGGAAAGACATGTAGCACTCATGAATGAAATGAGAAATGAATACAGTATTTTAATTGGATACCATGAATTGAAGACAGAGGCTTGGAGGGGAAGGATAATGTTAAAGTCTGTCTGAAAGAAACATCGTGTTAGTGGTGGGCTTGATTTATGTGGATGAGGTTATGGTCCACTGGTGGGCTATTGTGAACACAGCAGAACACAATGAAACTTCTGATTTAACGAAAGGTGGCGAATTTATTGACAGATGAACGTCTCTAAGGGGCCGTGCTCGGCTTGCAGAGTGATGGAAATGAATTGGCATAAAATAAATGAGACGGTAAAGTAGAGATTTTCTGAATATGTGTTAACTTTGTGAGGTGGTTAACGTATTATTACAAGTTAAGGTTATCTAAAAATGAAAAACGATAACTTCGCGATTTAGGGGGGGGGGAGTGGGCAGGGTGTGAAGTTGGTGACTTTGGTATAGTTCCTCACTGAAACAAGCTTAAAATCCATTCTCAAACTATTCATGGTATGATTTGGTTTAATTTTCCACCGGTGTAATCTGTCTTTTTTTGTTTGCTACCACATGTGTACACTCCTGTGTCCTTTATTGTTCCGGGATTCATATCCCTCGTGCAGTGGGCGCCGACGGAAACAACACACACGCAACTTTGTGCTCGTTTTCAGCTTGACGTTTTCTGAGTCTGATTTACCACACTAACCTCACGCCCATCCATGATCCTACTTCGTTTGTCGTTTAGACTGCAGAGAATAAGGGGCGTTATGGAGCCAGCGTTTCCTTCCGAAATGTTGAAACTATCAGACTACAAGGCGTGTCACACTGTAGAGGATAAGAATCTCCATTTTAGAAACAATTTTTGTTAATATGTTGCCCTTAGTGGCAAATTTAATTGCGCGAACATTTACTGAGTGATTGACCGATACTGGTTTGCTGTAAGAGAACAATTAATTTTTTGAACACCTGGAAATTGAGACAGAGAAAATTACAGGACAGTAAGGTGAGTATACGAACGTCTGTTATAAATCACTCATGGAGCCCTTCTTGAGAAACTGCCTACTGTGCAACTGCTCAAGAACTTCTCAGAATTTTATGGAACCCTAAGGTTCATTACCGTCTTCACAAGAGCCATCCACTGGTCCCTATCCTGAGCCAGATTGATCGAATTCATCCCATCCCATCATATTTCTCTAATATCCGTTTAATATTGTCCACTCACCTACATCTTGGTCTTCCCAGTGGTCTCTTTCCTTCTGACTCCCCCACCGATATCCTATATGCATTCCTCTTTTCATTCGTACTACGTGCCATACCCATCTCATTCTCCCTGACTTGATCATTCTACTTATACTTATTTTCCACAAATATCTTTTTAAATAAAAATTCAAAGGAAAACGCAGTTTTAAAAATAGAGCTTCATATAATATTTTAATTGCTGTTTATGGTTTATAAATTCGCGCACTCGCTGGGGCAAATAATTCACAGGGATAGCAAGCAGCAGGTCTGCCAACTTTTGGCGATAAAAATGTTATAGCACAAAGCGAAAGAATATTGCTTTTGGAATGTACCTCACAATGTTGTTAAACTACGTGTTATGCAATTTAAATATGTAAATTAGCAGAGAATGAGTAATTTAATCTTTTCTTGTGCTGGATTTTTCATCGATTCACATATTCACTTCAGTGTGCTTCGGTTCAAACATTATACTTGCATTATGAGTTTTCCCTGCCTTTGTATGGAAGCCCGAACACAGAATAATGAGCAATACCCATGTTACAAGAGTACCGTAGTGCCTCTCTGAAACAGTAACTGAAGGATTACTTTAGCTTTGCTATTTCGGAACAGTGAACCTTATGGTATTATAAACATGTTAAAGGAAATCATGGTAAAGGTCAAGGTGTCCCTGTGCTTAAGTAGTTAAGCACAGGGACGTAATTAAGCACTACGTCATGAAGGCGTACGGGATAGATGTATAGATCCAAATTTTCTTGACTTCGGCACTAGCTGGAGGTGAGTGGTTAGCGTAATGACCCTACCACATTACCCTTGGGGAAAGAGCCCCCGGTATCCATTGAATAGGAGGCTGGATGGTCCCCAGACCCGGTCTGGACGCTATGGAGAGGAGAAAATTCCCATGGTTTTTGTATGTACTTGAGTTTATCACATGTTCAGTTTCGTCACGTCATACGTGTTGTACTACAGTATAATAAAGTGTTTGCATGCTCTTAATTGGTAGAGGATATGTGTGCGGGCTAAATATTTAATCCCGAATTGTACCTAGGATTAATAACAGAATCACACACAAACATCTTGCAGCCACTTCCCAAGATGACAGTACTGAATGACTACGAAGATTTTCCTGTTGATACCACAAGAACGGAATAATATTCTTCGAGGCAAGCTTTACGTTAGCATTTCTCAGCACTATATTATTTACGAAATACACATTAAATAATACTTCAATAATACTGATAAATAATACATATACTTTATGAAATTAGACTAAAATCGAAGCAAATAAATTGCACATACTTGATCTTGACTACGTTGCCTTGGAAACAAAATCAATTTCGTTCATAGATAATTTAAGGAAATGTTCAGTATCGAGGCTCCGCAACGTCGGACGGTGGGATGATAACTGAATTGTGATGAACTGGAAGGATTTGGAAGAAAGTGGCCGTAGTCTAAGCGAGGTACCATCTTAGCTTTTCCTTGGAGGGACTGGGGAAAAGTAAGAAAACCCTTAGTCAGGATAGTAAGTGTCTCGGCTGTGATTCGAACTGAGCACTTCCTGAATACAATTATAGAGCGTCACATGTAGACCGGTCTGTTCGGTAAATCTATCTCTGTTCGACAAATCATCGTAGGTTCCTGAGTAAACACATGCGACCGGTTGAGCTGGTTTTGACAAGACTGGTATTTCACCCTTGTGTCCCTACCGCATGAACCAGTATCTTACAGGAGATACAAAATGGGCATTTTCATTTATAGAGATAGTATTCAAAACTTATTGAAATTCGTTCAAAATATCCATGGTAGTTTTCGAGAAAATCGTCATTTTATGCTTTGGGGCCTATTTGAAAGACCACTCCCTTTAGAGCTAGAATGTTCATTTTCACTGGGTACCGATTTATGGTGGACAGACTCTTAAATAAAAAGGGAGAACTATCCCTGTAATAGGCCGTGGAGGCCAGTAGGGTTGTGAGACGTCGAGATTCCCAAATTTTCTAGAGAGTCGGCTCACAGATGGGGACGAGGTTATCAGCCCTACGCGCCGGCCGCTCTTTACCCCCCAAAATATTCGAAGAATACTACTAGTACTCATTTCTGTTAGAGGCTAAGTCGACCCCAGGGCCATAGTGCGGCTGGAAGGATTAGATGAATTGAAAAAAATAATCCAATGACCTCATCGGGAGTTGGACCCGTGACCTTCCGGCTTGTAGCACAGTGCCTCAACCAACTACGCTACCGCGTGCACCCTGATGTTAGTGGGTAAGAAGGGAAAGTCAAATATCACAAACGCGGTTCAAATTGAGAAGAGTCCATGCTCCGCTCCTCAAACTGGCCTGTACGCTTTTCAAACGGACTCATTAGCGAGACATGACATCCAGGGATTCGGTGGGAACAGATCATTGAGAAGATCTGAAAGGCGCATGTCACTTGACACGGCCGGAATAGGACACAAGAAGATTTATTCCCAATAGTAGTCCAGTAGGGCCCCGTTTTTAATCACGAAACGATCGTAACCTTCTCAGGTCCAGTAGACAAAGCTTCGTGTGTGCAGAATGGACGTACATGTTACACGGTCTTTCGGGAGTCCTTTATTTTGAATGCTACAAAACGCGGGGTTGGAACTACATGAACAGTTCAAGAGATGAATCAGCGTTATCATGATTTACAGGAGGCGTACAAGTCACAATTAATTTCCACCCCACAAGAACAATATGTACATGCCGGTCATGGGAAACAAAGAGAGAAGATATCAGAATTTACCGATCTATTACGACGTGAAGTCCGGATATCAGGAAAATTTGGGAGGAGTTACTTTTCCAGAATATCACTGACAATTACCAATATAATGGCAAGTGCTACACGACTGGCAAATCGTGACTTTTAGCCCCCACCACGGAGACAATCGCTCATTGCTCACCGTTCTGTCCGTGAGCAAAATGTTTAGGTCAACAAGCCTCTACGTGGCTTCCAGTAGATAACATCGCAACTTCGCGCAGCGATAACATTTCACAGTGGCATAGCCAAACCGTCACACGAACAATGGATTTTCTATGCCGTCTGGATTCCTGTATTACTCATGTTTCAGGCTTCGCTCCTAAGCGCGCATTAAGGGACAGCAAGAAGGAACCATTTTAATTTCATTATTAGGTTCCCCAAACGAGCACGTGTTTGACGTTGCATTTCCGTGGGGCATCAACACGAAGATAAGGACGGTCCCTGCTGCATGGACAGAGATATAACAACTGTAATATCTAAGATATACAAAAGCTACACTAGTTAGTTATTTAGAGAGGGTGGGTTTCCCCATGCACCGCGACCAGTTTGATCTATTGTGCTTCCCTCTATGATATTCTATCAGTCTCTTTACCCTACCGATAAATGGTGCGTATCATCAGTCCCGCCCGGCAAGCGAGTTCGGCCACTTGCTTAGCGGTGTCTATAATGCTTCCCCCATCTACCAGAGGCCTTAGAGGCTATTGTTGGGCGGGAAACATCCTGAAATTTGACTCAGTGATCCCCTTTGGGGATATGATGTTCTTTTACGTGCTGTAAAGTTACGACACGGGACACACAGCTTAAAGTCCCTCCCGGAGGACTTGTTCCCTGAATTTTTCCGCCCTTTAAAATTCGACGACCTCCGCCGGGTATTTGAACCCGCGTACCACGAGTCATGAGGTGGGAACGTTACCTCTAGACTACGGAGGTCGCTTAAAGCTACACTAAGTACAAGATATGATTGTTGAATGTGAACAGAAGTGGCATACTTTGATATGTGGGTCATAAAGTGAATGTGGTAGCAGTATGGCAGGTGTTCTGCATGCAGGTGTTGCCAGCGTGAAGATCATACAAGGGATGACAGAATGATATATTAGTAGAAGGCACAGCAGAATGATGGAAGATAGCAGTGTGGAAGGAAAACCAGAGAACCCCTTTGAATTCCGCTGTCAGGACGTGGACCAACCTATATTAATGTGTCAAAACAGCAGTTCTTTTACTTATACTTTCGATATTAAAATTGTTACATTTTATAAATAGCGATAGAAAGTTTTCATGCACTTTACTCTAGACATGGACACAGATTTTTCATCTTGTGGTGACTATATTATATTTCTGACATGACCACCAGATGCTCGGAATTACTGAGTTTTGACTTTGTCCATCGTCCGGTATTCTAAAGAACAACGAAGGACGCAACATTTCAGCAACTGAATCTGTTTCCTTCCTCAGGTGAAGTGTAGGGAGACGCCTACTCTGTTCGGTCCTTTCGTAAGAGCTAACCTCAATCGTGAGTGTTATACACCATCGTCAGAACCATTTAAAAACCTTCATGGTCTCCAGATGTAATGTTTCATACACCGCTACTAAAAATCTCTAAAGTGAATTTAATATAAGCGGGACTGAAAATTGCACCGTTCACATGGAAAAATTGATATAATTACTGTATAATTGTCAAGAAAGTAGTAAATAAATAAATTAGTGACATAAATTTTATACATTATTAACGAGACAAAGACAGTTGTAAACAGCTGAACGTAAATACAAATCGTGAAACTGTAACGGTTTTCTCTGCTTAATTTAATGATTTGTTATATAGCATTTGGGGTTCTCACAGCATTTGTTATGAAGATTACTGTCTTCTGGGATATATTACCGTGTATTCCGTCGAAGTTCAACCGACGTTTCGGAGGAATATGTAGCCTACATCTGCAGGATCGAATAAGCGGAACAGGACACCAGCGTGAAAGCTGGTTTGCCTGTCACTCGGCTTGCCACTTGCTTTCACGCTGGTACTCGTACAAGTATCTTGCTCGGCTCATTCGACCCTGCAGATGTAGGCGACATATTCCTCCGAAACGTCGGTTGACTTTCAGCGGACTACATGGCGTTATATCCCAGAAGATATTACTGTTCATAATGATTTGTTCTCCACTTATAGAATCAGAAATTCCGTAAATGTTATCCAAGTCATCCTCATGACGAAATCATTGTAAACTTGCTATATGAAATTATATAAGATATTAATATTTATTTCGCGTGCTTAACTTTTAAATACGTGTACCAATTTCCCAATTGTTTGTTGAGCTTTATTCTGCTGTTTACTTGATAACTCATCACTTTGGTTCTACAAGAGCTTACTGATAGGCTTTCTACACAAACGAAACATAAGAACAAGCAAACTGTGTCATGTCATGTTGGAATGTGGCTGCAGCAGAGGTCAGTCAGATGAACCAGGTAATAACCACACGTGATCCTGTAGGACGGGCTGTGGTGTGTTGGTGGGTGGTGTTGGGGTGTAGTGGTGTCCGGCATGCAGTGGTGCTGATCAGGCCTGCGGGGTGCGGACTACATACAGGCGTCGGGTAGTCTAACCGAGCGGTCTTGATGATCATATCAACTATCGCGGTAAAGCTACCCCGAGCCGCGATGTACAAGGGAGTCTTTCCACCCTGAAGAAGAAGAAGAAAATATAGTTAGGTCTAAAATCCTCTGACTGTAAAATATTTGAGAAGAGATGTTTCTGTGACCCTGTCAAAACGGAGAAATTAAATTACTGCTTTGTAAAAGTAAAAAGAGTAAAGTAAAGCTATCCCTGTAACAGGCCGTGAAGGCCCATAGGGTTGTGAGACGTTGAGGTTCCCACATTTTCTAGATAATCGGCTCAAAGATGGCGGTGAGGTTGTCAGCTTTACACCCCGGCCGCGCTTTACTCCCCAGGAAAATTATTTAATTAATTCCTGGTACTCATTTCTGTTAGAGGCTGAGTCGACCCCAGGGCCATAGTGCGGCTGGAAGGATTAGGTCAATTGAAAAAAAGCCAAAGACCTAATCGGGACTTGAACCCGAGACCTTGTAGCATAGTGCCTCAACCAACTACACTACCCCGTGTCCCAAATTACTGCTTTGTAGTACACGTAATCATATTTATGGTGATTATTAAATTTATTTTAGAAGAGGGTGATCTTGGAAGAAAATCTCAATTAAAACAGTGGATAAAATTGTGTGTCATCTCACGGGTGACTCTACAGCGTGACTTAGAAGTGTCAGGTGAGAGCTGCACCTCACTTGCGCGTTTCTCTCACCTGCCGGACGACCGCAGAGAATCGACGAACTTTCTGAACGTTCAAGATGCTAAAACGACTCAAATCACGGCGCATCTTCACTGTATCGCTGTTACAGGTTCTGGTTCGGTGGTACCATGGGCAGATTTACGTCACAATTTCTAGTGTTTCCAGTTACAGCATTTTCTCCCATAAACGTTTCTCCAAAATGTATGGGAGACTTTGTATTAACACTAGTTCAGACGGTGTATGTTAAAATCTCTTTCGGTAAGATATTTTTCAATCGGGTTCATTCTCCAAGGTCACCACCCCATCAATTAACATACCCAGCAGTGAAAAATATTTTACTAAAAAAGTCGTTTTGTGTTTAGCTATTTGAGTGTTTTGATATAACTTTCTATATTATAATATACAACCAACCCCAGTCACAATAAAGATAGACCAAAAACAACTGGAGAATGTGAAATGTTTTAAATATTTGGGTAGCTTGTTAAGAGATGATGGAAGGTGTACTAGTGAAATTAAATCCAGGATTGCCATGGCAAAAGCTGCATTTAGCAAGAAGAAGAATCTTTTTACCAGCAAATTGGACTTAAATTTGAGGAAGAAACTAGTGAAATGCTACATTTGGAGCATAGCTCTGTATGGGGCTGAAACATGGACACTTAGGGCAGTAGATCAGAAACATCTGGAAAGTGTTGAAATGTGGTGTTGGAGAAGGATGGAGAAGATCAGTTGGACCGATTATGTGAGAAATGAAGAAGTGTTAATTAGAGTCAGTGAGCAGAGGAATATCCTACACGAAATAAGAAAACGGAAGGCTAATTGGATTGGTCATGTTTTACGCAGAAACTGCCTTCTAAAAGAAGTTATCGAAGGAAAGATAGAGGGGCGGATAGAAGTAACAAGAAGACGTAAGAAGATGCTGGATGACCTTGGGGACAGAAGAGGATACTGTCACTTGAAGGAGAAAGCTCTAGATCGCATTAAATGGAGGAATTGTTTTGGAAGAGCCTGTGGACCTGTCGTCTTGACAGATTACTGATGATGATGATGATGATTATTATAATATACGAGTATATTTTCAAATACTGGGAACTCGGAAATTTGTAAATTGCTTTTTATAGCTCTCTTTAACCACATTTGACTCGAAATATCTTGAATCTGCATTGCTTCTGTACACGTAGCTACAAGGTACATATATTTAGGCAGCCACGCAGTGCGAACGCTTTCACGCAACTTAACTACGCACTATGGTGACGAGGCAGTGGTAGCTCCATGCGTGAAAGGCCAAAAGAAGTGTCAGGAATAATAATGTGAAACATTCTGCTACAGAGAATTAAGCGCAAAGTATCGACGCTCATGAGGTCTTGACTTCTGGCATCTCTTCAACAAGCACCAGGCGAAGTGGGTGCCGAATGATAACAGATGGTTACTGATCCGTGATTCTAAAAACCCAAATGAGTGAGGAGGAACCTATCTGTATTCTAAGGCGCCAAATTAAATGTATTATCTCTTTGCTGAATCATGTTTGGGCACTAATAATACTGTCAAACAATTATCGACTAAGAGTTACTCTGATATGATATGCAGGAAGCTTACTGTTTTTTACATTGAATCTTTATTAGGAGATTAAAGACTACGAGGTAGAGAGGAAATGTAACATGCATTGGAGGGATGAAGGAGGTATCAAATATAGTACTTTATGGTTCTGTATATGTCTGTTAGGCCTATATCTTCGATTGTCGTGGAGGGTTAAGTCAGTTCTGGCTATGTATCAGATTGTCCTTACTCCTGTGGACACCTCATATCAATAGGTTACAACGGTACAATTCTTTTTTAATTTACTTTTCCCCTTGAACTGGAATTATCTCGGACCTGCGAATTAACAAAAGCGCTATGCATGCTGTATGTTTTGGACATTGGTGTAGGCGGTAGCGTAGTTGTTTGAGGAATTATGCAACAAGCCGGAATTTCACGGTTCTATTGCCAATGATGTCGTTAGATTTTTCAATCGACATAATCCTTCCAACAGCACTACTGCCCTTGGGTCGACTCAGCATCTAACAGAAATGAGCACCAGGAATCCTCCTGGAGGGTAAAGGGCAGCCGACACGTAGGACTGACAACCTTGCCGCCATCTGTGAGCCGACTCTCTAGAAAATGTGGGAACCTCGACGTCTCGCAACCATATGGTTCTCCACAGCCTCTTACAGGGATAGCTTTACCTTTTATCTTCTACGTTTTGTACCCAATTATTCGTTTTGTCGATTTTAGAAAACGGGCTACTAATATCGGGGATAATTCTGAAAGGAGGTCACAATTAATAACGAAGGAATGATATGGCAATGATAGTAACACTAAGTAGGGATGACTGGCGAAGTCCACATGCTGCTTCTTGATAACACTAGAATGCAATATCCGCAAAACTGGGAACAGGAAGTGGGAAATATGTACTCACCACGGGTTGAGTGAATTATGTTGGCAGCACTGCATACATGGAATCATATTTTTATGTAACTGAAGTGCACTAATAATAAAATTTGAATATGCTGCATATGTGTTACAGAGAAGAACCTTCGAAACATACATTTAGCCTGGTTTAAATCAAGAAAATGTACTCCGAAACGGTGACTATTAAAGACATTCTGGTATGCACCTTCCTGTAAGTGATATCATAGAGAATAAAGAAGGTAAATCACGGTAATGGAAATAAAATTGATGACTCTGAACTCTATATTCGGTTGGGTTTTTGAAAATTACCGTATTTACGCATGTATAGGCCGCGTGCGTGTATAGGCCGCAGCACAATTTTCAGACAGAAATTATAGAAAAAATAATTTTGTTGGAATATTATTTCAGGAGTATTCACCCTGTATTACTAATTATGAATATAATTTTTTTTAAATGAAATGTGATTTCGAATATTTCGAATACAAGCCGCACCCCAGTTTTCCTCTTGAATTTTTGGCAAAAACTGTGCGGCCTATACATGCGTAAATACGGTATGTGCGTTAATATCATAGAAATTTAACAACAAACTGTGATTATAAAGCCAAAAAAAAAAAAGAAGACATTACAAGTAATTTCATATGCCTATCTAAGAACATGCACGTATAACATAATTAGTATTTACAGTTGATACTGGATACAATTAGGGCTTATTTAATAAAAATTGATGCATTTTTTATGGAATTTTCATTTTAGCTATATAGACAAAAGCGTTACGTGTGCTTAGTTTGGCGAAGTATTTGATAAAGAGATGATTAATAAATAGTTAAATACATCATACATTTGTACTTTTGTATACACAAGGGCATGTGGGGGCAGAACAGTATACAGAACAATGTACACGCGCTAGAAGCAAAACTTTTGCTTTTCCGACGAAATTGTTTCGAGTGCAGCGAAGGCAGTGGACATACCTGTTCTCTCTGGTCGATGTTGGCACCAGACGCCAACAAGAGCTTGCAGCAGTCCGTGTAGCCCTGTTCGGCTGCAATGTGGATGGGCGACTGAAGTCTCTAAGAATAAAAGATATTCATTTCAAACAGAGTAGTTAAAAAAAAAGGCAAAGTTGTCTCTGTATATAATTAATTGAGGACTATATCATGAAGGCATGTGGGGGAGTGGAGGTATAGCTCCATCATTCTTGACCTCGCCACTAGATGGAAGTGAGAGGTCATCTTCAAGCCCAGTCCGCTTTACCCATTTCATAGGAGGCTGAATGGATCCGAAACCGGTTTGAATGCTTTGGAGTATAGAAAATTTTCTTACCCTTTCCGGGAGCAGAATCCCAACCGTCAAGCTCACAGTCTGTCGCTATACCGACTGAGCTATTCCGGCTATTAACACAGGAGTCACGAAAATAAAAATTCAAATATTTTTTGATTCAGTGTCGAATCATCAGTTATAATGGTATTTCAGACTTAACGATACACAAATACGAGTACAAAATAAACGATGTAAATACATCGTCGAAACCCACTCTCCGATGTAAGAATAATCTATTAAGATTGATTTATTTCTGATCAGATAAACTGAACCAAATACTGGGCAACAGTTGAAATACTAATCTAAGGACTGAACATATCCTAATTTAAATTCTGGTAATTGGCGCTGGTTAATTCTTTGAACAATATTGCTAAGTTAGCGTCACGACTAACTGTGCCATGTCTCAGTTTCACTAATAATGCAACCAATGATTCGTTCCATCTAACAGTTTTCGATTAAATTTAATATCTGGGCCTTTCAGTCAAACTTGATAGTCGAACTTCGGAAAGTTTACAGATAACTGAAATAAAACAGTGGTACAGTGTTGGCTGAACACTCTTTGTTTAGAATCTGGACCTCAAACATGAGTTTTGTACACGTTAGCTGTCTCGGAATGGTGTGACTGGAGCTTCTGAGAATAAAACCCTCTAATAAAGACACACTATCCCTGTACATGGATCTGTATTAGTGCAATGAGGCGGAGGGTTGTCGAAGCTTCCTTGAGAAGTTATTGATTCACAGTAGTCTCGAGGTCAATTCGCCCATTTTTTTAACTAATAATGATGACAAACTTAAGGAATTAGTGATGTCAGTGGCGCCAGTGGTAGCTTAAAACCAATTATATGGGTTCATGTTTAACTCCTGGGGTAGGATGATGAGCAGTAGGACTATTTCGATGCTAGTGAGAAAAAGCGTGTTTCGAGATTTCGGTGTAATATACACATTCAAGAGATATAAACAAAATTACTGTTGATAGTCAGAGACAGGATAAAATAACTGACATAATTCAGAATTGTTGTAGCTTAAGTTAAATTTGTCCTCATGCTTAAGTAATTAAGCATTACGCCATGAAGGCGATTGGAGGAGTGGATGTATAGATCCACAGTTTCTTGACCTCGGCATTAGTTGGAAGTGAATGGTCATTTTCACGCTCCTGCCGCTTTACCTCCGGGGAAAGAGGCCCCAGTACCCATTGGACAGGAGGCTGGGTGGGCCACAAATCTGGTCTGGACAACGTGGAGAAGGGAAAACTCTTGACCCTACTGGGACTCGAACTCCGACACCTCGGTCGGCCAGCCCGTAGCCAGTCGCTGTACCGACTGAGTTATTGCAGCTCCTTATAGCAGCTTAGGAACATTGAAATATACCAAGGTGAAGAGTAGGTCACTAATGTGATCCCTGACTCCGTCGCTGTGATCGTGTCATCGCTGGACGAAATCTTACCACGTTGAGCGCGTTGAGGTCTGCTCCTTTCGCTATGAGCAGTTCCACAGTCTGCGTCTCGTTGGATTGGCACGCCAAGTGAAGGGGCGTATTCCCATTCTGCAACAGACACAAGAAATGCACGAAGCTCGAGATTATACCCACTATCATTATGCCAACAGGAGGTCTCCCTGAACCAGATCAACCAAAGTCACGTGACATCACAGCACAGGCCATCGAGACGATAGAATTCAAGGGATTTTTATTTTTTATTTTTCTTATGGGGTGAGAGTGCACTTGGCACTGCGGCCACTCCTTGGCCTAGTGTACCAGCCTCAGATGACAGATGATGATGATGATTGTGGAGCAATAGGTGGAATAAGAATTGGCAAGGGAAACCGAATTACTCGGTGAAAACCTGCCACAATTCCACTTTGTCCACCACAGATCCCACATGACCTGACATGGGCCCGAAACCGGGCCGCCCCGGTAGGAATTCGGAAACTAACCACGTGAGCTATGGCACGGCTGTTCGAGAGACCTAAGGTCGTACCGTCCTATGCCCAGGGCCTGGAACACCGCGAATAACATCTCTTTATGTTCCCTTGATACGTGATAGCTGGTTGTGTTCTTTACTGACCGTTGCTGACGTCTACAAACAATCTGTCGATCTGCGGTACAGTCCTAAGCGAATGTGTGTTTATGTGTGTGTGATAAGCACGGACACATGCAGACCTATATTTGTATATCTGTGTGTCAAGCACAATAGATCACTGAAGGCCACAGTGCCGGGGCCGGTTTTCAAGGCCCACCCCTTACATACATACATGTGTGTGTATGTAACATATATATGCATGCACGAATGTGTTTCTATGTACGTATGTGTTTATGTATGTTACGTATATATGTATACATGTATGTATGGAGGCATAGAGATGGATAGAGAAGATGTGGAACACAGAGCAGTGGAGACTGGTTGTAGAGGAAGCCAAGGCTCATTCAGGGATGTAGCGCCGAGTGTTAAGTAGGTAGGTAGGTACACTGTACTACAATTCACAAGACACTTACCACCCTGAAAACCATAAACTTGTCTGAGCGTACTTACTTTGCTCTGGCGATTGAGGGAAGCTCCACTTTGCACCAGTGCTTCGATGATGCCTCTGGATCCCTTGCTGCTAGCTACGTGCAGAGGCGTATATCCTTTCTATAAATACAAATCACGCATTCAAAAGCGATGTATCAAACTGGACTTAACAAAGTGACATGCGAATATTGAGAGTTCTAGAGGATTTTAAGGAGATTATGTAAAAAAAGAGTGAAAAGCCTCGTCTTATTTCAGGCGGTTAGACTCTGGTGGAGGCCCGGGTTCGATCACTGGTGATTTTATGAGAGATTCGTGGTAGTCGAAGTGGCACTGAAGCATGTTTCTCTCACAGTGTCTAAGGTTTCCCACTCTAATCACCATTCTGCCATTGCTTCATCGCCCACTGACATATGCGAGAGACCTGAGCAAGCAGCACTTAGTCACATCCTGTCTTCTTAAGTATAGGGCTTCACCTCTGACCTGACACTTGTCTGGTTGCAGACTGATGATGCGTTTTATATAAAAGAGTTCAAACCTGAATTTTCGCATTGACTTTTGTGGGGTATAACAAATTTTATATTCCGCAGAATATTATTACAGGGTGGGAAACTAAGAGAAAATATCTCAATTTGAATTGAACACACCATCACGTTGAGGCGTTGTAATCGAACTGTCCATGAAAATTATGTCTTATCTCTTGTGAAGCAACATAATTTTGAAGGAAGGAAGGAAGTGACGAATTCTATGTTACTGACAAATAAGAATCTAGGCAACTGCGGACAGGAAGTATGATGAGGAATCCCATTTTTGAGGGTAAACACAAGGTAGTTTCCTGCTGGCCATAAATGGGGTTGACTGAAAGGCTTCCAGACCCCACGCATTGCATTAGTGTAATGAAACTTCTATTCATATGTGTATTTTGAGGCTTGGGACGGCAGTTGAATGGGATTCCGGCGTCCTTAAGTAGGTGCAAGGTAAAGTCGTTCCTGTGCTTAACTAATTAAGCACTACTCCATGAAGGCATGTGGGGGAGTAGATGAATAGATCCACATTTTCTTGACCGCGGTACTAACTTGAGGTGAATGGTCAGCTTCACGCCCAGGCCACGTTACCGCCGGGGAAAGAGCTCCCGGTATCCATTGTACAGGAGGTTGGGTGGATCCCAGTGCCGGTCTGGGCGATTTGCAGAAAATTCTTGATCCTACCGGACTCGAACTTCGACCCCCAGTCGTCCAGCCCGTAGGCAGTCGCTATACCGACTACGCTAACCCGGCTCTTCAGAAAGGAATGTGATATTATTTAATTTTCGAAATGCCTTGCTTTAGAAAAACTGAATAACTCCTCACTTCTAATAAATAAACATTGAATTCACATGCTACTATTCACACTATTGAACAAATGTCTTACATTGTGTGGCAATTTGTTGTAGACTGGGCAGCAATTTAAGCTTGATATAAAGGTGAAATACTACATCGTATAAAGCAGAAGTTACTAGGGGACTACATGGAACAAATCAAAATTTGTTCAACAAATTTCGGTATAGACCATAATTTAATCGAGAACGAATGTACAGTACCAGATGTGGATCATTCGGACGTGCAGTAACATCATGCATACGTCAAAGCAAGCGCTGTATTACAGCTCCACTCACCATGTTCTCTGCGTCTGGCTGGCTGCCATTGTCCAGGAGTAACTGCACAACTTGGGTCTGTTGATTTTCCGTTGCCGTGTGTAGAGGGCTGTTCCCATCCTCATCGCGTGCGTCTAGCTCCGCGTCATGGCGCAACAGGAATTCGACGACTTCCACATGACCTTTCTCACAGGCGGCGTGCAAAGGCGTCCTCCCTTGCTGGAATGTCATATATGAAAGAATTTCTGAATGTATATACCCCAAACTTTGTCCTCTGCCTCCTCAACCACATTTCCATGTGTAGGAGTGACTTATAGGAAGAGTGGATGATTGGATTTATTGTACCTTGTACATTAATATTTCGGGACTACAGGTAATAGAGCGCTTATTGCTGTTCTACACACTTTCCAGTTCGCCGTTACACACGCACCAGGATTCTCAGTCTTCACTAGTCGTCTCCTGGCAACGGATTTATCACAGTCTCACTATCACTTCAAATCACACATGAAGTCTTCTTTCCACAGCCAAATTCCTTTCTTGCTATTATTCTTCAGCTGCCAATTCCGAAGTCTCGACTCGATTCAATTCATCTAATCCCAAGCTCATATTCTGGCGGGCTAACATCCCGAAACTCAACTCTTACTCTTCTCGACTACTCTACTCTACTTGGTCGCGTCTCCTGACTGTGTCCTTTTATAATACCTCGGCACGGACAACATAGAAAACAGCCTCTATTGTTAAGGAGGCATGTTTACTGATTCGTTGCCTAGCAGTGGGCATCCTCTTCTTGCGCGTTGTCTCGCGTGGGAATATGTTTACCGATTCGTTGCCTAGCAATGAGTATACACGTCACAATATATCGAACTGCTAATCCATCACTGACCATATTTAATTCGTAACGTACTCAGTTTCTTGTGAGCCCCAGAGTGTCAGAATATTCTGACGTTTCTCGATTACTTCGCCCGGCTGACTATTATCGTGGGCTAAGATAATACGAATATTACTTTCTGTTTCTGCCTTTCGCGTGGCTAAACGAAAATGGGCGGACATGAGGTGAAGAAACACTGTGGTTACACGGACGAACTTTTCACGTTCTTGCGCTATCAATTCCCTGCCACAGAAGCAAAGACACTCCACACAGACACAGAAGATGTCGTGAATAAGGTTTTTTCTCCGTGTGTTTACATCGAAGACTAAGCGACGAAGAAAGTAGAGACCATATCCTTTAAAACATGAGGGGTTTCAGAATGGAAAATTTTATATATTAAAAGTAAAGTAACGGTATCCCTGTGACAGGCCGTGGAAGTCCATAAGATTGTGAGATGTTGAGGTTCCCACATGTTCTAAATAATCGGCCCATAGATGGCGATAAGGTTGTAAGCCCTACGCGCCATCCGCCCTTTATCCCCAAGAATATTCCTGGTACTCATTATTGTTAGAAGGTGAGTCGACCACAAGGCCAAAATTTAATATATTTTTTGGATTTTTTGGATCTTGCCGAATGACCCTTAATTTGCCTAACAGTACTTCACTGTAAACAAAATTCTCCACATTAAAGCAAATTACCCTAGCGGTTTACAAATTAAAAAACTGGAATCAGATGTACGCAGGGTTCATGATGTAGTTTTTTCTTAATGCTAGTGGAGTGGGACTAAGTCCCTTGTACTGCGGCCACGTCTGGCCTATTGTACCAGCCCCAGATGATAGGTGAGGGTGAGTGTGTAGCAACTAGTGGAATGAAGATTGGCAGGGGAAACCGACGTACTCGGAGAAAACCTGCCCCAGCGCCACTTTGTCCACCACAAATCCCACTTGACCAGACCCGGGATCGAACCCGGACCTCCGCGGTGGGAAGCCAGCGACTCACCGCTTGAGCTATGGCGCGGCCATGCTGTAGTTACTCCAGCGCGGGGAAGAAACGCGAGTGACATGGAGGACTATGAGTTAGAGTTCAACAGCGGTAGAACTTGAGAACGCAGTACGGCTGGAAACATGACGGAGACATGTCCGTACGGCCCCGCGCTTTATCTCTGCGCGCTGCGATCCCCACGTAATTTTCCCGCCTGCGCACGGACGCCAAAATACAGCTCCTGATGCCACAGTCTTACTCGTACGAACGTGAATACAGCACGGTTCTTCCATTATTCCTTCAATATTCTGATACGAATGAATGTAATGTGGAATACTACGGGTATATATGTACAAGTGATGGTACACGGTTGAATTTTGTGCGTGCGATACGTGGGAGAAGGCATTAAACTTCGTCCTTAAGAAATCATTCTATGGCATGGAAGATTGGAAAGGAATTGGGGACAACATAGGGGACGTGAATGATACGAACGTTTTTCTCACACATGACGAGAAATCCCGTTTAATTCTCAACGGCTGTTACACTAGTATTCATATGATATTTAACCTCTAAGGACAAAGAGCTGGAGGCTAACACCCCGCCTTTAAACAGAAACCCAAGAAAGGCCTTTAATTTTATTAATACTTGTTGTACACCTATACACTGTAGAAGTTTATAAAACTTCATGAAGACACTGAAGGTATAAGCTCTGTAAAAGAGATGAAATAGGATGTATCTGTAAATAAAATAACCAACTTCATGGAGTTGAGTCCTTCTTGAGGAGCCGCCAGCTGCGCAGCCACTCAAGAATTTCTCAACACTGAATGGAATCCTAAGGTTCATTACCGTGATCACAAGAGTCCTTCACTGGTCCCTATCCTGAGCCAGATCAATCTAGTTCATACCACCCCACATGCCATTGTCATAATCGAACCTGCCTTATATAGACACCGTACATTCCACGTGTAAAATCTCATATCCATATTCCTTAGCTCAGGTCGCTTATCCAAAGAATGTTCGACATTTGTGACATTTCGTAACAAAATTATTTTTTACGGCAAATAGTTTTATTCCCAAGCTGGAGGATAACCTCTCGTCGGCTATCCGCGGCCTCTTATTCAATATATTCGCAGCTACCCTCCACATCTGGAAGCCGTCTCTTCCAACAGCAACCTGCGGACACGCAATGCCGTTGTGAAAAGGGGCCCAATTAAAATGGATATAAATAAAAGAAATTTGTGTATCACGTCAAGGCCCTCTACGACGCTAAATAAAATGGCTTCTTCTCCATCAGAATTGAATTAACTAGGAGGTGAGACAATTTCTGCCAGTACGGCGTCTTACCTCAGTTTATCCATTAAAAATTCCTGTTCATTTTGTTAGTTGAACTTTCTTAAGATGATGAGTTACTTTACAGCAGTTATTACTGAACTAGAGTTCAAAATGACAGACGAATCACCCTGCAGAATAAGCAGTAGCTTAGTGAATGAAACATTTTACGTGGCAACGACGAAAGTACGGAACGACCTGAAATTGAAGACATCAGCCTCATGGCCACATTGCTCCCCCGGGAAGCATTGTCGAGCGCATGCATATCGCAGTCCCAGTCTACAACCCGCTACCCCATAAACAGACCTCCTTATTTATGAATGGCATACGGATTTTAGTTTAAGAGACCAATAAACAAGTAAAGCGTCTCCACATTTCATTTTCAGCCTTAAAGAAATCTGGTGTTTAATTTTACCAGATGTGTGACCCAGCGAAATTAAGCGGAAGTCCTTAGATGTGACCCAGGTATTCAAGGGAGTGCAACTGGGTGAGGTGCATGGCTTTAATAAGAGATATGTCCATTTCGAATCTCGGTCGGATTTTTAGTTTCTTTCTCTTCTTAACAATCATTTTTCAATTGAAGAAAGTTGGAGAAAACTGCATAATGAAGAGCTCCATAAAGTGCACTCTTCTCTAAGTATAATTAGAATGATCAAGTCAAGGAGGATGAGGTGGGCACGAATTGGGGAGAAGAGGAATGTATATAGGATATTGGTAGAAAAGCCAAAAGAGAAGAGACCACTGGGAAGACCAAGGCGTAGGTGGGTGAACAATATAAATGGATCTTAGAGAGATAGGATGGGATGGTATGGATTACGTGCTTAACTAATTAAGTACTACGCCATGAAGGCGTATGGGGGTGGATATATAAATCCACATTTTTTTATCTCGGAACTAACTGCAGGTGAGTGGTCAGCTTCACGCCCCGGCCACTTTGCTCCAAGTACATATTGGTTAGGGGGTTGGGTGGGCCAAGCCAGACGTGGAGAAAATTCTTGACCGTACCGGGACTCGAACTCTGGATCCCCCCTCGGACTGGATCTGTCTCCGTCCTCAGGTGGGTAGGGAAGGATTTTAAGTTCCAGGAATTAAGTTAAAAACTAGGGCACTTAATCCATACCACTGTTTTATCACATTTTTGATATGTGCATGCTTGGCACAAAAGTTCTATCTTGTCTTTTATAACGATTTTATTTTTACCTCCCACGGATGGAACCTGTTGTCACGTGTTTATAGGCTGTTCTCTACTGACCGGGGTTTGTCCAGTGATTGAGACCAGCTCTTTCTAACGGGCCCGACTGAGTAAGTATATCCTGCCCCATCAACCTGAGGACGGAGACAGATCCAATCTCCGAAACGTTGTGGTTCTTGTCTTATATATACCAGACGATGGTTTGAGTCCAAAAATAAGCTTAATAGTGCTGTACAGCATGCACCATCGTCAAAGTCCTTTCAAGTCTATTCACGCTGGCTTATTCTTATTTTTGCTTTCCTTCTGTGCCACGACGGACCAGTGTAGTCCATGGTCTCCATTTTCCGTGTTTCAGAATCTCATTTGTAGATATTTAGTAAGAGCCTTCTTAGGTGGGGATCGGTGTATCGCAAGGCATTACCTACACAGGACTACACAGGCACAGAAAGACCCCACACGTAAAGGAACCGAGTGGATTCGAACCTATGATCCCAGTGTTCGAGCGGTAGAAGGCACTAGATGTTTTAGACCAGGCGGTCGCTGTAATCGTCTTCAGTGTTTTTCCTTTCTTTCTTTTAGCCTGCTTATGCACCAAAAGTGTGACAAGTAAAATACCACAGAAGATAAAGGATTGAAATGAATAAGCTACTAGCTACTACACTAGTCAAGAAATTCCAGGTTATTATGAAGGCTGAATTTTGTGTGTATTTGAGCCTATCTATAGCCATTTGAATCCAGTTTACATCCTATTACACATCTCCATCTAGTGACGAGGTCAGGAATGGTGTAGCTTTACCTCCACTTCCCCATGTCTTCATGGCATAGTGCTTAATTAATTAAGGACAGGGACAACTTTACACTTTACCTACATCTTATTTCCTTAACATTCATCAAAATATTATCCTCTCATAGGTCTTGCAAGTGATTTTTCTTTTCAGAGTTTCTGGCTAAAATTTTTGTTATGTACTTGTTACCTCCTCCATTAGTACATGTCCCTTCCATAGCCTCTCATTTTATAGGCCTAATATATTTTGTACTTTTATTCAGAGATTTCATTGTAAAAAATGGAACCCTTTAACTCTGCAATTCTATAACGTTGCTCTTTATTTATTTAAAAAACCATCTGATGATGGTCCATGGTAGCGAAACATGTCGTGGTGAATGAGACGGTAAAATTTATTAAATTATTGATATATTTTATTGATTTAATTAATTTTATTAAAATGAATGTACTTCTTATTTGTGTCGATGGCCCAGTACCTTGACACTAGTACTTGTTGTGGAGTACTGATATGAAGCCCCTCAGTTGATGTTTACGAAATTTTCCCTCTTTCTTTTACTTCCTCTCTCTTAGATACAAAATAATCTCTCAGCTATCCTCAATCTACGACCTTCCTTCAAGGCGAAAAAATATGTTTCCCAACCGTAAAACAATTAGAACACTAGTTTTGAAATATTTTGCACAACCAGAATGTCTAGCATAATAAGAAACGTTCTGACGCTCATAGAATCCCTAAACAGGGTGACAGTGTGCAGTGGTACCTTGTTCCTGGCATCAGTCTTCGCTCCCGCCTCCACCAGGCGTCGTACTATCCCTGCGTGTCCACCCAGAGCGGCGTGGTACAGAGCGGTCTGCTGTTCAAGGTCCACAGTGTCCACCCTGATGTCTTCAAGCGTGTCTAGCAGGAAGTCCACGACTTCAGAGCGGTTGTTGCGAGCAGCGCACATCAGAATTGTGTAGTGCTTCTGCAACAAGAAGGAAAGGGGCAATCGGACTCAGTACAAGGTTACGGAAGGAACAATTATGCTCGAAATTTCCCACTGTTGCAGGCATATATGGTATACTTTACATTATTTTTCGAGAATTTCGTTCATTCACGTCATCAGGTGTATGGTTAGTATACTAGCCCAATATTTGCTACGTGGTTAGCGCACATGCCTAGCACTGGTAGAGTAGTTTTCATGCTGACCTAGTATTAGCCTACTGTTGGCAGCTTGGTTAGCGTGCTTTCCTAGCACTGGCCACATCATTGGCGTATTAGCTTAGTACTGCAGCTGTTGTAGAATTGGCGTTGTCACTAACCACTTTAACACTGGCCGTTTAGTTAGTTCAGTAGCCTACTACATGTATAATCCATTACTTTTCTTATACAGCCAATTAAAATAAGCAGTTGGGGATATCCCTCAGCCAAGGCCTCTACTCGCTGCTTGACAGGGGTAAGAGACCTTTCTGTCCTGAGTAGTTCAGTGCAGTGCAGTGCAATATTGTTACGATTCATCATTTAGACAAGGAAACTGAGTGGTTTGAAAGATGCAAAACAGATGGTACGTAAACAAGACAGGATGGTTTTCACAGCACACGACGTCGACGCGGAGGACGAGGACGAAGAGCTAGGCAAACTTTGTCCGATTTTAGTCAGTTGGTAACGCTTGGTACTTCGACACTACAAGGCGTGACCAGACTGGAATCCGGCACACCCTGTCACATAGCTCCCTTCTGAATGGCTTTCATCCAAGCATCAAAAGAAAAGGAACAAACTATAATTAAATTATCCAGGGTTTTATCTCAACTACGAAAAGTAAAACCAAATTTGTGCGTGAGCTTAATTAATTAAGCATCAAGCCATGAATACGTATGGAAGAGTGGAAATATGGACCTCAAAAAAATAAAATGTAATAGGTAACAAATCTGTCAGTATGACAACTGAATTTTTTGTTCACGGTTAACGATGTTTCCAGCAGCTCAAACTATGCAGCATAGAATTATAGGGTGCTTGAATTAATTGGAATGGAAAAGGAAGGAAGCGGCCGTGGCCTATTTCAAGTTAATATTCTTGAATTCGACTGGAGGGAATGATAAAAGTACGAGAACCGCAGTAATGATTGTCAGTGTCCCGGCCAGATTCAAAGCAGGTAAAACCCGATGGCGTCAGAAGCATTACCGCGTGAGCCAGCTTCAGTCACTCGAAGACGGGAGTTGAGCCAAGTCCCAAAGGCAGTGAACACAGTGAGTCAGTCATTACCGGAAACATTTAGAGAAGCCCACAGAAGTGGAGGTACAGCTGAACACTGAATTCTACAAGATATCCGGCGCTAAGACTTCCTCAGACACGACTGACCTTGACTCCGTTACTCTGGAAAATAATTGTTGTATGGTAGATCATTGTTGATTGTATGAGCTAGATGTATGCGTTACTTTAACAGTTTCTGTGTAGTGATTCTGAATGTGTCTGAGGACCCCCAGCCTTGGGTTATCCGGAAATAAATGTCATAAAATTTATCTGTTAACGGCTTTCGCGAGGAAAGTGATATTTCGTGTGTGTGACCCTAGTGCGCGTATCATTGCTTTCATGAAGATGCTCTCTATGCATTTCCACTTAGGATAATGGTCTGCATTGCTTAATGAATTTCAATTGAAATCGTCGGAGCTTTTTTTCGACAAAATCATCATTTTTGGACCCATCTGATGCACATATATTTTTTAACCTACAATGTTTATATTCATCAGGAAATAACACATGCTGAATAAATTATTAAATTCCGAATACTAATAAATTTCACCTCAGAGTTCAGGCGCTAGAAACGTATGCACACATATACGAGTATATATACAGACAGACAGAGGGCATTCCAAAAATTATTCGTATTCAGGAGAACTGAAAACAAGTAAATCCTGCGAAACATCAAGGCAGAATCCTTTTTCAAAATCACAACACTTTATCATTTTTATATATAAGAAATAATACAGAAACAAAATATTTTGCTGCATGTGAAACATCACAAGACTTAATCAGTTTCAAATATCTCATGACAAAACGAGCAACGAACAAATACGTAAAGTAGTGTGCTCGAAATATAAAATGATATACCAGATCTGAAGTTCCAACAATGAAGAAGCGTCAAACTGTGGCCTTCTACCCTGAAGATGGAAGCAGTATATTCATCTGAAACGTTGATACTTATGTACGAGGTTGTGTGGTGTCGTAGCTTGAACATTACAATATGAACAAATAGTTCTTGATCAAATTTTTTGTTCTAGATTTTAATTTCCGAGCAAGAAAACATCTGTCTTCCCTCAGGTCTGAATTTTTTTTTAATTCTAGTGGGGTGGGACTAAGTCCCTGGTACTGCGGCCACTTCTGGCCTATTGTACCAGCCCCAGATGACAGATGAGGGTGATTGTGGAGCAACTGGTGGAATGAAGATTGACAGGGGAAACCGAAGTACTAGGAGAAAACCTGCCCCAGCGCCACTTTGTCCACCACAAATCCCACTTGACCAGACCCGGGATCGAACCCGGGCCGTCGCGGTGGGCAGCCAGCGACTAACCGCTTGAGCTATGACGCGGCCTTCAGGTCTGGATAAAATCAGTTGCAGAGCTCAGGTGTTTAGGGCTTATGGCTTCTGCCTAACATATGTATTACGAACCTGACTTTGAGTGCTTAAATATTTCATTCCATTCATCTGCTAAGCATGTTCCCGATATCTTCCTTTCGTACATTAAATTTGTACTGGAGATTACAGCGATCAAGGCTAAAGCAAATGACTTATCTGCTTATATCGACAATTGAGAACTTGTGGTGTTTAAACTATCTTAAACTTTGCGCAGCATGGTCAAGCTTTTGAAACAAACGCCACCATCGCCACCACCACCGTCACCACCGTCACCACCGTCACCACCGTCGTCGTCCTTTTTAGTAAGAGGCCTACTGAGCCCTCTTACCGACATCAAGACACGGCATCACTGTCTCCTTTCAGAGGTCTTCTCCTTCCTTTGGACTGATAACATACTCTTTTCTTCAATGGGTTGGTCCTGTCAGGGTCCATTCTCACAGGATGCTGTTACCAGTATCTTCTGTACTATTCCTTTACTTTGTCGGACTGTAAGCAGTGTTACAGAATGAGGACCGGTGGAAATTAAACTGCCCACCACTTGCTGTTAAACATTGCCTTAATACCCTGATTCGTCAGTTTCTGAACGTAGAATGTTTCAAATATAAATCACTCCGTCCAATGTGACCTGTAAGTTTATTACTACATGAAAACTTAACACCCTTACATGTTTCGGTCTCTGCGGACCATCTTCAGAGGGCAAACATCACTACAAATAGGAAACCACAATCACATAAGTTGTTTAGACGTAAAGTACGTACACTTATATGCTACAATGCATGGTACACAAAATAGAACATTTCACAAACACAGCAGTTTCCTGGGAATGTAAAGTTTTTAAAAAATTATATAAAATTTCTTGATGCTAATTAAAATTCTTTTTTTGTATTGTCAATAATTAAAATTCGTAAACCATGCAGGCTCGTGTTCGTCCTCCCATCGTCCCTCTTGTATGGGGCAGATATTGTGCCACCTGTCTATCTTGATGTGGAGGTTCTTTTTATCTTCCAGGGTTTGCTCGTGGCTGCTGTGCTGTTTTCCGCAGAGACCGAAACATGTAAGGATGTTAAGTTTTCATGTAGTAATAAACTTACAGGTCACATTGGACGGAGTGATTTATATTTGTAATTGTTAGTGTGACGGACCAGAATGAAACAAATCAAATTTGTAGAATATTTCATTCAGTCGACAAAAACATAAGAAAAAAATTAGCAGCTCCTCTCCTCTTTACCCTACATTTTGGGGACGGTCGCTATTTTTGTCCCTGGTTCCGTCGTCATTTTTTCAGTGCTCCCCAGATGGAACAGGGTATCCAAGTGTAGCTTCGGTAAGAAAAGAGTGGATCTCCAAAATTAGTAGACAAAAACGGTTAATAACAATAAAAAATAAATAAGACTTAAACCACTCCATTAGTACTTCATATATGCATAAGAATCTATACCCTTGAACACCCTAATCAGTCCAGACTGAAACCCGATGCAAAGAAAAGCAAACATAAAGCAGCCACTCGGAGCCGTCTATTTACCCCAGACCTAGAAAATGACCAAACTCACATAATATTGCGAGATAACCCAAATCGCAATATTATCCCATTATCTGGCCTTACTACAGCACTAAATTGGGCAGCAACAAGCCCAAATAAGCAAAAACATAAGACCAAACAAACTCTCGTTAGACTTTCCCCAAACGGTAAAAAGAAAAACTTACATACTGCTGCAACGAGGCGGCCTTTTGCCCTCAACGGCCGGAGCAAAACATGCCAACATAATTTAGAAGACTCAGTAAAAACAGGATTTAGTGACCACTTCGCTCGGCCGATGACAAGCAAAATACTGCTTTTAAGTTTCCAAAGTAATCACACAAAAGGGGACAATACAGGTCCAACCACATAATACTCGTAAAATAAAGCCCCACTGAAACTGCTGTTGCAACTATCCCGACGCACCCGTTGCAACAAGGCGGTCCTTCGTCCTTAACGGCCGGAAAGAGAATCCAAACATAATTCAGAACAAGGAAACTGAACAGAATTTCCTCACCTACTCCGCCGTCAGCTGCCAAACCAAAGACCAACTTCCAACTCCAGTTATTCATAACCATAGCTCAAGCGGTTAGTCGCTGGCTTCCCACGGCGGCGGCCCGGGTTCGATCAAGTGGGATTTGTGGTGGACAAAGTGGCGCTGGGGAGGGTTTTCTCCGAGTACTTCGGTTTCCCCTGCCAATCTTCATTCCACCAATTGCTCCACAATCACCCTCACCTATCATCTGGGGCTGGTACAATAGGCCAGAAGTGGCCGCAGTACAAGGGACTTAGTCCCACCCCACTGGCAATAAAAAATATTCATAAACAACTGGAGGAAGTCGGAGTCATGTGGTACATGGAATTATGGGATTACGGTAGAGTGACAAGACGGACGCTTGGGGGAACATGAAGGAGGGGAGGATTCAAATAATAATTTCATTTGACGTATACGGACAGATTTCCTTCTCCTACACCCCTCTTTTCATGCACTCTGATATTATGCTCTATTTTCTCTACAGATCAGTCCTACTGACATCCGGAGCTGTTATCTCCATTACGCAGTCGTTTTTAGAATCACAAATATTTCATTCCATCCGCCCCCACTGTCACAAATTTGTCATGAAGTTTCTCCAACTTATTTGTGGCTCCGGTAATGGCTTTTCCGTGTTACCGACAACACCGGCATATCATCCGGCTCATGCTGGAATGCTGCCTTCCAGTACCTTCACTTTCCCGCATTTACTCAGTATGAATTAAATGTGAGAGTCACAACAGCTTAGTCGGTGAAGCAACTAGGATATGTGCTGGACGACCGAGGTATCGTGGCTCGATTTCCTTCAGGAAAAGAGATCACATCTCATTCAGACCAACCAGAACTGTTCTGGCCTCCCATCCAATGAGCGACGGGGGCTCTTACTCTCTGTGAGAAGAGGACCACGTAACTCCATCTAGTGCCGATTATGCTTGGAGCTAACGTTCACCTTTCAAGCTCCTTCATGGAGTGGTACTTAATTAAGTACAGGGACAATTTTATTTTTATCTAGACTTTATGTGTTTCGGTGGGGGAGGAGGGATTACATGATTCGCACACACTGAGTAATTATGATTGTACACTCTTCTCTACCGCGTTTTGATAACAAACGTGGGACACAGCATGGTCTAGCTACTGACAGCGTTGTGAAATAACAGCCAACTTCTAAGAAAGAATGTAATAAAGTGCATAAGGGAACTGCTCTGCCGGTGTGCCACACCGGTGTTGACTGCTGTTCCGCGGGAGGACTGGGAGCAGGGGTAGCTATAAGATGGACAATCCGGGTTTAACTCCTTAGCTTGATTTGCAGACCAGCTTTGCTCTCACTCAGCATTTACGAGATGTAGTGAGAACTCTTTGAATGGGAGAGACGAGGAATGTATGTAGGATACTGGTGAAAAAGCCAGAAGGAAAGAGACCACTGCGAAGACCAAGGCGTAGGTGGGTGGACAATATTAAAATGGATCTTAGAGAGACAGGATGGGATGGTATGGATTGAATTGATCTGGTTCAGAATAGGGACCACTGGAGGGCTCTTGTGAACACGGTAATGAACTTTCTGGTTCCATAAAATGCAGAAAAATTCTTGAGTATCTGCAGATTTGGAGGCTCCTCAAGAAGGGCTCAGTTCCATGAGTAAGTAAGTAAGTGAGTGACTGAAAACCCTTTCTTCCGGAGTAAGGCGGACAGAACGCGAAACTAACCGCTCACTTTGATCTACTGCACAGACTAAGAATTACGTGGTGATTAATTACGAGTACAATCTTTAATTTTACGTTCTCATATATAGACGTAAGCGGTAAATTTGTCCCCGAGATTAATTTATCACAAAGACATGAAGGCGTTTGGGACACTGGAAGTAAAGATGCCATACGAGTATCTGAAATTGGTTCGTAATTTTAGAAAGCGCGATTTTACAGGGAGGAAAGGCAGCACAGCGCTTGTAGCCAGAAAGGGACTTATACCTCCAACCCGACCAATTTCTCAGGAGCGAGAGACGGGACGTTGAAGCTGCAGCGTTGGTTTGCCGTCAGTGTAAGTTTTTTTGCCAATTCTGATGTCATATTCTCGCTCACAGGGCTAAGGCGTACGTGAGTTTTAACTTGGACACTCTTCATGTGACCTTAGTTACATACAATACAGCATGTACAAGTATATCGCGGGTTCTCATTTACTTCTTCTATTCAGGTTTTTACTTTTTTATCTTTGGTGGATCCTCTAATCGTCAAGGGGCGCGTCCCCTGAGTAGTAACTGGGGGAGGGGATTGCCATTAGGAATTTTGGGGGTGGTCCCGATATATACTCATAGAACAAGGACTCTTGGACTAATGCGGAGGGTCTAATCCTAAGTAATAATGTCTAATACTCTAACGACCAAGATTTGACGGGAGGAGTAACTCTTCATGATGGGATAATACACGCGATGATTGAAACCAAATCAAAAGACTGCAGACACACGTGGTATGACANACTGGTGAAAAAGCCAGAAGGAAAGAGACCACTGCGAAGACCAAGGCGTAGGTGGGTGGACAATATTAAAATGGATCTTAGAGAGACAGGATGGGATGGTATGGATTGAATTGATCTGGTTCAGAATAGGGACCACTGGAGGGCTCTTGTGAACACGGTAATGAACCTTTTGGTTCCATAAAATGCAGGAAAATTCTTGAGTATCTGCAGAATTGGCGGCTTCTCAAGAAGGGCTCAGTTCCATGAGTAAGTAAGTAAGTGAGTGACTGAAAACCCTTTCTTCGGGAGTAAGGCGGACAGAACGCGAAACTAGCCGCTCACTTTGATCTACTGCACAGACTAAGAATTACGTGATGATTAATTACGAGTACAATTTTTAATTTTACTTTCCCATATACAGGCGTAAGCGGTAAATTTGTCCCCGAGTTTAATTTATGCCAGTCTCAAACCAGCGTTCAACCTCCAGCCGGATCACACAGGCCTACACGCGAGGTGAAGGTGAAGATTGTCTACTGAGAAGTGAAGCTGCGTAACCTGACAGACTGTAACCAGCGTTTCGGAGGAAGTTGCTGACTACAGTTTCATGGTAGGCCTTCTACAACGGTAGACAGAAACCAACGTTTCATAGGGACTCTCTTGTGGAATATACACAGACATTAATTCAGAAGCTGGGGAACCTCAGTCGGTACAGCGATGGACTACGGACTTGACGGCCGTGGTTCGATTCCTGGCAGAGGTATGAGATTTTTCTTCTATCCACGGTGTCCAGATCGGCTATGGGACCCTCCTACGCTCCTATCCAATTGGGTTTGGGGACTCTTTCCCCAGGAGGTAAAGCGTCCGGGACGTGAAGCTTTCAGATCATTTAATCTAGTGCTGAGGTCAAAAAATTTCAAACTGTGCTTCCACTCTCGCACACGCTTTAATTGCGCGATGCTGAATTAATTAAGCACAGGGACAACTTCAGCCTTATACATTAATTTACTTTTTTTTCCACGAGATGTTTTAAGATAGGGCTATGATTAATTTATTCCATTAACTTCTTCTGTAGAACTGCGACAGGCAAATAAACTGTCATCGAAATCATTAAATGGTTTTAGAAATGAAACATATTGATGGACGAATACGTGTATATTCATTCCTGAGTATAATTAAGCCCCGCGCCCTGCAGACAAGAGGGACTCAATGTACAGCTCAAGCGGTCTTGACCTCGGCGCTGAGAGTGGGGGTGAGGGGTCAGATTCTCACCCTTACCAACTGGGACGCTGCTGTCGGCTTAGGCTTTGTGAACAAGAGAGAAATCTCTTGCCTCTGCCCAGGATGGAACCCCGCAGCCTAATGACTATACTGACAGATGAATAAAAACAGCATGCCTATGTTTGTGAGACGAATTTTAGGGAGGCACTTGGTAAAAATGGGAAACGGATGAAAATTTAAGAAAGTTATCTTCTGGGATATAACGTCGTGTAGTCCGTTGAAAGTCAATCGGCGTTTCGTAGGAACATCTCCATCTTCAGGGTCGAAGAATGAACGGAGCAAGTAACCAGCTTGAAAGGAGATGGCATTCGCTTTCATGTTTATATCTTACTTGGTCAATGTTTTCGACCCTGAAGATGGAGGCGATATGTTCCTCCGAAATGCCGTTTGGCTTTCAACTAATCATCGCTCTGAGAACGTGAAATCCTATGGACGGAAATTGTTCCGAATCGTCCTTGTCCGAAGACCAGCTTTGGTGTCAGCAGGTTCGAACTTTCGGTTTCTGCAACGATACTTCGATTTTACAGAATTCCATGTGAAACTTCGCGTTTAGATTCTGGGCCACCCTCTTCTGGTAGCGTGAGATGAAAGCTGTTAAATGTACCACGTATTCTTTCCTCTCCCAGGAGAAATTAAGTTACATTACAAGGTGATTAATGGCACTGGTACATACCTTGTTGACAGCGACGACGTTGGCGCCGCAGTTGATGAGCATCTGGACGGCGTCCTTATGTCCATGCCAGGCCGCCATTAGAATGGGTCGCATGCCATACTGCAGACAAATACATACATCAGTGTCAGAGAATGTAAGAAGCTGGTAGCTGAACTAACTATCATACTGACCGTGGAGGGGTGGGGGGAGTAGGCCTACGCATATTTTTAAACGATTTCGTCACTAGAAAACGGTCTAACATCATTAGATACTAGCAAAATAGAATATGAGTTGAATTAATTCATTCATTCATCAATGGCTGTACAGCCTTTTGTTGGGCTCCGGCCTCTTCTTCAGTTTCGTAATCTTTTTTATACAGTGAGTACGACTTTTTGGACGAGTGGTTGAATTAATTAATAAGTAAAATTTTCTGTGGTGTTCTGTATGTCCAGTTGTAATTAAGATCCAAGTGAATGTGTCGCATAGTTCTGAAACGCTTGATACTTTACGAATCCTCCAACGAGTAAACCATCATCATCATCATCATCATCATCGTCATCATCATCATCATTGGCAAGAGGGCCCCTTTTGAGCCACAGCCTTCCTTAGAGGTTTTGCCAGATTTGTCAGTGAAGTTATGAATTGGAGCATTCAGAATTATGTTACCCTGACGTCACTCTAAAGAATGGAAGTTAATTGCAGATTTCATCTGGTACTTACTAATGAAAAGAAGCCGGGGTAGCTCAGTCGGTATAGAGCCGGGCTATGATCTGGATGGCCAGTGTTCGATTCACGGCAGGGGTCGGAAATTTTCTCGCCTCCACAGTGTCCAGAACGGTTTTGGGACCCCCCCCCCAGCCTCTTGTGCAATGGGTACCGGGGGCTCTTTCCCAGGGGTAAAGAGGCAGGGTCGTGAAGTTGACCACTCACCCCCGTCGAGATGTGTGGAGCTATACCTTCACTCCCCATATGACTTCATGGCCTTCCAGCCGCACTATGGCCCTGGGGTCGATTCAGCCTCTAACAGAAATGAGTACCAGGAATATTCTTGGGATATCCTTAGGGTTAAAAGGCGGCCGGCGCGTAGGGCTGACAAGCTTGCCGCCATCTATGAGCCGATTGTCTAGAAAATGTGGGAACCTCAACATCACACAACCCTATGGGCCTCCACAGCCTGTTACAGGGGTACCTTTACTTACTTATTTTAAATGCTACAACTCAGAACAGGATGTTGGGGAGGATATTGGGCTTAGGAGGGAGGAACTAATAGCAAGCTGGAGAAAACTGGATAATGACGAGAAATTGTCACCAGATGGCATCCGAGTGATCATATCAAAGAGGCTCAGATAGTACGGGCGTGTAGTACTCTTGGAAAATATGTGAGAAATAGACACAGAATTTTAGTTGGAAAACATAAAAATAAGGGCCTATTTGGAAGATCAAAGCGCAGGTGGAAGGATAATACTGAACCACAATAAGAAATGGGGGCACGGACTAGGCTTATCTGGCTACCGATGATGACCAGTGGCGTGAACTAGTGGTTACGGTAATGAGCATTACAGCTTGATGGGTGGGGATTACTAATTTCTTAACCTGTGTGCTCCGTGGGGTTAGTTATGATTCTGCTTAAACCTGGTTTGTCACTTTGTGTGATCTGGGTTCCTTTGTAGGGGCTCTGCTGACGCAGAAAATAATTTGCGATGGTATCAGAAGTAGCATTATATTTATTTGCAGTTTATATAAACTTTTTATCGGGTTCTAGAGTAATGTTGGCCGAACTGAACATCGGGGTCGTCTACGATAATTTTCAGAAGTTGAGGAACCGTAAACAGACTCGGCCAATCCCAAAGTAGGTCTTTTAAGTATACGATTTCCACGCAGTGGGTTTGTTACATTAATCCATTTGTAAGATATGATTCACCAATACCCTTTCTGCCGGTCACGGTATTCGAGCGGTCTGAGGCATGTACTGTCTTCGCTCGCTCGGAAGCGGGGATCGTGGGTTCGAATCCCACACAAGGCATGGATGTTTCGTATGTGTATGTGTTTATTCTGTGTTTGTGTTGTCCTGTGTTTAGATATAGGTCTTGCGACGAGCTGATCACTGGGCCAAGGAGTCCTAGCGTCTGTAAAATTGTCATGAAACTGAAAATCAAAGGCCACAGCCCAAGGGGGCTTTAGGGCCGGTGAAAAAAAGTATCTGATTTGGGCCGAAGAGAGATAAAGGGATGGGGAGTCGAGAAATCTCCATACTGAGGAGCTTAATAACTTATAGTAATCATCATACATGATTAGAATGATCAAGTCAAACAGGATGAGACGGGCAGGGCATGTAGCACGAATGGGGAGAAGAGGAATGCTAGAGTATATTTGTGGGGGAGCCAGAAAGAAAGAGACCACTAGGAAGACCAAGACGTAGGTGCGTGGACAATGTTAAAATTGATCTTAGATAGATAGGTTGGGGTGGTATGGACTGGATAGATGTAGCTCAGGATAGGGACCAGTGGAAGGCCACGGTAAAGAACCTTCGGGTTCCATAAAATGCTGAAATATCTTGAGCAGCTGCACAATCGGAGGATTTCCAAGAAGGGTTCAAGTCCATGAAGTTAGTTTAATACCTTTCCTGAGAGTAGCACTTACTGTTCAAAAGACCGACATGCGGCTTATGGGCCACAGTTTGTTTGTATTCGGTATTATAGAGTCGAATGAGTTGGAATGGATGTGGAAGGAGGCAGTCGTGGTGGAATCTAAGATACTATCCTGGTATCTGTCTGGAGGACCTAAGAGTTTTTTCCCTTTGGCTCTACAGCCGCAATTTGGGCCTTTCTCTACCTCCATGAAACTTCGGTTTACTAGATCTTAGACATTCGGTAGGATTCCTTGGACTGGTGATCAGCTCTTGAAAAGGCCTCTACCTGTACACAAACACAGAAAAAAGCACACACACACACACACACACACACACTGAATGTCTGAATCATTGTAACCCAGTGTAAACGTGTTAGTAACGTCCAGTAAACCCAACGATCAAATCTAAGAATCCTCAATTATTTGTCACTGAGCCCCTGACACGTGATAATATTAAGACGAAACTGAAGTCGTTAAACAAAACACTACTCAGCTATATTCTGGATGAACTTGTTGCTAAGTGCTCTACGGACGTGAAACACGTTGGAGCGACGCCACATGCAACACGTGCGAAGGAGAAAGGCTATAAAATGGAATTCATGTACAAGTAGGACAAAGAATCAGACTGTTATGAAGTTTAATTTACCTGTAAGTACCAGTGAATGCTCTCCCTAGTGCTTGTGTTTAAAATTAGGTTGCTGTGCAACAATTTCGTTTAATTTGTTGGGTATTGTTACGGAACAGGAATAAAGCTTTTCTACTTTATGTGACATATGTACACAAGTCGCTGTTTCTCTGAGGATATGTTACGTTGTTTTTATAGTAGTAACTTCTGTCGGTGTGGGTATTACGTGGCACGAGAGTGCCAGAGTGGTGAATGCTTATATATTCAGAAATTTGAAGGCATCTGGTTTTGGTAAAAGTAAGGTTTGGAGAACTTAGTTCTGTCATGTGCTCCGAAATTTGAAGACATTTGATACTCACGAAAGTTAGGTTAGGTCTGTTAGTTCGGTTATACGTCACGAAAATTTTAAGGCACTTAACTTGGACGAACGTCAGGTTAGGTAGTTAGTTTCGTTGTGAGGGCCGCGCCATAGCTTAAGCCGTTAGTCGCTGGCTTCTCACCGCGGCGGCCCGGGTTCGATCACGGGTCTGGCCAAGTGGGATTTGTGGTGGACAAAGTGGCGCTGGGGCAGGTTATCTCCGAGTACTTCGGTTTTCCCTGCCAATCTTCATTGCACCAATTACTCCACAATCATCCTCACCTATCATCTGGGGCTGGTACAATAGGCCAGAAGTGGCCGCAGTACAAGGGACTTAGTCCCACCTCACTAGCAATAAAAAAAAGTTTGGTTGTGAATTCCGAAATTTTAAAGACATTTGGTTTGGACGGAAGGTAGGTTAGACATAGTATATTTTATTACATTATGTTAGGTTAGCGTACTAATTTGGAATTTAGTGTGGTACGTCAATATCAACGTAACGTCTTAATTATTTTCATGCTTCTGAATTTTTCCTGCGATGCATCTCTAGCGGTAGATCTCTTTACAGCCTGTCTCTTGAACTTCGACTGTCCGGCTGTTTTGCTGGCAGTCTATAATGACTAAATTTAAGAACGGCGGTAATTTTTCTACACGTTACCGTATTCTGATGGCGTGCCGCCATTTTATGTTGCTGTCAAATATGCTACGGAAATTTTTAACAAAGAGTTCTATTTTCTAGGATATGTCATAGAGTCCGTTGAAAGCCAACCGACGTTTCGGAGGAAAATGCCATATCCATTTTGAGGGCCGAAACCGAACAAGAAATCAACATAGCAGAGCTTGAAGAAAGCAGTCTTCTGAGATTAGGCACCGTGTATATGTGGTGTTAACCGAGGTTTCGGAGGAACTATCGCCTCCATCTTCAGGGTAGAAGAAAAAATATAAGAAATCTGCAAGCGAAGAGACCGTGAGAACCGGTCGGTTCTCACGGTCTCTTCGCGTGCAGATTTCTTATATTTTTTCTTCTACCCTGAAGATGGAGGCGATAGTTCCTCCGAAACCTCGGTTAACACCACATATACACGGTGCCTAATCTCAGAAGACTGCTTTATTCATAGTCACCGCCGTGAAAGCCTCAAATCTTACATAGCAGAGCTTGTTGATAGAAGTCTTCACAACCACAGCCGTGAGAATGTCAAATCATATATATTTTATTGCTGAAAATGATGACGTAAGCATTTATATACCGGTGTCATAATATCCGAACGTAGATGAGCAATTTACAGTTCATCGAAAGCAAAGAGCTGCAACCCAGGCAACTCGTTCAGCTCGGTGTTTAATCCAGCATTTGTGCCGTTACAACACTACAGAGATATCCCCAATCGGATGCTGTAATTCTGTTTCCAAGAGCGAACGCGTAACTGTAAACAGCTTAGCATGGCGTTTTTGTTATTCTTTTATTTTTAGTTCCTTTGAATTTCATCGAAAAATGACCAATGCTATTTAAAATTTATTACAATTAATTTCAGCTACTTAGGAATCCTATTTCTATGTTTTAGACATAGAATTTCATTATTCCTTTGTCTTCTCTGTCTGTCTCTCTCTCTGTCCGTGTCTCTTTCTCTCTCTCTCTTTCTATGGCTCTACAGTCCTTTGGGCCTTGGCCGCTATTTCAGTTTCTTAATCCTGTACACTCAGTAGGATTCCTTGGACGGGGGATCAGCCCGTCGCAAAGCCACTACCTACACACAGGATAAACGCACACAGATGTCCATGCCTTGATTGGGATTCGAGCCCACAGTCCCAGTGTTCTAACGGGCGAAAACATTCCATGCCTTAGACCGCGCGTCTACTTTGAGCGGCAGTCATTGAATTGGGGAAGATAAAGAAAAAGCAGCAGAAGAAGAAGGAAAACATGTAACAACGAATTAATCCCTGCTTTTTTTTTAATTGAATATGTCGCATTTTGACTTCATGAAACCAATTTATCACATAATGAATTAATGGCTACTGTGCTGAATTACGGAAATTGAAAATCGATACGGCTTTAAGTGGAGTTAAAGCTATTTATATCAGTCAGACAAAACAAATGACAGGTATAGTTCAGATTCTCTACAATTCGAGTCTAGCTTTCCTTTTCCCTTTCCTGCAATTTAACTTGTTATAGAGGTTTTGATGAAGTTTCATCCGTTGCATTTTTCCGAGAAATTAAACAGTTCAGTTTTTTGACACACGAATGTTAGAACCAGTTATTATGGGGTTCTCAATTCCAGGAATTTTAGTAGTTACCTCCCCTGACAGCGGGTCGTGTTCCATTCAGAATGGAAGCTTCGTGTTGGGGTTCGTATAGTACCTAGAAGGGGAGAAGTATACCATTTAGAGCGAGCTGCTTCTGACGGGGTTTATTTTGATTTAACTCATACACAAGCACGCACGCACCAGTTATATCTTGCTATGAAAATATGTAACAATTTATCAGTGCCATCCTTCTGTTTCTGAATGCACTCTTAGGCACAATTTCTGAATGAGATAAATATTCAAGTAATTTCCTGTGTAGTAAATGTGTTATCAATTAGGACGTTTTAAAGTGATTTGAATTTACTAAATCCTGTAGCAGACTAACTGGTATGTATATTCGTCTCTTGGCTTTTGTCTCATATCTCGCCTATATCTTCTGACAGAGGTAAATGTGTTTAGTTTTTTTTATGAGTTTGTCGGACTATTATCATCCTCGTTTTCAGTTTCATGGTCTGTACTTTCTACGAGCGTGAGACACTCTTCACGTGTGCTAAGGAAGTCTAATTGTGCCTGATAGATGGCCCTATGAAAATGCAAGGACCTTTGCTAATGAATGATTCCTTCCTCAAAATTTATATATATAGACATATATACACGATCTGAGCACGTTTGTACAATTTATTTGAAAGTTTACCAGAGACAGGAAGAGTCGAGATAGCACAGTGGGTATAGCGGCTGGCTACGGGCTGGACGACCAAGGAGTAGGAGTTCGAGTCCTGGTGGGGGAAGAATTTTCACTTCTCCATATCTTCCAGACCGGCTCTGGGGCCCACTCAGCCTTCTATCCAATGGGTATCGGGGGTTCTGACCACTGACTTCCAACAAGTGCCGAGGTCAAGAAAGTGTGGATCTATACATCCACCCCCCCATACGTCTTCACGGAGCAGTGCTTAATTAGTTAAGCACAGGAATAACTTTACATTTTTACAGCAACATTATAAGTGATTCGTTTACATATATTCTAGAAGCTGACGTCAGTGTGATGGAAATAAACACGTTTTATAAGAGATATACATAACCTAAAATATGTATATAATAAACTGCCCCAGATTTTATAAGGAAAGTTTTTCACCAGTAAATATTTATTAAAAATAATAGGCATTGTTTAAAATATACAGTATTACAGCCTCTACGTCAAGTGGATATCAATTTTATTACATTTTTAACAAAATGTAACCTATGAAGAAAGCAGTCTTTTGGGATTTGGCACCGTGTATATGTGGTGTTAACCGACGTTTCGGAGAAACGTATCGCCTCCATCTTCAGGGTAGAAGAAAAAATATAAGAAATCTGCAAGCGAAGAGACCGGGAGAACCGGTGAAAGCAGACTTTTCACCAGGCTACGCGACATTATATTCCAGAATGTAGCGCTCTTCGTTATTTTTTGTATTTCTGAATGCAAATTTGGAGAGGCTTATTTCGTACGTATGCATATTCATATCTTGTAACTGGCCAGTTATGGATTTAGTAGCGTGAGTAAACAGTTCCGTGACCTGTCTGAACTTACCTTGTCTTTGGCTTCGATGTCACACTTCGATGCGATAAGCATTTCCATGATGTCCGTATTCCCACGCGAGGAGGCCCAATGTATCGGCGCACGCCCGTACTGAAATAACAGAAAAAGTGCCACGTTATCCAAACTGATATCAGCTATGGATAATTCCATCAGCTCCAGTGCTATACGCAGCGTGGTTTGATGTGTTAGTTCATAGTTCCTCCAAATGATTACCGGAATAGAAAGTAAATTTGCCCCCGTGCTTAATTAATTACGCGTCACGCCATGAAAATGTATGGTGGAGCGGAGGTATAATTTCACCACACTTGACCTCGGCACTAGACGGAGAACAGTGGTCAGCTTCACGGCTCTGGGGGAAGAGCCCATTGTACTTGCTGGATAGGAGACTCGTTGGGCCCCAGAGCCGGTCTGGACGCTGTGGAGTAGAGAAAAAATATTGCTTATGCCGGGAACTGAACACCGGTCGTCCAACCAATAGCCCATTGCTATACCGACCGAGAAATCCATGCTCCTATTAGTGCCTGGGCAGAAACAGAAACCGTTACTGAAATCTGCCTCTAACCATTTGAAGCACCGTGGATAAACAACAATTACTATCTTAAAGAAAATTAACGAGGTCGCGCTTGCTATGGGGATATATCGTATTTCCTGTGAGGCGGGAACTACGTTACTAAATATTTATGCATCAAATAACTCGTTTGTTTTGGGAAGCCTCGGGGTACGTCTTTTCTTTGGTTGCACGATCCTTGGATACACGCCAGTACGTAACAGAAGATCCGGAGACAGACCATCTCGACGCGGGCTTTCTTCAATTATTTCTGTCTTCAAGCAAATGCTAAAATGTAAGATTTGAGGTTTTCACGCCGGTGACTATGAAGAAAGCCGTCTTCTGGGATGTGGCGCCGCTTAGATATTGTGTTAATCGACATTTCGGAGGAACAGTCTGTTGCACCTGCTCACGCTGGTTCGCTCGCGGATTTCTTCTTTTCTTCTACCCTGAAGATGGAGGCGATACGTTCCTCCGAAACGTCAATTAACACAATATCTTCACGGCGCCACATCCCAGAAGACTGCTTTCTTCAAATGCTGAAATGGTTTACAAGTTCCAAGTTTCTTCCACATGCTTTTCGTACTGCTCTACCCTCTGGTAAGGTGACCCCCAATTTTATCACAAATTATGAAATTTATATTTAAGAAAAATATCAAAATTCTTTGGCCCTGTCTATTGTATCTCACAAAATTTGCTGCCTAAATTGAATTAACAAATTCTCTTCTTACACACAGTAGCTGGTAAGCCCTGTTCAGTCCCTGACAATCTCCATGCGAGAAACCGATACACCAGGCTGTCGGATTTGTATGTAAAGCGAGTGTCACGTAACTTCGAACAAGGCCAAGAGTAACCTTGAATGCGCAGAAGAAAAATTTCAGACAAGGGGGTGGGTTCGAGGGTGTGAGAAGTGACAGGCGGCCAGTTGTTTGACCGTCTGTCACTTCTCACATCCTCGAACCCACCCCCTTGTCTGAATTTTTTCTTCTGCGCATTCAAGGTTACTCTTGGCCTTGTTCGAAGTTACTTGACACTTGCTTTACTAACAGTCATTTTCTCTCTGGTTTTCGTACATCAGTGAGTTAAGCAAATAAACCTCGTAATAATACAAGAGATCTCATACGGCTCCCAAACAAGTTAAAAGATAAAGTTTCCTTGCGCTTAATTAGTTAAGCACAGTGTCATCAAGATATATGACCTCGGCCATGGATGGAGGTGAGTGGCCAGCTTCATACCACTACCGCTTTAACCCCCGGTACCCATTGGATAGGAGGCTGAATGGGTTTCAGGGTCGATCTCTACGCTGTGGAGGAAAGAAAAATTTCGCACTGCCGGCAATTGAACCTGGGCCGTGCAGCCTGTAGGTCGTTGCTATACCGACTCCTTCCCAAAGAAGTATGGATTCTGAAACATCATCCATAATCCAGCTTTAAGCTAACAGGCCGTCGAGGCCCATAGGGCTGTGAGACGTCGAAGCGCAAACCAAATTAATAACTGCAAGAGGAAAGAGATTACTTGACAGGTCTAGGAGCTGATGGGAGGAGAATATTAAAGTGAATCTTAAAGCAAATGGGCACAGAGGTGTTGAGTCATACGTCACATGATGGGCCCAGTGGCGGATCATGCAAGTATGACAATGAGCTTTCGTGTTCTACAGAAGTTGAGGAATTTATTGAGCAACTCTTCAACTGTTATCAGCTTCTGAAGTTTAACTGCTCCACGGATCTGTCTGTTAATATTCTGTTATATCTGACGGCATTACCACACACATTGAAATATTTAATAGAAAGTACGCATCATAAACACTACTCAGGATTTCTTGTTACAGTATTCTACTGTAGTTCCATATATATTTTCCGTTGATTTTTACAGAGCAGGTTAGCCTAGCGGTGTTGATATAGATTTGTATTCGGGAAATGCTCAGTTCGATTCTCGGTCGGAGCTATCGTATAGCTTATTTGAGGATTTTCGTGGTTTTTCTTAGTTTCTTAACTAAATGATGAGATAGTTCCTAGATTATGCCACAACTGTTCCTTCCACATCATTCACCTATTATTTTATCACTCGACACTATATAGACCTGAGATACTGAGAGCGTCGTTAAATAACCAATGAACCCATCCATCGATCTTCAGAGTTTGTCAGCAAGAAACAAACTTGCTTTTGCAGTCTCTAGGGAAAGCCAGTAATATATTTCACTTGACACATCCGAAGCGACGAAGTTAGCGGAGACCATCTGTGGGGGCACGAGACTGTTGCAGTGTCAGAAGGCGTCGCCAGACTGCCACGGATCCAGTTAGCGCATAAACCGTGACATATTTCGTATGGTTAAACAACATTTGCAGTTTGCATGAAGAAGAGTACTTTGGCGTCGCAACTTTACTCCTCTCATAATGAGTGAAACGAAAGCTAGAAACTTGATACGTCTGTCCAATACACCGTTTAAGCTGAAATCCCTGCCACCAGCACTGCAGTGATTTCCCCGTCTCTTTATACTACGCGAGATGTTCAGATCTTTCGTTAAGGGTCGACTTGCTAAACGGAAATGAACCGAAGTTTAACATTTTTTTACGATACTGAGAATCACTGTTTAAGGCTGTTACTTTGGACCTCTCTCATCGTTCGGGTGCCATATAACCGTGTTCGGGTGAAAATGAATTCCCCATTAATTTGCAAAAATTCTCGGAAGAACTAATCGGTCGGTCGGGTGAACTGCTGCTGGTCCTCGCCAGAAGAGTCATTCTTGGTCCCGAATCCCGCAGGAGTCATGGCCATATTTTACTGTCTTATGACAATGAGGGTTGTGCAACTGTCTGGAGAACTAATAACCTGCTTGCCCCAAGCTAAATATTGAACATCTGATATAACACGTGCCGCGTTTGAAACACCGCGTCCAATTGTTCTTCTCATATTTTGTGTATTCGTTGCCGCGAGAACGTGTTTACCGATATGCTCGCTAGTTACGAAAGGGAGAACACAGAGATAGCAAGATTACTACATAAACCTTTTACTTTTTCAGAACGTGCTGAAAATAGCGGTTAGAGACACGGTGAGACGGGAATATGCATATTTAGGCATTTGTTTGAGTATGCAAAGGCAAATTTGTCACTGTCTTTAATTAAGCACCATCCAATTAAGACGTAATTCACTCACTCACTCACTCACTCACTCACTCATGGAGCTGAGACCTTCTTGAGGAGCTGCCAATTTTGAGGCTACTCAAGAGCTTCCCAGCATTTTACAGAACCCGAAAGTTCATTACCGTGCTCACAGGAGCCCTCCACTGGTCCCTATACTGAACCAGATCAATCCAATCTATACAATCACACCATATCTCTCTAAGATCCATTCTAATATTTTCACCCATCTACGTCTTGGTCTTCCCACTGGTCTTCTTCATTCCGGATTTCCCACCAATATCTTATATGCATTCCTCCTATCCTCCATTCGTGCCATATGCCCTGCCAATCTCATCCTCCTAGACATCATCATTCTAATTATACTTGGAGAAGAGTACAAGTTATGAAGCTCCTCATTCATGAAGACGTAATTAGTGAAGGTACATGTATATCTCCAGTCATTTCTTAACCTCGGTACTGAGTGGATGTGACAGGTCAGATTCACGTTCCGGCAGATTTACTTACGGGGAAACCGTACCTGGTACTCTATGAATAGGAGACTTGGTGACTCCGACAGCCGTGTAATTAGTGAAATTAACAATACTAAATATAAGAAGCATAATTTTTCTTTGGCACTATAGCCCCAGTGGGCCTAGGCCTACCTCCATGAACTCCGTTCACTTCGGTTTTTCTCGATCTTACACATACGGTAGGACTCCTTGGGCGGGAGATCAGCTCGTCGCAAGGCCTTTACCTGTATACAAACACAGAAAAACGCACACACACACACAAACTAAACATCCATGCCCTAAGTGGGATTCGAACCCACGACCCCGGGTTCCAAGCGATCGAAGACAGTATATGCCTTAGACCGCTCGGCTACCGTGACCGGCATAAGAAGCATATATAAGTGCAATTAAAAATTTGGTACTAGAACTTAAAATTGGCCCACATTGAAAATCCTACATTGCGCTGCAAAGTGACGGCGCCCCGGAAAGAGTTCCATCTGAAGCAAGTCGTTAACGTCACCACACGAGCAGCCGAGGCCTATTTTGGATCGTTTACACTGACAGGTGAAGAGACGGGTGCCGTTTGTGCGATCTCTGCCTTTTTGTGGCCCAGTAGAACAACAGAAGAGAAAGGTGAGGACGAAAAATAGAGAAGAGAGACGTATCTCACGGATATAACTTCACTTGCCATCCGTCTTCCTAATCATTTCTAGCGCTCCCATTAATTCTGCAGTGTACGTCTGAACAAGATACCATTATCCTGGTGGCAACAGCCATTAAGATCACCGCAAAACACAAGAAAAGACGTAAGTAAGGTATATTTCTTCTTAGTATGCTTCACAACAAATTATGACTCTTGTGACGCGTGAATTGATGTCTCGAAGATGATAACAATTTCGTTGTACAAAAACCATTACCCCCAAACCGTTCTGCACCACGCGTATAAGCATCTGATTAATGCTGCACTTAAACCTATCAGAGCTAATAGAACTGTTTTATATAAACATAAGAAGTTCTGAGAAGAATTAATCGTCCACTTTCCTTTTATACGACAATGAGCTCACAGAAAACGAAAAAGCTAGGGGATACATAGACATATAACAAGGTGATCTTATAAACCTCTTAACAAAATTTAGGGAGGAGGTAAAAGGCAGACAAGAACAGAGATCCAGCAAGATAATCTCATAAGCCTCCTAAGAAAACTTAGGGAGGGGGTACAAGGCAAACAAGGAGACAGTCAGCAAGGTGTTCTCAAAAGCCTCTTTTTTTTTTTTTTTTTTTTTNTTTTTGCGAAATAGGGGAAATAGTCTATAAACTGTTACAGTATCTATGTTAATAATGTTAAAATGTATGCACTTGCAAAAATACACTCCCTGGAGAGAAATAAGCTTCGATTTTACTAGTGGGACTGTGTTTTTTTAACAAAATTATCGGTGAGACCCAAGATACAAAACGTCAAGTATCAGTAATCTAGGCTAAATACGATGGTAGCAACATAAGATTTAAGGAAGCAGATGTACGAGTATGGAGCAGGGAACCGACTTTGTGACTTCTTCACGCAGTAACTACTTGTAGTTTAACCTGTTGCCTTATGGTCCTCGAAAATTTTGTGAACGGTCCATCGTGGTTTCCAATAAATGTAGTTTGCTCTGGGCGGCATCTCGTATTTAACTGCTTTTAAATATGCGTTCTTTTTATTTTGTATTTAACAAAATTATATTATGTACAAAAGTTTAAAGTAATTCTTTGAATTAAATGTACAGAAATAAATCATGTAATCTTAAAAAAGGGAAAAGGTGTATATTAGAAAATGGCTAAATAAAGTACGTAACCAAGTAAAATCATTTTTTGAAATTTAGACATGACAAGTATAGTCTAGAAGTGCTACTCAGGCACTCCTATGAATCGCGCCACCAATTTCCTCACATCTCATCAAAGACGCAGAATACAAGGACCACGGTATTATCATGCTCGTATTTGTCCCCCTTAGCATGTGTCGGAATACGTCATAGACGTTCTCTGTATTAGTATTATGACACGACGCCTGAAAGCCGGAAGTGTGCAGCCAGAAAAGCACAACAAAGACGGAATACATTGCTAGGCAAGTCTTGTTAAAACACGTTTCCAGGACAACCAGATGGAACAGTCGGTTGTTGCGCAACGCTAAGTAAACACAACGGGTTAGTTACCACGGTATTACAAGTGTATCCAGCACAACGCAAACACAGTACTGGAAACCTTGAAGGCGGTGATCTTTATTCGGTTCTCGAAGTAATAAAACATATAGAAGTTCGGCAGACAAGTTGAATCCCGAGTGGAGGCAGTGTAGGATACCTCCACTGTAGCCCTGCGAATCGTAGGAGTCGATGAAAAGGGAAGTCTAATCTGAGACAGTAAAATATGGTCGCAAGCCCCACGGGACTCGGACCTAAGAATGACTGCACTGGTGAAGGCAAGTAGTAATTGTAAAGGGCAGACCAGTCCTCTCGTCAGAGAGAGCGCCCCACAACAACAAACCCGCAACTGTCTGACAGCTGTCTGAGCTGTAATAATTGATTGTAATTGTAGCAGTGGCGTCCAATAAACTCAGTCATGAAATCTAGAACCTACAATTATTAGTCACGCTACTTCTTATACGTGACAGTATGAACGTCTTGGCATTGAAAAACACCAAGCTTTTATACAGTGAGGTCCTCTGAGAGTTGACATTCAGAACGAAGGCCGGGCAGACCCGTAACTCATACGTTCAGTTCACGAGAGGGCCGTCTAGGAAACCACCTCATTTTATGACATAGTGGTAGTGCGAACATCTGAGAGGGGAGTGATACCACCTCTACTTAATGAAAATTTCGGTGATTACAGAATAATATGAAAGTATTTGTCATGTTTTTATGTAATTTTAAATAACAAGATGGGAAAAAACCCCGTGTATTTTGGAGCAGATTGTAACTTGTACCTGTCATGCTTCATAAATACGACGAAAGGTAAAGCACATTTCAGATGGCGTTACCAGCTCCTCTGAATGACACAGTTTCCTCAAGTTCTCTTTATTCTGGCGCGTGCGGCTCTGTCTAAAAGAGGGATAAACCTTATTTGTAGTTTTCTTTATAATTCTGCGCTGTTATAAAACGACGTGTTCTGAATGGTATTCCACATAAGCCTTGTGTGGAAAACACACCACAGCATGTACAGTACTTGAGGAAAATCGCGTGAGAATCCTGTATGTGCATTGCAAATCCTATTTTGGAACTTCGATATGTCTGCCTCAGTACCCAGTCAGTAACTGGGATCACCGCAGAGCGTGTCATTTGGTCCAGTGGTCCGACTTACACGGAGCATTACGAGCGATGTAATTTTTCAGACGAGAACAAGGAAATCCAGATTGTCCCTCCGGAAAGTCGGTTGACTTTCAGCGGACTACACGGCGTTATGTCCGAGAAGACAGCACTCTTCACTCTTTCATATGTTTGGAATTGTGTGATTTTTAGGCTGAATGATGATGTTATGTGTGTGTTACTATATCCAGAACGTCGAGAAGAGTACCCTAATATTTTGGAATTGTAACATCAAAATGCGTATAGGATATTGGTGGGAAAGCCAGAAGGAAGGAGACCACTGGGAAGACCAAGGCGTAGGTGGGTGGACAATATTAAAATGGATCTTAGAGAGATAGGATGCGATGGTGTAAATTGGACTGNCTCTTATGAACACGGTAATGAACTTTCGGGTTCCATAAAATGCTGGGAAATTCTTGAGTAGTTGCAGAATTGGCGGCTCCTTCAGAAGGGATCAGCTCAATGAGTAAGTAAGTAAGTAAGTAAGGCCGCGCCATAACTCAAGCGGTTAGTCGCTGGCTTCCCATCGCGGCGGCCCGGGTTCGATCCTGGGTCTGGTCAAGCGGGATTTGTGGTGAGCAAAGTGACGCTGGAGCCGGTTTTCTCCGAGTACTTCGGTTTCCCCTGCCAATCTTCATTCCACCAAATATTCCATCTTCATAATCACCCGGGGTAGGCTACAATAGGCCAATCAGTGGGCGCCGTGCCGAGTGGACACAACTGGACTCCACCCTCCGCTATGCGAAATAAGTAAGTAAGTAACCTCAAAAATAGAGTAAAACCAGATATATAGAATTACGGATCGCTGTGAATTTATACATTTCGGCTAGGATGCAGATTTGCGAAATAATGAATAGAATATGAAATCTGGTATAATTGAGGCCTTAAGATCCAGAATTCTTGGGTTATGACACAGTATTGTCTGGTGGATCCCGGTCACAGTAACCACGCTGTCTAAGACATGAACTGTCTTCGCTCGCTCGGACGCTGGGATAATTCGTTCGAATCCCACTCAGGGCATGGAGATTTGGTTTGTGGGGTTTATTCTGTGTTAATGTTATCCTGTGTTTAAGTAGCGGCCTGCGACGGGCTGATCACTCGTCCAAGGAGGCCTATCATCTGAGAGAAATGATTACGGAACTGAATAAGAGCCCTGGGCCCTGAATGGTCTAGAAGAGCCATTGGAAAAATAATAGTCTGGTGGATGGTTACTATGTCTCAGGCGAACAATCACTCTCCATCTTAAAGGCAGAGAAACCTGTTCCTCTGAAATACAGCACAAATAAAGAGAATTTTATTATTGAAGGCAGAAATCGATATCAGCATGAACCTCTTACGAACTGCTGAATAAACCTTCAGCTTCGACATGTAGGGAATATAACAGAGTAGAAGACAAGCATCTCTGTTCAGTTGTTTCGATCGTTAAGGGGAAGGGGGTGACGCAAATACACGATAGGCACGTTCACATGACGATAACAAGAGCCTACATTTCCGTATATATTAATAATATAAAGGAAGGTGATTCATGACCTCTGAGACATATTTGTGTTTAAAAATTTGTAGCCCTACTTTTAGCTTGTGGATCCAAGCCGTGACGTAGTTGATTGAGGCACTATAGTACAAGCCGGAAGGTTCGAGTACCGATGAGGTCCATTTTTTTAAATGCACCTAATCCTTTAAGGCACACTATGTCCCTGGGATGGACTCAGTCTCTTACAGAAATGAGTATCGGGAATCTTCCTGGAGGGTAAAAAGCAGCTGGCACGTAATGCTGACAACCTTACCGCCATCTGTGAGCCGATTGTTGAGATATTGTGGGAGTCTCGGCGTCTTACAAACTTGTGGGCCTCTATGGCCTGTAACAGGGATAACATTACTTTTACTTTTAGTTTGTATAAAGAGTTCTCATGCCCCCAACTACCGTCGTCGTCAAACAGAAAAACAAAAATTTACCCGAACATGAAATTGGTATTACAAGCAAATGCAATGAATATTCATGTAACATTTATGGAGTTCTTTATAATCTCATATTGTAATTTCTGCTTGCATCACTGCAGTAATTCAATCATTCAGCCCCAAACTGAAGCAAATGCAATAATTATATAAAAGAGTTAAAATACATATAAATCTGTAAATGTACAGCATAGTGATTGCCATGGATACTTTTCGCTACATCTCGGCTCATTCTGGCTGGAAGACGTAGACTGACAATTTCGTACCTCCACTGCCTTAGAAAGTCTGAAAATGAATGGTGAAAAAAACGTATTTTGTCATGAAATGGCGAAAGAATGATGAAATGTTATTTTAACTTAGAGTCATTACACAGGCCTGAGAAACTGAATCTGACAAAATTTGCATTCATTATAAAAAGACACTTCGCATATCTCTGTTTCGTTGAAGGTTTTTATATTAAAGGAATTGAAAAATTAATTTTCTCTTTTCTGGTCTCACTTATGTTTCGTGGCATTGTGGGTAAATTACCTTTCAATCTCCCAAAACACTTAACTAGGCCTAAATAAATATAATAATATTTTTATGTGCGAATGAAGATTTGTCTGAATCCCAGAAATTAGAGCGATGATGATTTTTAAGCGTTCTTAACTTATTTTGAAAAAAAGTGGCCTTAAGAAGTTACCTCACTGTCGTCTGTGTGTCTACGTTATGCGTAACCCCTCCACTAACAAGTTTCCAATACCTGAACCAATTTTTATGAAACTTGGTATGTGTGTCATGGCACCCGAATGCACCTCAACAGCATAATTAAAAAATCTCTCGCATCAGTAATACCAACATTACAGACTCGGAAATTGCTGAGGAAAAGCCTTAATATTGCTTAAAATTCTGAACCAATCATTACCAATCTTTGTCTCTACATCATGCAGCCTGAGGCCATCTCAAAATTATGCGCCATAAATGCGTCCCATCAGCAATATCAACATTTCAGCGTTTGTCACAAAGCCTCTTCTACCCTACAGCCATCCTCCTCTTCCCGTGGGGCATGAGGCTCTGGCAACAACTTCACCACTTTCAACTCTTTTAATATACGCGTAATTCAGGTTCTGTACAATTGATTTTATGTTATTATTTTACTGACTTACGCATATATAACAAAGTTTTGCCCAACCTGTATCAATTGCTCAATTTGAAATGAAAGTAAAGTAGATTAGTTCTTCTCTGAATTTCTTTATTTTTCTGCGTTTTACCCTCGAATGACTTTTTCAGTGATCGGTAGTAGCCCGCTCTAATGTTGATAATGTACCATCAATGATAATTCTTACAATTTCCTTTAAAGTATGGTGAAATTTTCCCTTTGTTCGTTGCTGAAAGTATTCCAGAAGTGAATGTAAGAAATTAACATTCAAGCTCATATTAACACCTCAGTTTTCAAATTCGTGGAACATGTTATTTTTAATTTAGGTTTTATTCATTCATGAGAAGTTGTGAATAACATTTTAAAATCGCCCCATGCTTTTTTTTTCAATTAGTCTCATTGTTCCTCCAGAGAAATTAAAAAGTGTAATGTGCTGACCTGAGGTCCATTTAGATCTTCCTTTAACAACCGAGTACGGGAGTGCTGGGAATTTCCTACAGATGAACGTGAAGCAGTCACCACCCTTGTCGATCGCATTCACGAACTGCTTCATCAAGTCGAGTTTTATTGCATTGGAGGCAACAGGAAATCTGTTTGAATGGAACACATTTTCACGTATATTTTAAAGTGAGTCTGTAGGAGGGAGCTGTGTTTCTTGTTCTTCCACTTCTTTCTCTTCTTCTAAAGTACATAAGATGCTCTGCTGACAAATTCACACACGAATATGAAATTTTGTATAAACAGATTTATAACTTTAAGTCCACACGAATTATCCTCCCTCTTTCCTCCATAATCCACACCGGCTCTGGGGTCCACACAGCCTCCTATTCAATGGGTACCGTCCCTATTCTCCGTCTGTAAAGCTGCCAGAGTGTGAAGCTGACCACTCACCACCATCTAGTGCTGAGGTCAATATTTGTGGAGCTATGCCTCAACTCTCCCATACGTCTTCATGGTGTGGTGCTCATTTAATTAGGCACACAGGCAGTTTTACCTTTATCCCTCTGTATCAAGTCTCAACGAAGTAAGCACCCAAATTCGTTGTATTGAACTTTCTTAAGAAGAAGTTAGACATTTTCATATGTTTCGAGTGCATCGAATGGTCAACTGGAACGAAACAGTATGGAACAATTTGGTATGAAGTGATCTGACATGCAAACATTTGTCACAAAAATTACTGCAGTTTTTATATTTGTATATATTATGTCTACAGATAATGATATAAAGCGATGCAATTTATATGAAGATTTTTATGAAAACAAGCTTTGTACACAGAGAATTGTCGTAATATTGTGCATAATATAACTGGCATAGAAATGTGATCTGTGCTTGGAGAATTCCGTGCTAGTGAATAGCTGAATGTTCATAGTGATAAGCAGTATTTGTGACTGTGCAAGAGATTGTATTATTTTTATTAAAATACGATAAAGATTTGTGAATTCTACAATAAAATTCTTTTTAATTTCTTTGTACGAAGTGAAAGAAAAGGGCAACGAGTCCCATTTGTTCACCTGTCCTCTGGTTTAATCTGCTAATCACTTAAAGAATTTTGACTAAATTTAGTTTTAGAAGCCTTAACTCAAAAGTACCGGTCGAATTTCATTCTGACCCATACTAATCCTCTAGAGGTCTCTCCACACGGCGCTTTAAAGGAAATTTATTAAGTTTTGAAAACTAGTTAGTTGTAGTAAACGTTGGTTCTGATGTTCTCACAGCTGAATAACAGAGGAAAAACGAAGGATACTGCATTCTAATATGTATCACTGTGCAGTCTCACAGAAATCCACAGATGTTTCGGAGGACCTAGGATATGAAGTTAAAGATAGTACGGTCCTTTGAAACGTCGCTGGATTTCTACAAGACTATACGGTGTTGCATTCCAGAAGACAGCATTCCTTGTTTTGAAAACGCTATAATGCAATAAATATCATATATACAAGCTGTAATGCTTACTTAAAATATTGGTCAATGTGTCATATGCTCCACACCGGCTAAGTCGTCTCTTCACAGACTAACTCATAACTGAGCTTGTTGCTCCAACCTGTCCCGGTTATAACATCTTGGCATGGACCGTACAGAAAACACCGTTCATCTGTTGCTACCCAACTGTTTTTCAGTTGTTGCTTATTAAGAATCTGCTGCCTAACAACGGATGTTGTTTCGTTGTTCAATTCGCGGTCATTGCCTAATAACGGGGTCTACACGCTGCAATATATACAGAGGTGGACAAAATAATGGAAACACTACAGATAATGCACACATTTCTTTATTAATATGGTGTTGGACCACATTTTGCCTTCAGTACAACTTAAATCCTCCTTGCAATTGACCCGTATAAGTTTTGAACAGTCTCTAGCCGGAATTTTATACCACTCTTCTTGAAGAACATCTTCAAGTTGCTTTAGAGATGTTGGAGATTGGAATCTATTCCTCACTTTAAGCCTCCAAAACTGACCAGAGTGGTTCAATGATGTTCAAATGTGGTGAGTGTGCTGGCCAGAGATGGCGTTGAAGTTCACCTTCATGCACATCAAACCATGACTGAACAGTTCTAGCTGTGTGAATGGGGCACTGTCGTCTTGGAAAAATGCATCGTCTTTCGGAAATAACGTCTGGGTCATGGGATGCACCTGATTACCCAGCCTGTACACGTACTCCCTTGCAGTAATTCGGCCATGAAGGGTAATAATGGGACCAGCAGAGTACTGTACCACAATATTGCTGCCAAAACCATCACAGAACCTCCCCGTTTTTCAAACTTGGTAAAAGATATTCCGGATTGTAGGTTTCTTTGAGTGTTCTCCAAACATAAATAGACAGAGAAGTGGAACAAGTTAATAAGTTGCATTTGAGACGGAAAAGTATGTATACAAAAAATGCATTAATGCAACACAATGCTTAAATACAGTATGATGTCATTTAATTAGTATTTTTACTGTCATAGTGAAGTTCATTAAAATATCATATATTTGATTGCGTCTGGTTTATCCAGAACTTCTGCTAATCAATTCTGTTACACTTATAACAGGATTTTACTAAATATAGGCCCAATATATTTTTTTGATTGAAGGGAAATTAAATGTGAGTTTTCGGAATATATATATATATATAATGTAACGTGTCTGGAGTCCAGAAGAGACACTTCTGTGGAAACGCCAGAATAGACCGTTGCATAATAAACAACAATTGCTCTACTGTAGTTCTAACAGGAATCTCCACGGTTACGACGAATACGCGAAGGTTCCCACAGAGACAACGCGATAACAATGGGTTATTGCGTAGGAAACGCGGAGCCAATAATGCAACGTCTCCACCGCTATAACAGAGGGTTCGTTACCTAGCAGCGGCCAAGGAAAAATAGCCCAGCTTCGACACGAAGCCAGTCAGTCTCGGAATAGTCTTCGGAGAAGACAGGAGTCTCGGTTCACCCTTCGGAGAATGGAGTCTCGGAACAGCCTCCTAACCAAAAAGGCAAAAATCAGTGTAACGTGTTTGGTGTGTCACGCTACAAATAAGTTCACGCCGTTCCAATATAGCGAGTTTATTCCTTCGCTCGTCTTACACACTTTACAGGCATTTTCACTTGCAGTGTCACAATAACCGATTACAATATTCCGGCGATACTGGACTCAGACGGATATTCCAAACTGACTTCTTAGACGGGCGATCCGAAGCTTTCTTCTTCGAGGCTGTTCCGAGACTCCATTCTCCGAAGGGTGAACCGAGACTCCTGTCTTCTCCGAAGACTATTCCGAGACTGACTGGCTTCGTGTCGAAGCTGGGCTATTTTTCCTTGGCCGCTGCTAGGTAACGAACCCTCTGTTATAGCGGTGGAGACGTTGCATTATTGGCTCCGCGTTTCCTACGCAATAACCCATTGTTATCGCGTTGTCTCTGTGGGAACCTTCGCGTATTCGTCGTAACCGTGGAGATTCCTGTTAGAACTACAGTAGAGCAATTGTTGTTTATTATGCAACGGTCTATTCTGGCGTTTCCACAGAAGTGTCTCTTCTGGACTCCAGACACGTTACA
>NW_019737091.1:739190-754842 GCF_002891405.2 Cryptotermes secundus | reverse complement strand
ATCGATACGCACTGTGCATCCACTTATATAGCTGCAGTGCTTGCCTGTGGCGTAATGAGTGCCACGTCACAGTAGGACGTTGATTACGGTTACGTTAGCGTTGCGCGTTACGTCACCGCGTGACGTCACCGCGGAGGGGAGGGAGGGAGCGCTTCGTTACCGCCACGCACCTGTGGCCTGAGTCGCCACGTTGCTGCTGGGTAGGGAGGGGGTCTCCGTTCCGCAATATGTCACAATATATATATATATATATATATATGTAAATAGAATGAATAAGAAACTTCAGAGACCTATGGCTCTGTTGGCTATTACAGGCCACACCAATAGTGAATCCGTTCATCTGAAGCCTTACATTTAAACATAGTCCTTGGAATCAATACGCTATTGTGCTTCCCTTTGTTGCTGCTAACATTGTGTAACTTGTACTAATTGGAATAATTAGGTCCTTTGTCACACTGTAGAATGTAGAAACGTAAGGGATCCCTTCGCCAGGATGGAACGAGCCTTCTGTTCTGCCATTAGCGTTAGCTTCCTCGCCCTCCACGCCTAGAGGGGCTGCAACTTACAGAACATCCAGCCAGAGCTAAGAGAGTAGCAAGCGACCGGTACAACCGGGTACAACGACTAGCATGCTGCATCTAGCACATACAAGCCGATCAGGCGGGAGAACAAGGAGCGTAAAGTGACCTTTTATGCTAGTGGAATGGGACTAAGTCCCTTGTACTGCGGCCACTTCTGGCCTATTGTACCAGCCCCAGATGATAGGTGAGGGTGATTGTGGAGCAATTGGTGGAATGAAGATTGGCAGGGGAAATCGAAGTACTAGGAGAAACCCTGCCCAAGCGTCACTTTGTCCACCACAAATCCCACCTGACCAGACCTGGGATCGAACCCGGGCCGCCGCGGTGGGTAGCTCAGATGGTAAGTTGCCGGCTTCCAAACTCGGCGGTTTGATCCAAGGCAAGTTCATGCATGATTTGTGATGGCCAGAGTTTTACTATGGCAGGTTTCCTCCATGTACTTCGACTTGCTCTGCCACTTCTTCTTCTACCAACAGCTCTGTACGTCTCTATCATCTGGGTTTACACAGAATGCCCAGTAATGGCCGATGTACCAAGTGGACTCAGCCCCTACTCCACCTTATGATTAAAAAATAGGGTTAAAGCTCTAGTGTTGAGATTGATTCTGGCTTGGCATTGCATCAATTCTTGTCTGAGATAGTTCCAAGCGCAGTATTTTTCAACCGCCGGGTCCTGGCATCAATTATACCGGGTCCTCGTCTTCTAGAAAAGAAAATTACCGGGCCGGAGTCTGAAAAAGGTTGAGAACCACTGCCCTAGAGCAGCTTTAATTTATGACGCTGCCAGTATCTCATATATATAGTATAGTGACATGACGCCCGAAAGTCGGAACAGTGAATTCAGAATAGACGATTATTGCTAGACTCGGTAAACACAGTCCCGCGGCAACGAATACGCAAGCAACAATCGAATAACTTCCGTTGCTATGCAACACGCCTTCTCAACAACAGAAATGTTGTTTTCTGAGTGGTCGGTGCAAAGTCATTATAAAGAAGTTCAGATGAGTCAAGTAGAGTCGAATTTCGAGACGCCAGCCTGCCTGGAATGAACTTGGGAGCAGAGGAATTGAAATGAGTTGACAGCTGCAGAATTATGGCAAAAAAAGAAATTAGGCTATGAAACAAAAACTTCATATGTGATTTGAAGTTTCAGTGGGACTGTTATAAATCTGTTGCCAGGATACGACTAGTGAAGACTGGGAACCTTAGTGCGTGTGTAACGGCGAACTGTAAATTGTGTAGATCAACGATAGCGCTGTATTGTCTGTAGGTCCGGGCTGTGTATAAGGTGTCAATAAATCCAACCATCCAATTCAAAACTCGTCTATAAGTCACTCACATCCCCTACACTTGACTATATATACTATGTATAATGTGTCGAATATTAGTGTGAAAGTTTTATGATGAATTGGAAATGGTTTAGAAAAAAGCGCCTGTGTCCTAATCGAGGTTAAACACCAAAATTTGTTTGGAGAGACCGAAGAAAACCATGAGATATCTCAGTTAGTATAGCCAATGTGTCGAGTAAGACTCGAAACGAACATCTCTCACGCATGAGCATAAAGCTTTGTCGCGACAACTCTCTCAGCAATCCTCAGCTGTGAACTCTTTAATAGATAGGGAGTTGCAGGCTTATCTAATGAGTAAGCACAAAAGGAACGTACCCTCAGTTAAGGATTCCTAGACTCATTTCATTATGAAAGTTAAATACGACCAGAAGAACAATTATCTGTCGGATGTCCTAGGGCAGGCTGAACTTCCCTTAAAAGCTCATAAATACGTGTATTCGTCATGTGGTTCATTTCGTCAGCAACATATATTCGGAATGATCGGTTATAAGCTATTTTTCTTCTCCCGCAGTATTTTCACATTTGGATTTCGATTGTTTATACATGGGTATTGAAAAAATTTCTTTAATTTGTGGTATTATAGTTTTTTTTTCCTTAGCACTACAGCCCCGGTGGGCCTAGGCCTACCTCCATGAACTTCTCCGTTCACTTCGGTTCTTCTAGATCTTATACATTCGGTAGGACTCCTTGGGCGGGTGATCAGCTCATCGCAAGGCCTCTACCTGTACACAAACACAGAAACTAAACGTCCATGCCCTGAGTGGGATTCGAACCCATGATCCTGGCTTCCGAGCGAGCGAAGGCAGTACATGCCTTAGACCGCTCGGCTACCGTGACCGGCGGTATTCTAGTTTTAGTACTATAGAATTCAACTTAAAATTTTTTTATTTATATGATTGAGTTCAAGTGACGTGAAATAAGTTTTCATGTGTGATGTGCAGACGCATCGCTGTGGGTGTGTTCAATTGAATCATGTGCTCTTATACTGAAAAGAATAGCTACCCGAACGGACCGCGTGACTGCCCATTCCTCTGAACTCCACTTGTTAGCCTGGAAACACAGGAAAGAACATATGAAATGCAACAAACACATTAATACGGCTGTTTTTCTATATATTTCTGTTGTAGTCGCAATAATGTAGACAGTGAAGTGCCTAAAATTTCATTTCGGGGTTTGTACCTAAAAATCAATAGACGGCATGTATAAATTCACAATATAGCTGTATTACTGGGATACATGTCTGTACTTTCCATAGTCATTTTTTTACTTTGAAACTAATTTTCTTGAATTTATAGATATAAGTAGAAGAGTCGACGCTTGATTTTCTTCTACCTTGACAGGTTACGTTCCTTGGTCTGTGCTCAATTGGAATTAATTCTGAAATATGAATCCTGTATACAGTTGGCAGGACTCCTCAGACGAGGAATCAGCCCGTCGCAAGGTCCCTGCTTATACAGGACAACACAAACACAGAAAAGACTCTGAAATACTATCAATCTTCGAGTGAGAACCCACGATCCGTGTTTGAGGAGGCGAAGATATGCCTCAGACCGCACGGCCACTGTGTCCGGCGTACATTATCGTCCCTAACCAAATATTCAGTTTGATTTTGAATCTTGTACAATGACAATATAGGCAGTTTTGCCGACGTTTCGGAAGTACGTGCTATATCTGCCTTCAGGATCGATTAGGATAGGGTGAGTGTCCGCGCGCGCACGTGTTGCTGTATGTGAGTGTGCATATACGGGTATATGTACATGTATATTGATCCATATACTCAAGGCCGCTTTTGATAACACTTGTCTGTCCACTCTTCTCAATGGTCAAGATCTAGCACAAGTCTCCACCCCTTCGCCTTGATCTGTTCGACCAGTACCAATACATATATGAACATTCACTCGCCATACTCATTTCAAACCTGAAGATAGAGGAAGTATGTACTTCCGAAACGTCAGCAACACACATCCACATGGTGGAAAACGGAAGAACAGAACCGACATCAACAATTAACCACCGTGAAAACCTAAAATCAGTAATGGAATAAAGCATACTTTCGTGCTGATGTTACATTATTTTGAAGTTTAGGAACACTGGCCTTTGTTCCCTGCTATTCCTCGAGATCTAAGCGTGGAAGGGCTTCTGTGAAGGAAGCTTTTACGCGTTTCTATGGTGTGTGACGTCGGGGCTGCTTATTGAAGTTTATTCAGAAATGGATGGGCACATCGTGACGTTCCGTTCACTCCCAACAGAAGTAAATATTTACAAATTCTACTTTGTATTGATTTTATGATTTTATACAAATTCTACATTTCAGATAAAAATATTTTTAGGGCTACCAGTCCTTGTGATGCAGGTATTGATAATCCCTTATCAAAACATTATTTTCTTTGTAGGATCTGGAGTTTTCACAGCTGTTGTTGTGAAAAATTCTATCTTCTGGAATATAACGCCTTGTAGTCCGTTGAACGTCAGCCAAAGTTACGCAAGAACATGTCGCCTCCAACTTGAAGAGTAAGCAAAGCAAGGAACAGGCGTGAAGCAAGTAGCAAAGGGAGCTCTTCTTGCTACTTGCTAGGCCTATTCTTCGACCCTGAAGATGGAGGCGACATTTTCCTCCCGAAAGCCTGTTGACTTTCAGAGGACTACACGGCATTATATCAGAGAACAGAACTCTTAATAATTTCGTAGTTTCTTCCATGCACTTAGGTGCATGTGTACTTTTAAAAAAGCCATTAGTGTTTAGATCAACAAAAACTCATCTTTCTTTCATGATAAATACTTACTTACTTACTCATTCACCTGATCCCTTCTAGAGGAGCCTCCATTTCGGCAGCTACTCAAGAATTTCCCAGAATTTAATGGAATTCGAAGGTTCATTACCGTGTTCACAAGAGCCCTCCACTGGTCCCTATCCTGAGCCAGATCTATCCAATCCATACCATCCCATCCTGTCTCTCTAAGATCCATTCTAATATTGTCCACCCACCTACGCCTTGGTCTTCCCTGTGGTTTCTTTCCTTCGGGCTTTCCCACCAATATCCTATACGCATTCCTCGTCCCCCAATTCGTGCTACATGACCTGTCCACCTCATCCTCCTTGACTTGATCATTCTGATTATACTTGGAGAAGAGTGCAAGTTATGAAGCTCCTCATGACAAATAACGTAAGAAATCATTCCGAAGCGTAAAATTATAGTATCGGACTATTTATTTAAAACAGGGTTTTCATTTTTTTCACTGGTAAAACTTATATTATCGTCTGCACTGTGAAGTATTAATCAAACTAAAAACTGCTGCGGGAATATCGAAAAATAGTAACCTATTTGAAGCACTTTCAGATGTAGAATTCGGTGTCATTTGTCTGAGTCATATGTTACTATATCTAACCCTTGAAAGCTAAATTGTTACTACGTGTACCACGTCTAACACCCTCGAACCCACCACCTTGTCTGAAATTTTTCTTCTGCGCATTCAGTGTTACTCTTGGCCTTGTTCGAAGTTACGTGACACTTGCTTTAACATAATAAAACTCTGCATTCCACCCACAGAGTGCATTTATGTGTTTCGTTTGGTTCTCAAAATAAACAGAGTTTCTTTTCCCTAACAGCATTAACCGGCTGATTTTTGTAACAGAGGTGTTATGTGCTTCCTCTCGGGTACGCATTGATTTTTATACAGTACTTTTAAGAAAGTCAGATTTCTAAGGATGACTCTTTCCGTGTATATGCGATATAATTTCGAATGTTATTATAATTGTGAATAATACGATGGTATATTTATGGTCACAAGCGGTTGTGGTGTTTGAAAATATAATTTTCTGGGAGAGACTGAGAAAAACCACGGAAATTAATCAACAAAAGATACAATCTCCGGCCGAGATTCGAATAACAGACCATACCAACATTAGGCAGCAGCGATAACCGCTCTATCGGGATGTATTTGGATCATTTATTACATTTTATTAAATTTAACGTAAATAAACAGTGCATAAATGGTCGCTTTAAGATATCATATCCTCTTCTATATTTTGTAATGCACAATTATTTAATTATTATTGTAATTATTTATTACATTAATCCGGTCTAGAAAACCGAGATTAACGGCCGTGGGGATCCGTTGTGCTGACCACGTGACACTCTCTATCCCAAAAATTGACACTAACTTCGCCAACAAGCGACGGTCGTTCGGTCGGTATAGTTCGCTTGCGGAGTACAGGCCAAAGAGTATTTATTATATCGTAATATTTTGTACATCATGGATCCTGGGAAAGTATAAAATTCAGACACTGTACAGAATATCCCAAAGTATTAGGAAAAGAATGAAATTTGAGAGTTCGACTATCTCGCATATATTTTGCCTATTTATTCTTACCCTATACAATAAATAAATATACTATAGATGGCCTAGACCAGTTTAGCGGAAAAAACAAGACTGAACCACATATATGCCATATGCATACTATCATACTAAAAAACTCCGCAGAGCAGAGTCTTTCTTGAGAAGGCAATGGTCGCTCAGGTAGTCAAGAATTTCCCCTCCTTTAATTACACCAGAAGATTCATTACAGCTCCCATAAGTGCCCACAACCGATCCCGATTCTGAGCCTAAAGAACTCGGTCCACAATCTCACATCCTATTTCATTATATCCATTTTAATATTATCTTCCAATCTACCTATAGTTCTCTCAAACGATCTCTTTTGTTCGGGTTTCCTGACAAAAACGCTGTATGTATTTATAATCTCCCGCATGTATTCTACATACCCATTCTACTAACCCATCTTAATTGTATCGCCATTTAAATAACATTGGTGAAGAGCACAAATTATAAATCTTCTGTACTGAAGAAGGAAGCGATATGTTTCTCCGAAAGGTAGCTTTATTTTCTCTTGTTATGCCCCCCCCCCAGATTTAGATATTCCCCGCAGCATCCTGTTCTCAAACGCCGCATTTTAAGGGGCGAAGTTTCACATCCATACAAAACGACAGGTAAAATTACAGTTATAATTTTTAAGTTTTTAGACAGCAGACGGAAAGAAGAGATATTCTGATGTGAATTGTAGCAAGCACTCCCCGAATGTAATTTGATTTAATTTTATCGCTGCAAAATATCTGAACTGTTATTACCCATAAAGATAAATGTGGTGATACAACAGAAAATTAAAAATTATATGAGATTATTAAAATAGCAGATAAATTTTAACATTTTATAAAGTCCAAATGGAAGTGGAACATCAATACTGAATTAAAACAGTTATTGTTCGATGGTTAGTTACGTTATGTCAGCTTAGCTTAAGTTTGATAAGCTTCATTTGGTTTAGCTAGCCTTAGGTTAGCTTAGGTTCCAGTCTGATATTTCCTATACATGCGCAGTCGTGATCTGCGCATATCACTACTGCCATCTACATTTATAAGCAAAACTGGTCGCTCATCTGTACCAATCACAATACACTTATCACATCATATTTTTCTAAACCAATCACAGAGCTTCTAACAAACCGATTTGATTTTAATTTCCGTTGGTGGATAAATTGTGCGTAGTTATCTGCGGTTATGGTCGCATGTTATGTGTTAATTCGTGTGTATGGGCTTTGATTTGTTATCGTTGTGTAACGGGGGTCTACTTTTACGCACGAAATTACATTTGCATGTTAGACATGTTATTTGTGTATATGAATGTTATGCCTGCTACACTGGATGCAGCTGGAAATATATATCAAGCGAGAAATTCTTGTTATGATGACACTGACTTGAACACCGGAAATCGCGAATCAAGTTTGAATGTTCATACGTGAAGGTTTACACAGAATATAAGAAAAACGACCCCCATATTGGAAGAACCACACGCAAGTTTTAATTATGACACATAAGATGAATACTTTTAACAAGTTTTAGTGTGTGTAAATTTATTACAGTTGACAAATATGCACTTTTTAAATACTTTTAAAATAATTTTATAAAGGCAAGCAATGAAATAGATTAGCGTAATTAGGGCACCTGATGATGGCACTATGTTGCCGAAACATGTCGTGAAGTAACAGGTGAAACTGAGTGCACTACAAGACGGCAACACTATACATATCATGGAACATACGTGAAGGATTTCAAATAATTTTCTAAAACTATTGCGAAAAATTGCAGGCGTTTCTCTAAACGTTTGGGACAATGATCGTTTCCTTCTTTCAGTACTTGATTGGACATGGTCCACTGTCTAAAGAAGCGGATCATAACCGTTTTCCCCCGCGTCTCACATGACGAATGCCGTTCACCCTGTGCCACACCGTCCCATGGGTGTACCCATGTTTAGACCAAGCCCCCAGAAATATCTGCGGTGAAGGAAAGCAAACAGCACCTCCGCACACTTTCCTTTTGGCTTGGTATTTATAAAAGCCGGGACAGCTCAGTCGGGAGTGACGCTACGGACTGGACGATAGAGGGGCCGCAGTTCGAGTCCCGGTGAGGAGAAAAATTTTTACTTCCTTATCTCGTCCAGACCGGGTCTGGGGTCCACCCAACCCTCCCACACAATTTTCCGAATTACTGAACTCCAAATTAGTGAAGTTTCACTGTAAATATGATTTAGACATCTCTGAAACGTTACTGTCACATGTCAAATGTCACTTACATCACACAGTTTGTCGTTAAGAGGGCGAGTATGAGACCAACATGCATTATCTCGCTTTCAAGACTTGATCCTCTTATGAACTGAAAAAGAGTCTTCATACAGGAATTAAGTGAAGAAGAGGGGTAAAATATCCAAGCCATAATTATGATTGCAGGGTGCTCATTTTTAAGAGAAATCTAAAATGAATCAAGGAAGGTGTCCTGAAATGTTAATTTTAGAGTTGCATTTGAAGAAACTTCGATTCACTTTTCTTTTCCGCACATGTAAGGTCTGTCGCGATTTGTTAACATGCTTAGCAGAAGCTCTGAACGTCGAAATAATCCATTCAATTCCATGGAAACACGTTTTATATTCTCCTGAAGATCCGACAAGTGTTCAACAAAAAAAATTTTTCTAGAATTGGACTTTTTGCTTTACTTTCAACTTAGTTGCAACATTTATTTAAAACAGTAAAATTTACAGGTTGTCTTTCTCTATAACTGATATCCATAATAATGTTTCATACTTGCTCGTACTAAATTTTCTTTTCAGCCATTCATTCAAGAGTTTAAGGAATGGAGCTTATTAAAAATATCAGCGAGATAAGCGCCAACTGACACACAAAACAATATCTCAATTTTTTCTGAATACACCATTTTTCTTCTTTCAACATATAAGGATAGTCATCTTGTAGTTGTAAAACTTGGTTCAGTGCTTTTCATATTGAAATCCAATGTATTTCAATGAGCAACTATATTTTATGTTATTCGTCCATTTTCCTAGTATAGGTTTACAATCAGTCTGAATTCTAATGAACCATTTTTATGTTGTTCATATTTATTGTTACTTTAATAACCTCGGCAACTCATTCCCATCTGTGCTTTTCACCATGGGAGATTCTCGATGTAGAAGCAATGTGTAGTAACAAAAGAAGGATTTTCTTTTTGTTCGAAGCTTAGGAAACCTTTTACATGTCCCATCACAGCTGTGACGCCATCAGAGTAAATTGAAATACAATTATTCCTAAGCAGATCTTCTTGAAACTAAATATTCACTTTAGCGAACATATCAGCACCAGTTGTTCTTGTTTCCAACAGTCGACAAAATACAAATTGCTCCATTACATCAGACCTTTCAACGAATCTCAGAAGAGAGACATGTCCGTATTTTCATTTAATTGGAAATCAAACTTTCTATTTGTTTGCAACTTTCCGAGAAAAGTCAATGTTATGCCCCCTTCGTGTGTAGTTCTCAAACAAACACCTGTGAAAAGATTTGACAACACCGTCCACTGTGACTTAGCACATATTTGTTTATATAGTGCCCTTACATGTTTCGGTCAGTTGTGGTTATCTTCAGAAGGTAATAACAACATGCTAAAGAACTGGTATTACATAGATCGTAATACATATGCTTAAAGTTTTGTTTAACATTCTTTAATTGTTAAAGTTAAAAAGTGTTTGATTTAATAATATATAATTAATGTCCTTAATATTTAAAATCTGAAACCGCTGTGGTTTGTTTCTTCGTGCCTCTTTTGCCAAAACGGGAGGCTGGGGCGTTATTTACCGCCCTCTGAGGCTCAGGCAGGGTTATTTTCCCATTTTTGTGTATGTTTCGTTAAGGATCTGCAATTATATTACGGGTATTTTTATACAAAAGCATATGTACTTACTTAATATTTCTTCCACTCCAATTTTTATTCGAGTTGTACCTTACGTGTTCCTACTTGTGTTGTTGTCAAGTTGTTGCTCCTTTCGTTGCGTATTGAGGCACTTATATGTGGTGCGTTGTGTGAGGTATTTATATCCCTGTTCCCTAAACACATTTTAGTGGGAAAGACGAAATGCAACAGCATGGGATGCACTGGCATGTGAACTGGTGCAGTGCGGGAGTTCAGTTAATGAACAACTGCCTGAAGATGGACTTGTAAGGCGGAAAAATATTGCACTTAAATGTGATTTTATTGACATTTTAAAATAAAGGAGAGACTGTGAACGGTTTGTGTTGCATTAGATATGGAAATGTGTGAACGAGTGATACATCAATGCAGCAAGATGCTGAACTCTAATACAAGTATTGTTAGCGGTATGAAACTGTTGCTCACTACGGGCTGAGGCTGCGGTCATGCGCAATTCCCGGCCCTCTACCTGTAACCACACCTCTTGCTCTCCCACTCAAGAAAGCGTAGAGGACTACAAGTGACTGTGAGCGACATTGTTGTGGGGATAAACTTAAATCCGCTCTAGCAAACTTCGGTAATCCAATCATTATTTGTAACAAATTACTTCCCTAAACACCTCACGAATTTACCGCGGCACATCAGTGCTTCACAAGAGCGCGTTTAAGAATCGCTGGTATAAACTATGTGTTATATACAAGACATTATAGATGTTCGCTTTAATTCAAGCATTCAGTTGCCTATTTGTCATACAGACAGGTTTTATTATTATTTCAAATTGTAAGATTAGTGTCGAAGGCTTAACTTAATATTCAAAACGTCGCATTTTCTATCTCAGATATCAACAATCCTAAAATAAGGAATATAGAAATCTTTCAGAAAAACACACAGAGTCACGTAAAGGACGGAAGGGCACCAGTACAACAGATTTCCAAGTGTCATGTACAACAAACATACCTCAGATATGGATATGTCCCGCATAACATTAGTAAAGTAGCCGTAGGACTGTAATTAATTTCACAGGAATGTCATTAGTCTCATGTCGGGAACTGCTTGCTGGCGTCTTGTCATACCCCTGCAGTATATACTCACGTTGTTGCGTGAATTGACGTCAAGCGGTTCTCTCAAGACGCGTCTGACGGCGTCAGTGTCGTTCTTGATGACTGCTTCGTGTAACTGCAGTTCTTTCTTGAACGCTGAAAAAAGAATTGGTACACACTCAGTTCTGTAGAGTTTCACAGATGGCACCACCGACCTCCAAAATTCTTGACACCTAATTTGTCTCCATGAATATCGAGCTGCTTGTTAGCACTGGATTTTATGTTTCGGGTTCATGTTAATACAATTCGGAGGATACGGGCCCTCACTAACTACGAATTTACAAATTATAAGTTAAGTAACTAACTAACTGACCAAGCAACCAACCAACCAACCAACCAACCAACTTCACAGAGCTTGAGAAACCGACAGTTTTGAAGCTATAAGTACTTAAGAACTTCCTAACATTATATGGAAACTGAATTTTCATTACCATGCTTACAAGAACCCTCCACTAGACCCTATCCTAAGCTGTTTCCTCAGGGGTAAAGCGGCCGGGGCGTGAAGCTGACCACTCACTTCCAAATAGTGCCGAGGTCAAGAAAATGTGACATTCACTCCCCCATACGCCTTCAAAGAGTACTGTTTAATTAGTTAAGCACAGAGACAAATTTACCTTGATGTTTATTAATACAGCACAATTATACACTCGCTAGAATTTAGATTACACTTTCAAACTATTCTCAGGTTAATTTGCTTAAGTTCCTACTGCTATTCGAATGTCACTGTCTCTGAAGGCCTAAATGATTAAAATTGACGATACTTTAGAATTTATGACGGACGCCACTGGTATTCACTTATTTGGCGGAAACTTGTTACCGAGTCACTTGGTCGAACAGATCCTCCCAGAGGAAAGCCCATCTTGAATAAACAGCATCCAGAGATGGGACGCCCCCTTTCGGATCCAGATTGGCAATATTTAAAGTTAAGTGTGCCCACAATTTAACGTCTTCTAATCAACTACTACTGCTGATCGAAATTGAGCTCTAAAACTCAAACGGAAATTTTTGAAAATATAAAAAAGTATAATGAGCATACCGTTACTTCCTGAGATGCCTTCTTAAAGTCTCTGACTTCTCCTACCTGTCACGTTTCCAAAGCGATACCGCTGTGCTACTCGTACAGTCACATAATTCCAAGTAATTGGTAAGGCATCATGTCTTGCAAGTGAATGCAAGACTGGGGTCATGTACCTTCTTAGTTGGATAACATAACAAACTTTCTATCTTCGTCTATAATGAACTAATAATATGGCTACTATCCTATGTACTATCTATCCACGGCTCTACAGTCCTTTGTTGGGTCTCGGCCACTTTTCAGGTTCTTAATCCTATACACACTCGTTAGGACTCCTTGGACAGGGGATCAGCCCGGCGCAAGGCCGCTACCTACAAACAGAACAACACAAACACAGAATAACCGCACACACATATACATTCCTTGAGTGGGATTCGAAGCCACGATCCCAGCGTTCGAGCGAGCGAAAACAGTTCATGCCTTAGACCGCACGAACCCTGTGATCGACACTGCTACTATCCTACACCAATTCTTAATTACAGTAATGAAAATCTTATAATTATTTCTACTCCAGCTGAACTTTTATAGTTCCTCCACTGAGTTACTGATACTGTAGTTAAATAACCTGCGTACACGTCAATACACAAAGGCAAAATGAATATTAACAATTACTTGTGGTAGCTTACCTTTGTTAAATGTCTGTTACATCATACTGCGACATATGTATTCATTGCTAGGCAACGACTAGGTAAACATATTCCCACAGAAGCAAAAGCACCAATATAACCTCCATTACTAGGCAGTGGATAGGTGAACATATCTCCTCAACAATAAAGACCTTGTTTTCTGCGTGGTCCTTGCAAAATGGTTATAAATAGTGTTGGGCAGCACAGAGCAGTACAGAAGAGTAGTCGAGTGGAGTTTCGAGACGCCAGTCTGCCGGGAAATGAGCTTGGGATCAGAGGAATTGAATTGAGTTGGCAGTTGCAGAATACTGGAAAGAAAGGAATTCAGCGGTGTAAAGAAGACTTCATGTGTGATTGGAAGTGACAATGAGACTATTATAAATCCGTTGTCAGGACACGACTAGTGAAGACAGAATCGTAGTGCGTGTGCAATGGTGAACTCTAAAGTGTGTAGATCCGCGATAGTGATGTTTTGCTTGTAGCCCTTGTTGTGTGAATAAGGTGTCAATAAATTCAATCATCCAATCCAAAAATCCCGTCTGTAGTCAACCCTACACGTCACAATGTTATTCTGAGGATTAAGTCCTATAAAATTTTCCAGTAAAATAGAGAACGTAAATCAACAGTCGGCATATCTTGCTTATATTACCTTTTATTTTGAACGGAGAGAGTCAATTTTATTGAAATTGTTCCCTTGTACTGCCAGTATAGATCCCATACGAAATGTTTATAAATAAAATTGACGTGTACTGTAAAAACTCGGATATAAACCTAATTCTTTTGTTAGAACAAATCATTCCTATTTCTTGTGAACAAATTTTCTACCATATAACAGTCCTGGCCGTGTTTACTCTGCTAATGAACTTCTTTGGCAGCGTATATGGTACAGACTGTGTAAATAATTGCGACATGAAAAGAGAAGACGAAAGGTTTTCGAGAGCAATGACGAAAGCAAACGCTGCAACTTTATACATATAAAATTCTCTGGCGAGAATCCAGTATTCGCAGCGAAGAGAATCAATACTGGGCCACAGGATATCTGTAGCCACTAAAAAGACTTTCATCTGTACCGAGCTTCGAATTCTTTGCAGTTTAACAACCCCAATCGGAATATCTATTTCCACACGTTCTTCGCTCTCAATATATACATTGCATAATGACGACATCATGTTGACCTCTGTGTGTTAGCAGGATTTCTAACCGCTTAATGTGTTTTGAGTACGTTATGGAGAATCAAAATATAGAACTTGCCTACCCAACTGAATTTTGATTCATGTAGATCCATTATAGCCCCCTGCTTAAAGTAAAGCACAAACCGAGATTTGGAAGTACCATAGAGTTTGAGAAATGGGTGCATATACAACTTGGCTTCCGAATATTGGGAACACTTTCAGCTTAGCTTTCTAAAATTGCATATATCGGCAGTAGATATATCAGTACTTAGTTTTCGAAAAAAAAATCATGTACATGAGCAGCTTAGTTTTCGAAAAATGGTTACATGGGCACGTACGAGTAAACAGACCTGCTTTAAAAAATTGGGTACAAGAGTAATGAGGAATGGGTAATCAAATAGTTCCCCCCCCCTTCTTGCTTTCACTTTGGAGCACAAGGCTGATTTCTCAGTTTCGTGATTATTTTACTGACAGTATGACTCCTTGGACGAATGACCATCTCGTCGCGAGGCCTCTACCTAAACACAGGACAACATAAAGACAGAACAAACGCATACACACACCAAACAGCCATGCTTTGTGTGGGATTCGAACGGACGATCCCGGCTTCCGAGCGAGCGGAGACAGTATATGTCTTAGACCGCTCGACTACCGTGATCGGATCACCAAACAGTTTAGCCTTACAAAAATTTGTATATAAACAGGTTTTCCTTCGAAGTATCACTGCTTTCCTGAATAGCTTTTGAAAAGTGGGTACATAGGGGGACAGCTCGATTAATGCTGTAGCAACAAAAGGCGGACAATCGAATGTAAGGTAAAAAGATAAAGTTGTCCCGGTACATAATTAAGCACTACACCATGAAGACATATGGGGACTGGAGGTATAGCTCCTCCATTCTTGACCTCGGCACCGGGTGGAAGTTAGTGGTCAGATTCACGCCTCGGCCGCTTAACCCCCAAGCCCAATTGGATAGGCTACTGGGTGGGTTTCAGAGCCGGTTTGGTAATGCAGAAAAATCTGGTTTCCCTAACGGGAAATGAATCCTGGCAGTGCAGCCTGTAGCCAGTCGCTATACCGACTGAGCTATCCCGGCTTCGACAATGAAACACTGTTTAGTAAAATTTCATATTTGAAAACAGGGAAGTGAAATATCTTATTGGAGACCAGCGTCCCGTCCCAAAAATGTAAGCAAAACCCAAATGTTTAACGAAATTTGTGCCTAGTACTCATTGATTTGCGATTAATAATCACTCCTCAAAATGTTCGAGATATAACCGCTTTATGTTTCATAATATTTGGATTAATGAGTGCTTATGGAAGGGATTCGAGCGCGCCAAAGCTCAAGCGGTTTATTTTTTTTATTCCTAGTGGGGTGGGACTAAGTCCCTTGTACTGCGGCCACTTCTGGCCTATTGTACCAGCCCCAGATGATAGGTGAGGGTGATTGGTGGAATGAAGATTGGCA
>NW_019737091.1:715183-739179 GCF_002891405.2 Cryptotermes secundus | reverse complement strand
TAAAAGAAATATGGAAGGGATGGTTAAATCAGGTTAAACGGTAAGTGTTTCTGTTCAGCCGTTCCTATAGTCTGAAGGGGAATCAGAATTATTTTCATACCGGCCTTGAGAGTGCAGACGCGGGCGAGGCTATCATTTCCCTCACGGAACATTGTTTTAACTGAAACTCCCTACGGCTGTGTGTTCAGAGAGGAAATTGGAACCATCAAGGCGTTCTGCTATAATGAAATGGTACGTTAGTAAACAACACGTAATCGATTAAGTGCTCATGCCGGTGGGCAACATCATTATTCTTACCAAATGCTTCGCCCCTCTCTCTCATGCGGAATGGTGTTCTGAGGAAGGGGTGGGTATTTCAGGGGACCCGTAAATGATAAACGAAATTATGGCACAATAGGAGACTATGGATCATCAGTAGGACTAACTAGCTCCATGGAACAGAGTCCCTCTTGCGAAGATAATAGATGCTTAGCTATTCAAGTAATTGCCATAATTTTACGGGACCCGAAAATTAATTACAGTGTTCATAATTTCCCGCCAATCATTCCTATCTCCGGCCAGATGAATTCAGCCTGCAACTTTACATCCCGCTCCTTTGATTAATTAACTTAAATCCGTGGCTTGAGCCCGCAAACGAAACTATACCGACCGAGCGACCTCCGCTTGTCGGCGAAGTTAGTGCCAACTTTTAGCGGATAGAGGGTGTCACGTGGTTAGCGCAACGAATCCCCACGGCCGTTAATTTCGGTTTTCTTTAAGGTATATTTTAATATTCTCCTCACATCTATACACAGGTATTCAAAATTGGATCTTTCGTTTATGTTTTTCCTACTGAAATTTTTTATGCATTTATCTTATCTCCGTTGCGTGCTTTGTGCCCCTCACCAATCTCACCATCCTCAATTTCATCTAATAATATTTGGCAAGGAGTACAAATTGGGAATCCTATAATTATGCAGTTTTATCCATCTTCATGTTGCTTCTGCACGTTTAGGTATATGTTGTCACGTGTATAAGTGACTAAAGATGGGAGTAGGATTGATAATTGGATTTATAATCATCTATAGGTCGTAAGAACAAATAATTACTACACTATTGATAATTCACACATTTTACAAGCACTCCACACTAATCTTCTCAGTCTATTTCCACTAGTCTTCACTATCAGTTTCCTGCAACGGATTTATAACACATGAACTGTGAAAGACTCACTAAATTACACACTCCCAATATCGATGTAATACAGCACATGTGCCGGCCACGATAGCCGAGCGGTCTAAGGCATGTACGGTTTTCGCTCTCTAGGAAGCCGGGATTGTGGGTTCGAATCACACACCAGGCATGGACGTTTCGTGTATGTATGTGTTTATTCTGTTTGTGATGTCCTGTGTTTAGGTAGAGGCCTTGCGACGCCCTAATCACCCGTCCAAGGAGCCCTGCCGTCTATAAAATAATCAAGAAACTGAGAAATTAGCCATATGCTCCAAAGTGGGGGCAAGAAGTAGAAAGAAACGACACATGTGAAATCACACACCAAGTCTTCTAATCCTTCTTTTTCTGCTTTTCCCTTGGAACTTCGGAACTCAGGTCCAGTCAATTACCATTCCTGTATTCTCTCATATCCTCTCGACACGGACCACGAATAGAAAACACAGCCCCTCTATTGCTGCATGGCGCAGACCACACACAAAGCATGTATCACGTGTCAGACTGCGAGTTCATTGGTCCTTTAGCAGCGCTGGGAGTGGCGCGGACGACACAAAAAACACAGCATCATCTATTGTTGCTTGCAGGACCGTGTTTACAGAGCTGTTGCCTCGCAACGCATTGATCAGATACGTTACAATATATTCTCCTCAGCACCCTCACTTAAAGAAGATTATTGTTTACTGGGATGTGACATCGTGTGGGCTAGTAGATCGTTATGGACGATTTCAAGAACGTGCTGCCCCCTTCTTCAGGGTAGAAGATGGAGGAGGCACGATCCTCCAAAATGATTGTAACGATGTATCGGAAGGCACGACGTCATATCCAAAGAGATATTAATCTTCATAATCACCGTAGTAAGAACTTAGAATCTCGCAATCTCAGTTCATATTCGTCCCTTAATGACAGAGACAAACTTTCACTTGCAAAGATATAAAATCAATACATGACTTACAGGAACACTGAATATAAGAGCAGAAAGCTTGCGGGTTAGATGATACGACAAATGATAATTGTGTTTCATATTCTTTTTATATGCAGGGTGTCCCAGGAGGAATGTGCCAGCCTTCGGGAAGGTGTTCCTTATGTTAAAGTATGCCGATATAACCCGAAACACCTATGTCCAAAGTTGAACGGTTACGGAGATAATGGCCAGAGAAGTGTGAAACTTTGACAGGTGTTACACACCTGTTGATTACCAAATACATATTAAAACTGACAGGAATATGTGGTTTTTGTAATATTAATAATGTACATAACATCAGACTAAATTCTGAGTGATATGAAGCCATTAAATTGAACTATAAAAAACTCGCACGCCATGTCATAGTTGTCCTTAAGTTACCAAGCAAGCGCTGACGTAACATGGCTGACTGTGCATTCTGGTACAAGCCGACTACATAACTACTAAAATACACCGTCCCGGGTAAAAGACGCCTCATCACTGATTAAAATGACGCTTGACAGTTCGGGATGAGCTTTTATCCAGTGGCACAAATCCATACGCTGAGCATGGTCGCCTAGTTCCAGATGTAGTACCCGTTGATCATGGTAAGGATACAACTCTTCATCATGTAAAGTTCGCCACACTTGCATACGTGATACGCCGATGCGAGAGGCCATTCTACGGGTGGACAGACGCGGACTTCTCTGAACCATCTCAAGAATGTTCTCTCGTGTGTTTCTCACTCGTACATCCTCCCTTTCAGAGTGCACAGAAACACTCGGAAGAGAACCAGTATCGCGCAATGTCTGGTGAATTCGCGTAAATACACTTCGAGATGGAATTCTTCGATCGAGAAAACGCCTTTGGTATTCTTCAACAGCAGCACGTGCATTGCCACCGCAAAATCCATACACAAAATGCATTTCACAATATTAAACGTGTGAAAACACAAAAGGCATTTCAGCAACTCCGCAAAACTAATTTACCAACCACGCACAACGCGGTCACAACGTACCCTGAAGGTAGCACATAAGCTTACGGCTAGTGTGAATCACCACCCTCAAGGACAAACATAGATAAGACTTGTCAGCTGACAGGTACAGTGCGTGGACCGGCCAGAAGACCACACTTTTCTTGGGCCATTATCTCCGTAACCATTCAACTTTGGACATAAGTGTTTTGGGTTATATCGGCATACTTTAACATATGGAACACCCTCCCGAAGTCTGGCACATTCCTCCTGGGGCATTCTGTATATATACATTTCTTCTGGCAATGAAAAGACCGCTACTCCTTAGGTCAGCTCCAGATGAAGCAGTTGGCTTGCGTTTTGGGGCTATATACTTGTATTACGAAAAATACCTACATTTAAGGGACACGCGGTAGCGTAGTTGGTTGAGGCACTATACGGGTTCGATTCCCGATGAGGTCATTGGATTTTTCAGTTGACTTAATCCTTCCAACCACATTATTACCCTGGATTGACTCAGCCTCTAACAGAAATGAGTACCAGGAATCTTCCTTGGGATAAAGGGCGGCCGGCGCATAAGGCTAACAATCTCACCGCTATCTGTGAACCGACTGTCTAGAAAATGTGGGAACCTCGCCGTCACACAACCCTACGGGCATCCACGGTCTGTTACAGGGATAGTTATGCCTTCTTACCCACATTTAAAGAAGCGAGAAATGAGGCAGACACAGGGATTACGCTCACTCCAAGCTTATGCTCATTGGGTGGCATGGTCCGTGGAATCGTCCGCGCTATTTAATTTTCTATTTCTTGATGATTTTTGGCGAGCGCGTATGGTTGAATTCGCATACGATGCAGCATCACTGGACCGCCTCTGTCATCTAGTGGTCAGAGTTCCTGCCTACAGATCCAGAGGTCCCGGGTTCGATTCCGGCGCTATCAGATTTTCTGAGAAGTACTGGGTCTGGAACGGGGTCTACTCAGCCTCGTGAGGATAACTGAGGAGCTGTTTCAAGGAAATAGTGGCTCCGGTCTAGAAAACTGAGATTAACTTTGTGGTGATCGCTGACCACGTGACACCCTCTATCCGCAAAAGTTGGCACTAACTTCGCTGAAAAGCGACGGTCGCTCGGTCGGTATAGTTCGCTTGCGGACTACAGGCCACGGAGCTTATTTTTTTCTGCAGCATCACTGTATTAAAAGTAACAGGAGCAGGTGGCGCTATATATTTTATGTTTCAAATTTGTTACTACTTGCATTTATTTATTGTTTATTTAACGACGCTGTCTACTCTATACACACTTGGGTATACGAGATATGTTCGTATTGGACGAGATTATTAAACGTACCTACAAAAATGAAGAGTGATATTTTCTGGGATATGACGCCATGTAGGCTGGCAGACGTTTACAGACGTTTCGTAGCAACCAGCTACTATAACTTCAGAGTTAAAGAGTTAGCCAAGCACAATGTACGTGTACAGCTTGCTGAGAGTTGGTTTCTTGGCATATAATTCGACCTTTTAAATCGAGGCAATTTTTTCCTCCGTAACATCGGTGAACTTCTATCAGGCTCTACGGTGTCATGGGAGACCTTCTATTCTGACTGATTTTTTTTTTCTTTTTGTTCTTTAGCGCCTCCAGGGAAATTCCGGAATAGTATCTCGAACAGGACCCGTTCCTTTCACATATTTTTCAATTCATCATTCATCAGTCACCCTACCATTCTACACTATGTATTCTAGCTACTGGCAACGTCGTAAGGTAAAAATGGTAAAGTTGTTCCTGTGCTTAACTAATTAAGCACTACGCCGTGAAGACGTACGGGGAAGTGGGTGTACAGATCCATATTTTCTTGACCTCGGCACTAGTTGGAGGTGAGTGGTCAGATTCACGCCCATGCCAATTTACTCCCGGGGAAAGAGCCCATTGGACAGGAGGCTGGATGGGCCACAGAGCCTGTCTGAATGACGTTGAGAACAGAAAATTAATGACTCTACGGGAACTTGAACTCCGATCCTTGGCGTCCAGCCCGTAACAAGTCCGTATACCGACTGAGTTATCCTGGCTCCTTACTGGCAACGTAATAAAGTAACTAATTAATAAAATATAAAGGCTGTCACTGCCAAAAATGAATTATTCTTCGTGGTCAACGGTATGGCAATCTTCCATCTCTGCCGTCTACAAACAACTCTTGAGTAAGACTCGTAGTAACATTTTGCATTCACGGTTCCTAAATCCGTTTCCGCAGAACCACAGTTTTGTGTGTGTGAATGCAAAATCATTCCTCTTTGTTTCTCATTATATAGTAATTGACTGCAAGCTTCCATGTACAGCGTAATGAGGGCAACATTTCGAACTGTGGAAACGTTCAACGGATTATTGGTTTTTAATAACTATAATGTACTGTAGGCTACACGCTGTATGTTCATGGCCTCTGACTCTGATCCACATACGTAAAGGTAATAAACGTAAAGTTGTCTCTGCGCTTAACTAAATAAACACCACGTCATGAAGGCGATTGGGGGGAGGGGGTGCAAATATACAGCCCGACCATTCTTGAACTTGGCACTAGATGGGGGTGAGTGGTCAACTTTACGCTCCGGACACGCCTGGGAATGAGCCCCCGGTACGCATTGGATAGGAGGTTGTGTGAGCCCCAAACGTTGGGCAATAATCGAACCCTGGCCTTCCAGCCCGTAGTCCGTTGCTGTACACACTGAGCTATCCCGGCTCCTTCTCATATCCACTTCATGAATAATTTAATTACAAAATTCACTAGAATTACGCCATAAGAGGAACATTACTATGTGGAACCATCCATAGTACATCTTTCGTCTTGTATAACTGATAAAATTAACTTCATTTAAATGTATTCTTATGGATTTTCGTCCCTTATTGGTCTCAATACTTGTCTGCTGCAAAGATATGTTTTCTACAGGAATCCAGGGTATCAAAATGGCTGTTCTGAAGGGTTCTTCTGCCTTCTGGTATATAGCACTGTGCAGTCCGTGCCAAGTCAACCGACGTTTCGAAGGAATATGTCGCTTGCTGCTCCCTGGTTTCTTGCTGGTCTTATTTTTCGACCCTGAACACAAAAGCTATGTGTTGCCCCTTAACGTCGGGCGCTTTATGAATTAAACGGTGGTATAACCTAAAAGATTGTACTCTTCATAGTGGCCGCCATGAAATCCTCAAATCTAATAATCTAACATTTTCCTCACTCTTCGTAGTTGAAATTTTGTCTACTGAAATGTGTCACTGTTCAGTTTGAAATATCTCACTATCCGGCGTACTCTTGAAGGCATTGAATATTAGAATATATAAAACAATAATTTTTGCAGATTTTTGTGTGAGTGTCAACCGTGGCCTTTTACTTTGAGGAAAACCATAAATTACAATTGCTTGAAAACAAAGAACGATGAACGAATTCAGGAGCTCGCCTAGGTTTTCTCCTATGCTAAAATATTGAAGAACATAATGGGTCGGACATGTGCTTAAGCTTAGATCCTATTCTGTTCGTTATTATGGCCACTGTTTCATGTTCCGATTGGAAAGCGCGATTTCCTGAACATCAGTTGCAGCGTTCTTTTGCAAGCTTTGATTAGTTTCAAGTCAAACTAAGTCTACAGGCAACATTAAAAAGGTCCTTCATTAATAATTTAAGCTTTATGATATTACGTTATTTAATTACGATTTATGAACTGAGGAAACACTGGGACGTACTGCTGTATAATTCGCTGAAATTTAACCAGATGTTTCGGTGGAACATATCACCTCGTCTTAAGGGTAGAAGAATAAGCCAGAAGTTAGGACTCTCAAAACCACTGCTGTGAGAACACCATGCCAAGAATATCACAGTTCCTCACTATTATTTCAACAGCGTCATCCCACGTTGCTCTGCCTCCTGGCGTTTATTGTCATTTGAATTTTGCACGACTTGCATGCTACCTAGCTGAAGTTGAATGCAATGAATGACTATGGTTAGAGCACCAAGGTTCGATTCTCTGGAAGGAGAGTTCATGGCTATTCAAGCCAATAGAAGCGAAATCGATTGAAAAAAAGGTCATTTTATGAAAGGCATTTCACAATGGATGCATATTTCCTTTCTAGAATTATGTTCCTTAATCTGAAAAATGTTCGTGGCAAGTGAACAGCTTATCTTGAAGGGGGGGGTCTACTTTCTTGAGTTATTTATGGCAGCGCATGCGTACATATCGTAACGGGGCATAGATGATCAAGCTGGAAAATAATTTGATTTGCCTCCGTTCTCACTGAACACACCGTAACAGGACAGAAATTATTACTCCGTTCATTCAGCACACCCAGCGTAACAAGGCATACATAAATTGGGACAACAATCCATTTTCACTGAACAAGGCATAGAGGGAGGTGAACAATAATTTGGATTTATTACATTCTTAATGAACACGCATGATACCATGACATAAATGAAACTACACAATAATTCGATTTGTTTCCATTCTCGCTGAATACATATATGGTAACAGGACAGTAATTCGATTTTTCCCCATTGTCAATCAATACATACTCGGAAAAAGGGCATAGATTTAGCTGAATAATAATTCGTTTTCTCTCCGTTTCTACTGTTATGTCGTATCCAGTTTTTAAGATATTTCACTTTCCTGTAAATTTCGCGATAACGGAATTGCTAATTGCTTTACTGAAGCTTAAATTGTACAAGAAATTCTTTGACATCAGAGTTTTATACATAAATTCATTACAAATTCTCCATTGCACTCATGTCTATAGTCTTAAACGGATTCGACAGATCAAAGAAAAACTTAAAAGAGTTTTCAATTTATGGCGTTTCTTTGGTAGGTCACACACTTGAGCAGTGTTGGTTTACGCCATACAAAGGAGATATATATTTTTATTATTCTTAGTGGGATGAGACTGAGTCCACTTGGTACTGCGGCCACTACTGGCCTATTGTACCAGCACCAGATGATAGATGATGGTGATTGCGGAACAACTTGTGGAATGAAGTTTGGCAGGGGAAACCGAAATACTCGGATAAAACCTGCCCTAGTGACAATTTGTCCACCAAAAATCCCACATGACCGGACCTTGGTTCGAAACCGGGCCGCCGCGGTGGGAAGCCAGCGACTAACCGCTTGAGCTACGGTACGGCCACCAGCTGAGACAAAAATCCATGCTCTATGAGAATGTTTACTGTGATAGTGACAACCAACGATTTTCATCGGGATGTATGAGACATAGAATTTCATGCGGTCATCTGCATGGACAATGGGAGAGCAAAACTAATTTAATCTTCTCAGTATTTGAGCCGTTTGTATAAGGGACTGGACCCAATAGATGGACTATCATCCAGTGTCTGCCCTCATCTTTCAGGAGATAATTTTTTCTTAAAAGCGGCTATAGACAAGAATTATTTGTATTACAAGGGGACCAGCCGTTCAGAGACTTCCGTGCTATTCTCTTTCGCCGCTAAGAAAAGCAAAGCTACGTGGTCGTAGATTTCAGTCGTCCGAGGAGGTCGTCAATGCCACAAGAGACGCCGTACGGGAATTTACTGCCAATATGTTTCAGCAATGTTTTCGACAGCGATATATCAACTTTGGCAGTCTTGCATAGGGGCCAAAGGAAACTATTTTAAGGGCCGATGTGGATCTGTGTAAGTGTATGTGAATACGTTGTAATATGATGCGATAAAACCACATTCCACGAACTTAATGACTGTACCACGTATATGTGCTTATATATCAGGGAGATTATTGTCATTAGGGATATAACACCGTGAAGATTGGCAGATATATGTAACATATCTGAGAAACCTGCCTGCTAGACTGCCTGCATCTTCATAATCTGTCGTCTTCCACTCTGAAGTTTTAACACATGCTTCCAAAAGGAAAGATTATGGCTACGAAGGGGAACGGCCTGGATATGGGCCCTGAGGCCAAAATGCTCCAAAATGTCAGTAAACCTGCTTCTTTATACAGCCATGAGAACATAAAATTAAAATTTAATTTTTATATAAATCCGGAGCCGAAATTAATTCTCCGTTGTCCTCCTCCTACGCATTTACTGGACAACTAACACATTAAGTAAGGATATGCAGACGTTTACTGGCGTTCTTGCAGGAGATTAGAAGATCCCGCTAAACGGTTTGAGCCTCGTCCACGTACAGTCTGATTCTCATTCTTAGTTCCTCAAAATCTAGATAAATTGTTGGTTGAAAAAGATAAAGGTATCCCTGTAACAGGCCATGGAGGCCCATAGGGTTGTAAAACGTCGAGGCTCCCACATTTACTAGACAATCGACTCACAGATGGCGGTGAGGTTGTCAACCTTAGTCACCGGCCGCACTTTATCCTCAGGAAGATTCCTGGTACTCATTTCTATTAGAGGCTGAGTCGACCCCAGGGCCATAGTGCGGTTGGAAGGATTAAGTAAATTGAAAAATCCAATGATATCATCGGGAATCGAACCCGTGACCTTCCAGACTGTAGCATAGTGCCTCAACCAACCACTCTAAAGCGTGCCATGGAAAAATTGCTGGAAAAATATGTTTAGTTCGAAAATTAATATCTGTAGTTTCATAAGCAGTTCCGTTGCGAGATCTGAAGTTGTCACGGCGGTGACTGTTGAGATGAGTGTCTTCTGGAATGTGACGCCGTGTACTTTGTTCACCGACGATAGGGATGACAGTACTTTCTCTACATTTAAGGTGAAAGAAGAGGCGTGCAAGCAAGGAGCAAACAGAGTTGTTACCTGCCACCGTAAACTCTCAATTCCGCAGCCTATTTACTCGTATCTATGGCTCTACAGTCCTCTGTTGGACTTTGGCCGATTTTTCAGTTTCCTATTCCTATACACCAGGCATGTCCAGCTTCAAACAGGTTGTAATCGACTTTTTAGTGTCAAAACTGCCAGTGATCTACATCCCCTCCTATCATCGTACCTCGCTTTAAGCAAAAATATTGGTAAAAATAACACGACACATGATGTTTGTTGGAAAAGCAACTAGTAACTGGGCTGTGTCTCTGATGGCTGTAGATTCTTCCAGTTGGAGGCAGAAAGCAACACAACTGGAAACATTTTTCAACAACTGTTCAGTTATGTTTCCACAGATCATCTCTATTCGCCGCACAGTGGTGTTTCTTGATAATTAATGATCTTGAATAGCAGCTATGATCTCTTTCTTATTTTTTATTACAAGTGCATCTACATGCTTTTCACGTATAATCTTCTTATAGGCCTATGAGATCGACCAATAATAGTCCCGCGATCGACCGGTCGATTGCGATTGACGCGTTGGACATGCCTGCTATACACAGTCGGTAGGATTCCTTGGACGGGGGATCAGCCCGTCGCAAGGCCGCTACCTACACACAGAATAAACGCACATAGACATCCATGCCTCGAGTGGGATTCGAGCCTACGATCCCAGTGTTCAAGCAAGAGAAGACTGTTCATTAATAACGTTACACTTTTTACAGCTCAGCTTGTTAAGAGACAAAAAGAGCATTAATTTAGAAGCTAGTTATATTGAAATTAAATTTTTGGTAACTCACCTCGAGTGCTTCTGTGACTTAGATCATCATCTTCCACTGCAATGTCCTTCGTTGTTAACATCGTCAGTGATGATGATTGTTTGTCTTTCGATCGCGAGAGAAAGCTCATATCCGAGTCAACATCATCCATCATTTCTTCATCTCAGAACTACAACCATTTCCTGATTTTGCTACTTCGTACACTTCACTGAATTACTACAACACATTGTGAACTTTGCTTTTAAAGTCAGTGACACTGTAAGTCCACTTCCACTCTATACACCCGATTCTTAAAGCTGAACGCATCATCGCCGTAATACAGACTTCGATGACCTGTTAGTTGGCAAGGGTTCTGACATGTACCATCTCTCACATCGCTACATATAGCCAACTTATTTCGACATCAAAATTCGGTAAACAATTCTCTTGAACAGAACGTATACTTCACTTCATCCTTTGGAGACTGAGTTGTTGTTGGCACCAACGAGATTTACAAACTACGGAATTATGCCAACACACACCCACTTGCTGCTTTGCAGTACTTGATTAGTGAGCGGATATAGAGAGGTCTACATCCGGTGGTATCTGGTGATAAAGCACTTGCGAATTTCGTGTACGTTACTTCCGGTGGGTTAGTGATCACGTGCTCCTACAATAATATATCCCTCTTGCTGAAGCCACAGACGGTCACTAATGGAAATCAGCTCTCTCCGAGATGTCATCGCGTGTAATTATATTCTCCTCTGAAGGCACCTCCTGCGGAGAAAGAAAAGCGGGTTTAACGATGGCTTAGATTGAAGAAGTTGGCGGGGCTCGGCTGTCATTACAATTACTCAACCCATCAATTCACACAATTTTTTGGGACTGCATCCTGTTTATATTTAAGTCGTAAAGTAAACCGTTTCATAAACATAAGTTAGAAAACATTAATTTCATTATTTGTGTGTATGTTTCGGTCGTAAACGGACATCATCAGGCGATGTACAGAAATCAACAAAAACACATCAAGACCCTAAGCACATATCTGTTAAAACATGGAAATGTAGAAAAGATATATAGAAAATAATAAATTACTTCGGATCCGGCTAATTTTGCAAGGACATGAATATAAAACGTACAACATTTGTCTAAATATATATATATATTCTTTAATGTTTAAAAGGCTCGTATAGTGGCTCAGAAAGAGCCATACACATGAGTTGATAAACAATAATTTCTCGCATGATTGTAAAAAAAAATATGAACGCAGTGATATTTGTTGTGTTGTGACGGTTAATAAAGAGGTTGAACGCAGTGGTCTCTGGGCTTACGCTCTTATCGACTAACGGTCCGTCTCCCATGTAGTCCCGTTTCTTATACTGACGACATGATTACGATATCACTTGGATGCCAATTTCGGAAAGACGGAGCGCCCCTGAGTGGCTCCAAAAGGCCTCATCCAATTAGTGACGCACTCTTACTGAAGTCAGGGGCTCAGGTGGCCTGCTTTCAATTGTCCGATGAGCGTCGCTTGTATAAAGAGCTCTCCTCGTACACTTAGTCTTTTATTTACTTAAATATTAGTTGGTTGAGGCACTATGCTGCAAATCGGAAGGTCGCGGGTTCAGTCCCTGATAAGGTCATTTGATTTCTTTTCAATCGACCTAATCCTTCGAGCCGCAATATGGCCCTGGGGTCGACTCAGCCTCTAACAGAAATGAGTACCAGGAATTAATTAAATAATTTTCCTGGGGAGTAAAGCGCGGCCGGCGCGTAAGGCTGACAAGCTTGCCTCCCTCTTTGAGCCGATTGTCTAGATAATGTGGGATCCTCAACGTCTCACAACCCTATGGGCCTCCACGGCCTGGTACAGGGATAGCTTTACTTTACTTACTTTTTACTTAAATATTGAATGAGCTTAATAAGGACAGACTCTGAAATGAATGTGACGAAAGACAAGGAAGTGAGGGATGCAACTAGTAATATGCAGAGAAAGCAGGAAGTTACTGAAAAGGGCGAAGGAGGTGTAGAAACAAGTGCTCTGTTTAGTAAACATGGCGTACCCTGATCCATCATTTCCACGATTATGGACCTCTTTATGCTCTATTTATTCATTATTTATCAATATTTATATGTATTAATGCTTTAGTATGCTACAGTAACTTTTGTTTGTCACAATTGCATATTTAAATGATATAATCTAAGATTTTAGAGTGAAAAAGTCAAATTGTATTTATCATGAAACACGTATTTCTTAATACTGGATTGAAGATAATTTCAATTAATAATGGCTTCCATGGAACCAGTTAATATGGTCACCCGAGGAGCCATTTTATATACTTAAACATGCGGGTACCAAGAATATTCATTAGGCCTATTAAATGTGTACAGTCGAAGGAACTGACCCCAATATAATGCACTGTCATGAATATTCGGCCATAACGAGTAAATATTTTCCACACAAATTCGTGATTGAAACTCCAGCTTTCTATATGGGAGATCTGGGTTTCGAGCTCGGTTTGGAGGCTAGAAGTTTTGACAACGAGTTTTTCATGGCTTTCCTCCATCCCTTCATGCAAGTGCTGGGATTGTGCCTTAGAAATGGCCGTCACTACTTCCTTCTATCTTATGATCAATTAGCAATGTAGAAAAATCAATTCGAGGCTATATGACCCATGTAGTTGAGAAAGCGTTTGTTAATTGTGCCACATTTTCAAAACATCTGTTACCTATATTCATGTCATGATTTTTCTCTGCATTTTGGTGACGAGACAGCAACATATACGTAGTTTTCTCTGTGTTTACTTCTAGAGCAACCCCATTACTAGAGCCAACTAAAGTTTGTATGTTTATAAGAAAATACGTGGTATAAGTACCATAAAGAGAAATGCAGACAAACCACTATATGCTAGTAAGAAGGTTCGTGTCGTACCAGACGTAGAGAAATTCACATCTTGTCACCAGAATGCAAGACGAAACCATAATATAAGGGCAACCAACAGATTCTTTGAATGTGCCACAAAGTTCGGGTAATTGGGGAAGGGTATTAACAAATTCAATAGAATTAAAGACGAAAATTAAGAGCAGATTAAATTCGAGGATTACTTTCTACCATTGAAATAACAATTCTTCATCTTCCCGTCGGCTCAAGAAAGTAAATATTAAACGAGACCTACACACAAGTGCAGTTCATGTTGTTTTGTAAGTGTGTGAATCCTGGTTGTCACGAGGAAGAATCAAGATTGAGCACATTTGAGTACAGGGCATTGAAGAAAATATTTAGACCTAAGAGGAAGGAAGTGTGACCGCCTCTGTGGTCTAGTGGTCTGAGTTCCTGGTTACAGATCCAGAGGTCCTGGGTTCGCTACCAGATTTTCTGAGAAGTAGTGGGTCTGGAACGGGGTCCACTCAGCCTCGTGAGGATAATTGAGGAACTACTTCAATCGAAAAGTAGCGGCTCCGGTCTAGAAAACCGAGATTAACGGCCGTGGGGATCCGTTGCGCTGACCACGTGACACCCTCCATCCGCAAAAGTTGGTATTAACTTCGCCGACAAGCGGCGGTCGCTCGGTCGTATAGTTTGCGGACTACGGGTCACGGAATTTGTTTGTTTGAGGCAGGAAATAGAATGAGACAGAGAACAGTGCACATTGAAGAGCTTCGTAATTCATATATTTCTTGAATAATTGTTAGAATCATCAAAACAATGCAGGTGAACTGGGCGGGACACGTAGAACGCGTGTAAAAGATCAGAATGCATGTACAATTTTGGAAGGAAAATCTGCAGGAAATGCACCATTCGCGCGGCCCAGGCGCAGACTGAAAGGTAATACTGAAACAGATCTTTAACCAAGTATACCAAAATAAACTAACGTAAAACTCAAAGTTAATAAATTTAACTGAATTCTCCAAGAGGACTACATATAAATGTGAAGGAATCATACAAGAATGTGCCGTGCCAAGTCATATAAAAGAATTCGAAGCAAATAGTAAACACATAACTAAATACTGTGGCATATAGATCCGCTGCTAGGCAATGACCGCGAGATGAGCAACAGCCGTTGCTAAATAATGGTTCCGCAAACAACGGCCGTTGCTAAGCAATACGTGGGGAACTCCAACAGACATGAACGCAACTGCACAGGAACAGAAAACCTGTGTTTTCTGTGCTGTCCGTTCCGAGACGTTATAAGCAGGACAATTTAGAAGCTGGAGAGGGTTGGTTGGTTGGTTGGTTGGTTGGTTGGTTGGTTGGTTGGTTGGTTGGTTGGTGAGTCAGTCAGTGAGTTACTGAAGAGTTGGTTGGTAAGTTAATGAGTTAGATAACTACTGGAGTCTATCTATCTATGGTTCTACAGCCCTCTTGGATCTCGGCCGCTTTTTCAGTTTCTCAATCTATACACAATCTGTGGGACTCCTTGAGTGGAGGATCAGCCCTTCGCAAGACCGCTACCTACACACAGAACAATACAATCACAGAATAAACGCACACAGACATCCATGCCTCAAGTGAAATTCGAACCCACGATCCCAGTGTTTCAGCGAGCGAAGACAGTTCATTCTTTAGACGGCGCGGCCACTGTGAACGGCAGTTTTATGTCTATAGACGTTTCTAAAGTGATACATATAGAAGGAGGCAAACTGATGCCGAAGTGTTGAAACTGCGTTGAGACAGCTATGAAGGGCGGCAATGGTAGGCTGACGTTCGAAATTTACCGGGCAAATTTAATTACCCACATGAAGTCAAGCCTGCAGTAAAGGGTCGCAGAACCGTGAGAGCATATTGAATTTGGAACTGCATTATGACAGGAAGCTGGCTGGACCCTGGTGGTGGAACTACAGCCACTTGCAGTGTCTCCCATTTCCTTTCGCTTAGTGCAAAACGTAACTACAGCACTGGAATAAACAAAGGAGGGAAACTGCTGAGTGTTTCGAAATAAAATTAAACAAGCTCTAGCAGCTGGTTATGGCTGTTCAAATTCTTAAATGTGAATCATAAACATGTACATTGTAAAATGGAACTGGAAGAAGAATGGAAAGGGATGAAATGAAATTTCTATGAACTGTAGCAGGCTATACAAACAGGAATGATATTAAGAATTACACGGACCAATTTATTTCTCTCTTCAGCCGAACTGATTCTATTTCATTTGACCATGTTTTTATTGACGAATACAAAGTCTGAAACTCCCGGTTATGCAGTTATCTCCGACCTCATTTTTCCGTCTTTTCATTTCATCATCAAACTTCCTCATTCATTGTTGCTCGCTACAAAATAATTAGCCCAGAGTCTTCCCTTGAAGGCATGACTGTAATTGTATACTGGTTGTATCTTGAACGCTTGTAACAGGTTTACACACGTGTGCTCATAACAATGTTGACTGGAAATTAATTGTTAAGCAGCTGACCTGTCACTTCTGAGAGTAACACAGAATAATGCGACACACATCGTTGTTATGATGTCCACACCACGCGTATAACAAGGTCTCTTAAGAGCTAACGGCCATTCAGTAACCCTGCCACTAACGTGTGTAGGGAGTATGCTCGGTGCATGAGTATTAAATATAATGTTCATATATGGTTAAGTTGATGGTATGAATGGAACTCAGTACACGGATGCCTTTATTAGAATTGGTTTCACGGAAGAGTGCGTTTGTTATATTGGAATTACAACCTTATTTTTTCATAAAGGCGTACATTCATAAATACACGCTGTACAATTAGCATATTCCTGGATATGTAGCGAGCAACGTTGCTGAAATGGTAAAGATTTCTGCTTCAGTTGGGAGACGCGTGGTTTGAATTTCGGCCAGGACACCAGCTGTCCTGACTGAGGTTCTTAGAGGCCTTCCTCCGCCCCTATTGGTAAATTCGGGAATAGTACCTGCATTAGGCCAGAACTCCTTTATTCCAGACCGGTTCTAATACTTCATTAATCAATTATTCTATCATTTGACATTGTATATAGTCCGAGATGTTAATAGCTTCGTAAAGTAAACTGTAAATAAAACGTACTCTATATATTTGTTTTGAATTCGATGCTTTCTAGAAGTATTATCCAACACAATATTATTCTAAATTTGGCTAGAATGTTCAGCCAACAGCAGATAGTAGATTCCTCCCTCACCTGAGGACGTAAACATATCTAGTTTTCGAAACGTTGTTTTTCTAGTTTCTAGAATACCGGACAATGGATAAAGTCCAAAAATCCAGTGAGTATGAACAGCAGATATTTTTATGAATGACTTAAAATAAAACTAAATATCGAAATGAAATTTCTAAGATGCGTTAGAGGATGCTCTCCTTTGAACATACGCAAAATAAATTCACATATAAGTGACACATTTGGACAGAAACACAGAAGTGTTGTCGAAATCTATTACGAATTACTGTACATTAAGAATAGATGTCTCTTAACATTAGGATGAAGCTGAAACTGGCTCATCATTTCACATAGTGGGGGGTGGAGTCCAACTGGGTCCACTGGGCACGTCGGCCACTGATTGGCCTATTGTACCTGCCCCGGGTGATTATGATGATGGAGAATTTGGTGAGATAAAAATTGGCAGGAGAAACCGAAGTACTCAGAGAAAACTTGCCCCTCACCACTTTGTCCACCACAAATCCCATTTGACCAGACCCTGGCTCGAACCCAGGCCGCCACAGTGGGAAGCCAGCGACTAACCGCTTGAGCTATGGCGCGGCCTTCATTACTATGTTCATAATATACCTCATCCTGAGCCAGATCAATCCAATCCATACCATCCCATACTATCTCTCTGAGATCCATTTTAATATATTTACGTATTTGGTTTCTTTTCTTATTACTGTTTGTATTTTGATCCCTTAAAATGCATCCCGCCACATTCGTATGAAGTTAGGTTTCTGCTGTTTCTGTCTTTCCCCTCTGCTTTTCGTCAATGTACGTGTTTCAGGACTGCATCTTAATACAGGGTAGATATAATTTTATAAAATCTAATCTATCCTTCCTTTCTTATCGCATTTAAGGACCATTTTATTATTAAGCTCCCATCTACAGCACGGTCTCCAAGATGATTTGTTCCCTTATTACCTTCCGGCTAAAACACTGTGTAAATTTCTGACGTCCCCTATGCGCGTTGCATTTCTCATCCAACTCAGTCTTTTTAATTTGTCCTTCCATGTGGTCATTTGAAGACGTTAATATCATAGAGACCATACAGTGCCGAAAGGCAGGATGATAAATGAACGTGGAAAAGCTGGTGGGATTGGCAAAGGAAACCGAAGTACCGGGAGAAAACCTGCCAGATTGCCACTTGGTCACAACAAAGTCCCCATCACCTGAAATGGGACTCAACCCTTTCCACCGCGTTGGGAGCCTGGCGACAAACGGCCGTCTTTCATGTTTTCATCCTAACAATGTTTAGGAATTACAGATTATGAAGCTCGTAATTGTTCAATCATCTCCAGTTTTCTGTTACTTCAACTTCCGTGCACGCTAGCTTCTGGGACTGTCTTTACTAAGTATGCACGGTGACCCAAAAGTCATCGAAACGGTTAATAAAATGTACGCTAAAATAGGTTAGAAATGTTTTTATTATTTTACAAAAATTATTCGAACTGAGATCCTCCATCTTCAATACACAACTCACAACGCCGTGATACCGTCCTACAAACTGACTGGAAAGTTTAATCTCATTAATACGATAGAATGTTTTAGGTTAACTGACTTTTGGACCAATCTGTAGATATACGAGTACAATCGTTTGCCTGGGAACAGGAATAGCTTAGTCTGTATAGCGATCAAATTTAGGCTGGACTACCGAAGAATCTGAGTCAGGTTCCCAGCAGTGGCAACATATTTTGACGTGCAGACCCATTGCCAAGTAACAGGGGTGTGAACAGGCGACAGAACATGGGAAACAACATGTTCACAAGTAGTTACTATAGGATTCTGACGATGGCGTATAACACACTGATATATTGCGTTTCTGGACTTTATCCATCGTCCTAGTTTTTAAGATAACAAAAACACGACGTTTCGGAAACTGGATCTGTTTCCGTCCTCAGGTGAAGGAAAAGGGGAACACCTATTCTGTTGGGTCCGTTAGAAAGAGCTAGCCTCAATCACTGGACATAGGGTAGGCTGGGGGTCCAGTGATTGAGGTTTTCTAACGGACCCAACAGAATAGGTGTTCCCCTTTTCCTTCACCTGAGGACGGAAACAGATCCAGTTTCCGAAACGTCGTGTTTTTGTTATCTTAAAAACTAGGACGATGGATAAAGTCCAGAAACCCAATATATCAACATGTTCACAGTATAGTACAAGGCGAAATCAGGCAGGAAATATAAGAGGCTTAAACTTGACTAAGCTGCCGTTGTAGCATATGATGGGTAAGACAGGACTGGACTTACAGAGAACTTGTATATTGTGCACAAGGAAAAATTTTCGGTAACATGCTCTATGTGCGATACATACGCTTGACAAAAGCCACGCCTAATCACAAGAAACAAACAAATCCTCTTGAGAAAGAGGATGTTACATAAGGAATATGTCCATATGATGAAAAAAATCTCTGGTCGTGAGACTCAAGGGGCTTGGCGCCAAGACGAACTGATTGAGGGCCAACCGCCAGTCGTAAAGTAACTCTGATTCTGAGCTGTAGCCGAGTCAGTTGAGAGTTCCAGTTGGGAGAAGTGAGAAGCTGGTAGTTGAGGCCGGGGACAGTTCAGGAACCCAGATCTTCAAAGCAAATGATTAATCACATGGGAAAATTTGCCTTCGCCTTTACATTTCTGCGTAGCCATACAGAAAAGGGACTGCATTATGTCGTATTTCATTTCGCAATTAATACGCACGAAATTATGAGAAGTCATGATGTACTGCACTATTCTGCATCATTATTATACAAATCCTCGCATTGTCTACTGCTCCAAGGGCATTAATTGAGACTGGGAAAGGCTGTATATATGCACATATGATGACGTGTGTAACTGCAGACTGCAGTTAATTAATAATGCATGCAGGTGGTACACATCACCTTACACAAGCTGCCAAGCTCACGTTTTGAAATGGAATCACGTTCTCAACACAGGCGCAGCGAGAAAGTTAAGGTACGAATAATATGAATTTACCCGAGGTCTCCGTTCTGTATGCTTCCAGCATGGGGGTCGACTTATTGTGGCTTGTACTCTGTGTGTTCTCACTGATACGAATATAAAAGCACCAGTAGCCTTCATGCTTACGTAAGCATTTATGTGCGTGCTGTGTTCAGTTTGATTTTACTGAAACTGTGTTCATCTGGATTACGGTCTTATAGGCAGATACAGGTGTTTCGGAGGAAAACACTGCTTGCATCTTCAGAATTTTAATATACAGGGTTCAAAAACTTGCATCTAATTACATAACTGAGCTAATTCCTCGGTCTAGACACTTCACTCCTGAAGAAGGTAGTAGCGCATTCGAAATGTCGGTATCTGCCTACAGTACCACTCAGTGTAATTTCAGAAGACCACAATCTGAAAAAGTCACTTCCGGGAAAAGCCGAAGGCTTAAATTTGCTTCTAAAGGAGAGAAGGGACTTCAGGAAGAAAGAAATGCAGAAGGCAGTGAAAGAATGAGAAAATGAAAGGTGGAAAAATATTGAGACTGATACTGCAGAAGGTAGGATAAAAAACTATGATCACGATATCAAAGTTTCTGAGGAAGTTGCTGCGACAATTTTCAGGAAAGAAGATCTATCCTGAAGATTTGCAGAGGCTCTCACAGCGGAGGTTATGAACAGTTATGCTTTCTGGTATAAAACGCCGTGTAGTTCGTTGAAAGACAACCGAAGTTTCTGATGAACATGTCGCCTCCATCTTCAAGGGTTCAGAATTAGCCAAGTAAGAAACCACCGTGAAGCAGACAGCAGTAACAACCTGGCTCAGAAGATAGAAGTTTTAACGGTGCAACATCCGAGAAGACATTTACCACCGTGAGAACATCAAATCTCAAATCTCAAATCTCACTACTTAATCTTAAGTAGTAACTTCTAGTGTCATAGAATCCCACTCTCACCTATTAGTTAACATCCCATAGGGCAATGATTTCCAAACATTATAATGGCGAACCATCAGCTCAGCTTAGCAAGGATTTCTTCTCCACTTCCTTAAATTTTTGTGTGTACAAAAATCAAACTACCATCCATCTATCCATTGATGGTTTTACAGACCTTGTGAAACTTGACTGCCTTTTCAGTTTCTTAATTTATACACAGTCTGTAGGACTCCTTGGACATGGGATCAGTCAGTAGCAAGGCCGCTACCTATACAGAGAGCAACACAAACGCAGAATAAACACACACAAACATCCATGCCTCGAGTGGTATTCGAACCCACGATCCCAACGTTCGAGCGAGCAAAGACGATTCGTACTTTAGACCGCGCGGTCACTCTGATCGGCTGCTAAGAACTACGAGACCAATATAAATATTAAATAATTAACCACACAACAAAAAGTATTAATAACATCTTTAAACTGTGTTCATTAATAGAAAGTGTATCGTTAACTCGTCCGAAGATGATAGTTGTTTTTATACAGGCATTGATAATATGATCCTTAGTTTACTTATTAAACAGGAGGGGCACGCGGTAGCGTAGTTGATTGAGGCACTATGCTACAAGCCAGAAGGTCGCGGGTTCGAGTCACGATGAGGTGGATTTTTGCAATTGACGTAATCCTTCCAACAGCACTATGGCCCTAAGGTTGACTCAGCTTCTAACAGAAATGAGTACCAGGAATCTTCCTGAGGGGTAGAGGGCGGTCGGCGCGTTAAGGCTGACAAGCTTACCGCCATATATGAGCCGATTGTCTAGAGAAAATGTGGGATCCTCGACGTCTCACAACCCTATGGGCCTCCACGGCCTGCTACAGACATAGGCTAGCTATTAAATAGGATTTGTGGAAGTGTAGTTACTCTTCATGATTGACCACTAAAGTTTATTTATTTTAATTTCTCTGGTCATGAAATATTTTTAGCATACTTTTCTTATTTTAACAAATAAAAGGACGCTTATTAGATCACCTTTGTCTCTCTGTGTATCCGTCTACGTCTGTCCGTCTGTCTATGTATCCCCCTTAAATTTTGAGTCTTATGAGATAACTTTTTTCACTGTATATCACTGTCTATTTTCTATTATTTAAAGCAGAAATTCTTGTGTTATATTTTAAAGTGTATTGATATATGTACTTAAGTTAGCATGACATTTGGGTTTATTTGTGGGAATTACAGAAACTAAACCTGATAATAGTAATTCCTCGCAAACAGAAAATTCACAATTAAATTCACATAAATGAAAATGCATGAGAATAAATGATGATAAAGCATAAATTATAATCTCAACAAAATAAATAATTTCTTACTTTATAAAAAACACAAATTCCTCTGTGGAAATGTCCATTCTTTCCTTACTGCGTATACCCCTTTAGCATCGGGCTGCGTTCTCTGTTCAACAAGTTCAGAAGACTTTGCATTTTCCGAATGGCTATGAAGGTAAAGCACTTTCATTTGTTTTAATCAGGGACGCCACATCATTAAACGAGCTCTTCTCTCCACCTCATTACTCATTCATGCAGTAAGAACTGCTCTGAGCGAATCTACGGGCTTCCACAGAAGAATACTTGACTCTGCATATATCATTAGTACAAGATGAACGCTTTCCTTAAAAAATAATACAATTTTCTCTCTGCATAACGATAACGTCCGTATCAACGACAAATACGTCCACCCTACTTCGTTATTAATTGGGAATTAGCAAGGATAAGAGAAGGGACAATATGTTGGCATTTTCCAATACCGGTTTTAAGAAACACACGCTTAAAATAGGCATGCTCCTCCTTTCTCGTTCAAATTCGGCTTTGAAAAATTGCATAGGCTAGTGCATAGTTCTTGTCGGGAAATCTCAAGGGAAGGGACTATGTCCGAGAACTAGACGTAGATGGAAGGTAGTATCAAACTGGATCTGAGAACATGAAAGAGTTTTCTGCCTTTCCCGCATCCAGACACAAACCGGACCATGAAGAAAAATGGGGACGAAGCATAATAACATTCTAGCGGCACTTACGCAAACGGAGATCAAGTCCATGGATTCGATTTCAGCATGCGCACAGCCACTTTGCAGCCAAACATACTGAGCCACTGCGCAGGCGATCATGAGCCAGACCAACTTAGCTACTTCCTCCCAATTACGGGACGGAGAAGAAAGCAGCGTAAAGAAGTGGCTGCAAATTGACAGCAGATGTTCAGCAGCCTACACAGTATTGTACAGAAATTATACACGTACAAAGCTGATATTTTCAGAACCTCCGCTTCAAATGTGTGTAGCGGTAGATTCTTCGAGTAAGACGGAGGAAAAAGAAGTAGAAGTGACGAACTGTGGTCCTCTGGCATGTGACATCCTATATTCTTGTAGGTGGATACCAGCGTTCAGAGGGACACGCTGCCTCCATATATAGGGTGAGGAATCTCCTGAAAAGCTCCGGTGTTCCTATTGGCTCAGAGTGAGCTGCATCCTTTTTCCTCCTCCCCTGGGTCTGAATGTTCATCTCCCTTGCAACCGGCCCATATGACCCAATACCGTTCTCAACCTACACACCTCGACCATGAATACAGAGATACAATATTTCTTGGAAACATCGCTACGTTTTCACATCCTAGAAGACCCAGTTTTAACAATAATCATCGTGAAAACCCCCAAACGCATACGAAAAGAGAGTTTTCGTTACCCCACAATCTGCCTTATATAACACTCAATCCTTCCGTCCGTACCTGCGAATTCGCCATTCGTGGTTTCAGTATCACTCTCTCAACGACAAGATCTACATTAATGTGACGTTCCTTCAAAACGTTTCCCGTGGTACGGCCTATGCAGCTCCTCAGCTTTATCCTTCAGTCCCTCTGGTGTATGTGGCGTGCCTTAGCAAAACCATTTGATCAGTCGTGTGGCTGTGTGGAAACAGCTCTGTTTAAATCTGTGATAGATCCTTAAATGTGGGGTATACAAATTGTGGAGAGAAAAAAAGGCCGACAGACGTCTGAATTCGGTCAATGTCTACACTGTCAGTGAAGCTGAAAGAACGGTTCATTTGTCTTTGTTCCGATTCGCTATGAGAGCGGTGCATCAAGACACTTCATGTGCAGTGTGGTCAGGTAGTCGTTTTGTTTATCGCTCCTGTTCGGGTACATTTAGTGGGGGGTGGAGTCCAACTGGGTACACTCGGCACGGCGGCCACTGACTGGTCTATTGTACCTGTCCCGGGTGATTATGATGCTGGAGAATTTGGTGGAATGAAGATTGGCAGGGGAAACCGAACTACTCGGAGAAAACCCGCCCCAACG
>NW_019737091.1:632472-715142 GCF_002891405.2 Cryptotermes secundus | reverse complement strand
AACCCCGACCGCCGTGGTGGGAAGCCAGCGACTAACCGCTTGAGCTATGGCGCGGCTCTGTTCGGGTACATTCTTCTCGTTCTGTCACTTCATTTTTATTTTTTTTTCTCATTGACATTGACTTTCTGTCGTGGAGTGATGAAATGATACTGTAATTTTAATATCCAGAATAGACAGAAAGAAAATCTTCATGGGATCCTACAAATTATATTCAAAGAGAAATGATACCTGTGAAGAAAGCGGAAAACTGCTTTGTTGTGAAGCATGGGAAGCCAAGAAAAAATCGATTGGTTGTCGTAATCTCGTTCAGGCATAAGCAGCAAAAACAGGAGACGAAGTGACCCGGATGAGAGCAAAGAAGGAAGCATCAAGCTTCACCTGCCTTCAGAAAGGTGGGAACAACATCGAATTAAATGCGAACGTTCGTTGCAATACAAACGAGACACTGAACAGCAAAATAACATTAGGAAAAATACAGGTATTCATGTTCTTTTGCTTTCGTTCTCACAGTGTATACCAACCTCAAGACGCACCACAAACGCCGTACGTATGCCGTATCTCGATACAGCTCTCGCATTTCGCGAGGTTTAGCAATGCATGTGAAACGTAAAAGAAGCGAAGAGAGAGAGAAATAATACATAATTCATGAAAGAATACATACTCCTGCATGTATTTCTTTTCAGAGTCCACTGGCCTTGTCTGATATCTTGGGAGCATATCCACCTCGAAAACGGACGTCCACATGTCCACATTTGCCAGATTGTGGCCAAACAAAAATGATATTATAACAATTGTGTTAATTAAATGAAACGTAAGAAATATGACAGCTTATGTTTCCACGTCATGCAAGGACATATAAGAAGGACTGAAAAGCAGGAACGTGTTGAAATGCACCAGATGTTTGTGAAGTAAAGACGGCAACAGGAGAATGCCGTGCATTAACTACCTAATTCCGTGTAGCAGTGTCTGTATTGACAGATGATAATATCTGGACCGAAGAAGGATGAAAAATATGAAGTTAGAGAAAATTTCGTAACTAGAAGTTCCATACCTTGTACCCTTCGCTATATACAATTATAACGATTGATTCAAAGAATATGCGATAGGCAGGGTATAGAGCACGCATAGGGAGAAGAGGAATTCATAGAGGGGTTTTGTGGGAAAGTCAAAAGGAAAGAGACTACTAGGAAAACATATGCATAGGTAGGAAAATATTAAAATGGATCTTAGAGGAATAGGCTGGGGTGGCATGGACTGGATTTATCTGGCTCAGGATAGGGACCAGTGGTGAGCTTTTGTGAACATGATAATGACCTTTCGGGTTCCATAAAATGTTTAGAAATTCTTGAATAGCTGGAAAATTGGTGGCTTCTCAAGAAGGACCAAACCCATGGAAATAGTTAGTTAGTTAATGTCCGGACTGGTAAACTAATAGTCGTTTAACTCGTCAAGAGACTCCTTGTCTTTTACGGAACCTCAAAGTTCATTACCGTGTTCACAAGAGCTCACCACTACTCTGTGTCTCTAAGACGCATTTTAATAAAACACTCTTATCTACGCCTAGGTCTTCCAGGTGGTCTCTCTCTGTCATGTTTTCCATTTAAAATACGTACTATATACAGTTCTCGCTTCTCTCATGCGTGTTCCATGAGCCGCCATCTCTTCCTAAAACATTCCGTGAAGAAACGTTCCTCCTCCGATAAGCACTATGAGGATCTGAGATAAAGGAATACAAACTAATTGGAAAAGGGGGCGGGTCCTGTTATTCGCTTGTAGAGAACTGGAACGTAATAATTTCGAGAAAAGCGAGACCTCTGGCGAGATCTGGTGTGTAACTCGAACCCGTTGAAACATTCGATACGTACCACGTAGGCTATGATCTTCCAAAGGAATCTTCTGTTTCATCTCCCTTTGATAAAGTCAAGAAACGTGGTACGACCAAAGGTGGCTGTGACAGTAGAAGCCGTTTACTGAGTTTCATAGCATACTTTTCTGAGTGGTTAACATACACGTGTAATAATGAAATATACGTGCATGCTTACTGGGGTGCTTACTTCAGTATCGAGAGCATGTAGCTTCGGATGGCAAGATGATGAATGATGAATTGGAAAAGATTGGGAAGGAAGCAGTCACGGCCCGAACGAGATACTCTTACGGAATTTGCCTGGAAGGACCAAGAAAACCACTACGCCTGCATACCCGGTGACCCGACGTACTCCACTATAATCTACACAAAGAATATAGTCATTTATTTTATATTTATGCTTGAATTTGATTTATTATAAGATCCATGGCACCATGCTGCAACTTAAATTAATATTCTTATTGTAGTCATAATTTTACCATTATATTATAAGACATACTGTAATGTGACTGAGTGACTATAGACGGGGTTTGGATTAGTAATTGGATTTACTGAACTCTCACAGAACGTAACTACAAATAACAACAGCGCTAACACTAATTCATACACTCTACAGTTCATTAGAGCACGTACGAAATCTTTTGAGTCTGCTGTATCTTCACCGGTTGTCACCTGGTAACGGCTTTCAAAGACGTAGCTTCCTCAGCTTCCGCGTTCACGTCCTTACTAGCCGGCTACTGTCTCGCAACTAACTACTACTCTTCTAACTGCTGTCTCAAGACTCGCTCTTAATCGCAGCTGCTCCCCATTGCATAGCTATCGCACATACCGCGTAGAGAACATCAGTTCCCAGTTACGCCATTACTGCTTGTTACAAAACTGTTACCTAGCAACGGACATGTTTGCAGAGCCGTTCCGTAGGAACGGCTGTCTCCATTGGCTTCCAATTACTTGCCTTTAAATATGCCGCAATGCTAAAAGTGTGAGCTGACAGGTTCTACCGAATTAAAATTTTGTGACCGCATACGCAGAGCAAATAAATTTATTCTGCTATTGCATAAGGACATATTTACTGTATACAAGTTATTGCCATTGTCTGCAAGTTGAACATATTGACTAGAAAGTTGCCACAACAAAACATCCGCAGAGCAAGTGAGTTGGCTCGGATGACAATATTTCTGGCGCGTATTTTTTCAGGGAGGTCCGATTCGAATTTCTACCAGGATACCAACTTATTGAAAGAGAAATTTCCAGGTTTTCCTCAGTCCGTCAAGACAAATGCCGGAATAGCGCACTTAAAGAGTTTACGATAGTGTCTCAGCTAATTGCGCTACTAAGCAGGTTTGAAATTAACTTTCGAAATCTTATTTTCATATTATATGGTAAATATATTTTCACAAGTCATTTTAACTTCTGCATTCTGCTTTAAATATGTGCTTCTGTTCTAAGTAGTTCCCGCAAAACAAAGCAAACTCATTTGTTGTGGATGCAGAGATGTCGACACGAAGCAACAAGTACAGCCCCCTTTACCAAGGTCTCGTACATTTCAGAAAATCCGAGCTACAGTCGGAAAGCAAGTGTGTGGGCACGGGGTTGCGCAGAAATCAATATAACTCGCGCTACATGCAATGCACATTGAACAATAAAACTCACACACGGCTGCATATTACGCAGAATTGAACGTCAAACTTGTATGCTGAATTGGTACATTTCCAGTAAGATGATCCTATTTCATGTACAACGTATTTTGCTTCATATGATGAACTTAATAAAATCTAGTAGTTACTATAGGATTCTGACGATGGTGTATAACACACAGAGATATTTGGTTCTCAGACTTTATCCATCGTCCTGGTTTTAAGATAACTAAGAACAATACGACGTTTCGGAAACTGGATCTGTTTCCGTCCTCAGGTGAAGGAAAACACCTATTCTGTTGGGTCACTTAGAAAGAGCTAGTCTCAATCACTGGACGTGATTGAGGCTTGCTCTTTCTGGACGTGACTGAGGCTAGCTATTTCTAAGGGACCCAACAGAATAGGCGTTTTCCTTCACCTGAGGACGGAAACAGATCCGGTTTCCGAAACGTCGTATTTTTCTTAGTTATCTTAACACCAGGACGATGGATAAAGTCCGAGAACCAAATATCTCTGTTAATAAAATCTACTTTCTAATTAGATATAACCCACAATTTGAGGCATTATTTCACTATATAAAATTGACACCAAAATACAAGATTGTTCAGTTTCTGCACTTATCCATCATCTGGTATCTCCAACAGAACATGTTTTAGAAACTGGATGTATTTCCCTCCTCAGGTGAAGAACTGGGTGGGAATATTTTATTTTGCAAATTTTATTATTTTTACTCTGAGATGACTCTTGAGTCCCTTGGTACTAGCCTTGGGTTGAAATAAACAAATTCTCAGAAATACCAGTAAAGAAAGAGAAGAATAGGAAAAGTAAATCAATGGTATTTAAAGCGCGTGTGACATAGGCTTAACACGTAATCAGAAATTCTATACGTCCTATAAACGTCGGTAACTCTTGATCTTCAGACTTCTGTTTATCCTTTCATTTTTAACTTCACCGTGCAGTTAAAGGGCTGGAAAATATAGAAATGTTTTGTTTTTTTGGGGTGGGGTCGGGTGAGACTGGGTCCATTTGGTACGTCGGCCATTATTTGGCCTATTGTATGAGCCTCGGATGATAGATAATAGTGAGTGTAGAGCAGTCGATGGAATGAGAATTGGCAAGGGAAACTGAAGTACTAGGAGAAAACCTAACCTAGTGCCATTTTGTCCACCAAAAATCCCATATGTCCTGACCTGGACTCGAACCGCCGCGGTAGGAAGACGGCGACTAACCACCTGAGCTATGGCACGGCCTAAAAACATGTCAGTCGCTTCTAGTACTCCATAATTATAGGGTTTGAAAGTTCAAACATGTTTATCTGGTCGCTTCTATAGTCTATTGAGGATGTGCACGACGTAATAAGGAAGGGCATGTGACATGCGCAGTTCACAATCACACGACGGGTCGCTTCTTGTAAGAATTCCACATGATATATAATGATCTGTCAGTGGACGCGAGGAACACTTCTTCGCATAACTTTTCTTTGTAAATTGCTCTAATTAAAATTCGTCTTCTTCTGTTTCTTCTGGCCTGTTCCATTCCTGAATTAATCCGAAACTACGAATCTTATAGACAGTTGGTGGGACTCCTTCGACAGGAGAAAACACAAACATAGAGAAAACACAGACAGGCATCCATGCCTCGAGTGAAATCCGAATCCAGGATCCCAACGTTCGAGTGGGTGAAGTAATTTCATGCCCTAGACCGCTCGGCGACTGTGATCAGCATTGACATACTTCTTCAATTGATGTCCAACAACGCATCATTTAGTACTTAACGCGAATAATCTCTGAGAACGTGACAATAAAATATCCCGGTTAAAGCATAAAGAACACAGTGAACAAAGAGTTCGTGACAAACAAACCGTGTAACCACCCACATACCCGGCTGACAGGCACCAATATCTCAACATGCATCCTACATTGCTACAGTCGGGATGTGTGTGGAGCAGATATCGATAAATGCAGAAATGATGTATATATTTTGGCTCCCTGCTGCGGAAGGGCTGTGAAATTAGCTTCAGCACAGCACACGCTATGATAAATGTTACTTTTTAAGCTGGTTATATGAAGACACTGTCAGTATCAAGACTATACAGCGTCAATGGTAGGATGATGAATGGATGTGGAGCAGCTGGTGGAATGCGAACTGTCAGGGGAAACCGAAGCACTCCAAGGAAACCAGTCCCAGTACCACTGTTCCCACTGCAAATCCCACATAACGGGACCTGGGGTAGAACACCTTGCTGTCGCGGTGGGAAGGACAAATGTTACTTGGAATGGAATCTGACATGTAATGAGACTTGTATGGGCCGTCACGTGGATGTGAACTACACGTGTCACTTTCCGTTTCCTATTTCTTCTTTAGGTTCGGATCTGATCCATTCAGATTTTCAACAGACTACAGCTTTTAAGTTACACTGAACATGGGTCAAATTACTAGAAAGGAAATGCTTGTAAAGATCAGTTTAGACACGTTTTTTGAAGTTTATTTTTCAAAACCGAATATTAATGAAACAACCACAAAGACGTTGTAAGTTTTGAGGTTTTCACGGCGATGACTATGAAGAAAGTCGTTTTCTGGGATCTGGCGTCGTGTATTCTTGGCTTTAACCGACGTTTCGGAGGAACATATCGCCTCCATGGAGGCGACTTTCTTCAACCACAAAGACGATTTTTTTTATTGCTGTGAAACTTCTTAAATCTGAAGATATAACGTGAACTTCAAGTAACTGAAAACAAGTGCTGCAGGAGACTGGATAAAGTAACATACCGAAGAGCGATATTTTAGCTCCTCAGTTATTCTCACAAGGTTAAGTGGACCCCGTTCCAGACCCACTACTTCACAGAAATTCTGGTGGCGCTAGGAATCGAACATGGGACCTCTGGATTTGTAGCCATGAATTCTGACCACTAGACAACAGAGGCGATCTTTTTTTTCACATGATGTTACTAAATGTTCATTTTAAGGAGAATGAGATGACCGGGAAGTACAGCACGTGTTGGAGAGCTGAGAATTGCTTACAAAATGTCAGTTGGGAAACCTAATGGAAGAAACAGAAGAAGATCGCAGTTTTATATTAGAATGGATCCTGGAGAGGCAATCTGAGAGCGCTCATACTTGACGCACGTGGCCGGGGATACGGACCGGTGACTGCCGGTTGTGTGCAAGGTCATTTCGCAGAATTTCTTGAACAAATGAGCATGTAGCATGTTCTCAAAAATGAATGTGGTTCACGGAGATTCTTTCTGGTAGTTAATTGCACGTACAATTCTCATAACAATAGAGTAAAATGTTGAAAATATTCAATCTCAATTAATTTGATTCCCTGAGGCTGTTATATATGGAGGCTGAGGCTACGCTAAACGGGCCATGAAGCCAGAGAAAAAGACGAAGACGCTTTTTTTTTACAAGTCACAGATATTACAATTTGTAGCCTAAAGCAGACTAATGAGATCTTCTTCCGTCTGGGTGTGTGTCCGGACCATCCCCATCGCTGCTACGCAACGGTGTCTCCTCTTCGACTAGAGGAGGAATCTGCCTGTCAGTTTCTCTGACTGAGCGGAGCAGCAAATCTCCTCCCCCTCCTTCTCAGACGGAGACAATACGGTTTTTCTGTTTTGAACATCCACTTAATACATCGAGCGGACCGAAGAGATTACACTTAGTGTAACACCCCAAAACAGAGAATACGGCCATTGCTAAGCAATACCTGTAAGCACGTTACTGTCATTGCTAAGCAACGGCCTTTTTATTATTGTGTACGCAAAGGCAAGTCCAAATATTTTTAGCTCACTTCCTTATTTTGAAAAATTAAAAGTAGGTTTATGAGAATACCTTGCTCTGTGTCTGTGCCTGTGCCCCCTATCGTTGCTAGGCGACAGCTCGGTAAACACATTCCCGCGGCAACGAATACACATGCAACAATAGAAGAATTGTTGGACGCGTCGTTTTCTATGCGATGCGTGTCTTATCAAAGGCGGATTTATTCTTCCAAATAATTTTTGCTTAATTATATTTAATTTACATAATATTTTGACAGTTGGAGATAGCTGGTGTGGTACAGTCGGTACAGCGACGAGTTACTGACTGGACGGCCGAGGAGTCAGGTGCAGATTCCCAAAGAGGCGAGATTCTTTCTCTTAATAGAGTTCAGACTGGCTATTGGTCTCAACCAAATCATTATCCAGCGGATACCGGGGGCCTTCTCCCTGGGAAGAAGTAGGCTGGGGCGAGATACTCCATCTGGTGCCGAGGTAAAGAATACTCGGATCTATACCTCCACTCCTCCATACCTCTTCATGACACGATGTTTAATAAATTAAGAGCAGGGTACGTTTATGAGAGTTGGTCTTCTACAGTCGTCAGCTGATATTAAGTCGTACTGAGAAAAGCATATCGGGCTGTGCAAAATAATGATTACAAGATCGGTAGACATGAAGGATCTACCGATTTCAATGAAACACAAGTTATGTATGTACTCAAATATATCTATTCAATCCCGTTGATTCCTTACACAGAAAAATATTTTCCAATTCGAATATTAGAAACAGGTATTCTGTTTGTAATTCAATCTCGTCTTCTTATACGAATCGATGTTGAATGAGTCACTCATTTTTTTGAATTACAGCTTGAAAAGATCCTTCTATTGCTCGATGACTGATTGCATTTTGTGTTGTAATACGAGAAGCCATATATTTTATGTAAGATTTGAGGCTTTCACGGCGGTGACCATGAAGAAAGCAGTCTTCTGGGATTTGGCACCGTGTATATGTGGTGTTAACCTACGTTTCGGAGGAACGTATCGCCTCCATCTTCAGGGTAGAAGGAAAAATATAAAAGTCCTCAAGCGAAGAGACCGTGAGAACCGGTAAAAGCAGCTTGCGGATTTCTTATATTTTTCCTTCTACCCTGAAGATGGAGGCAATACATTCCTCAGAAACGTCGGTTAACACCACATATACACGGTGCCAAATCCCAGAAGACTGTTTTCTTCATACATTTTATGTTTGTTTCAGTAACTGCAGCGACCGAAAGGGTCATTTCTGGTTTCAGACATGGTAATATAATTTGATGAGCACTCTGTGGATCTGGAAATTTCTGTTGTAGTGTCATCCGAAACTTTAAAAAGTGAATATTATGAATGCAAATTATCCGTGTTTAACATTTAAAGTGGAAGATTTTTATCTGCGTAATGAATCGAACTACATAAACCTCTTTAGACACCCTGTTTTGTAAGTACGGACATTCATATCTACAATTTGTAAACCATTCTTGGAGCCATCCGATATTTCATTGTTTTTATTATCGACATTACCGACAACTTCCTGGAACAATCCTGGAAATGTTTCAATATCAACCGTGTACAAAAACAACTAGACTACGATGACAATTAGTGAAGTGTTTCTTTTATAAGAGGCTCTTCTCTCTTGGATTACTCACTCCGGCTTGTTCCATTTCAGAATTGTTGGATGATGCTTTTGACACCATAGGACAATACAGAGATAAAAACAAACATATGCCTAAACGTCCTGAGCTCTATACCCTATATGTAACATCAGTACGCACACGTCCTAAGACAATTAAACAAAATACAGCGCTGTCGTTGAAGTAGATGTGATATTACGTGTTTGTGTTTCCCTGTAACGTATTTGTGGCAAAAGGTAGTTTCTCTTTAACGTGTTCTATAATTAGGTTACTGCCAGATGATTCCATATGGTGACTTAAAGCAAAATTAATGCAGATATTCACTTTACACTACAGTGGCTTGACAGACAGGTTACACACTCCGCCAGCTCCGGCGATGTAAAATTTAGTCCCTCAACTTTCACCTTCAATCCTCGATACTGGCTCGGCCAGCTCTCCTATTACCGACTTCGTCAGGTCTTTTCAGGACGCGTGTTGCAGGCATCTCTGGCTTACGGGACTGGAAACTGACATGCATAACGATTAAAATGCGAATGGATTTGTGAAATTTGTTAAACTCAAGGGACTACATTGTAACAGTCTTTTATTTAATTTAAGTAAATATAATTAATTTGCATGACATTTATATGAGGCTGACCAGTTCGTAAAGTCATTGACGACATACTGGATAACTTGGGTTCGATTCTCGATGGGGGCGAATATTTTCTCCCTCATCATATCATGAACGGATTTAGGGTCAACCAAATTTACCATACAGGAGATAACTCTGAAATATTACTCGGGGATAAATAGAGTGGACAATGGAGATAACAAATGCTCACACATTATCCAGTACCGAGATTCACAATGCATGGAACTTTACCCCTGCTTACCCCGTAAGGTTGCGGGCATACCTACTGAATGGAATCCAATCGAATCCGCTAGAATTTGACTCAGTAAGTAGTATCAAAAAAAAACTCAAGGCTCAGCCACCCCAGGAAGAACAGTGAAAGAAAGGATACGTGTTATATGGACAGACAGAATATGATAATTCCCGCATATCCGCTTAAAATATTTAAGATCTACGGCTTCGACAAAAAAAAACTACGGTGTCAACCAATGTAATTAAAAAGGCAGTTCATTGCAGTTTGCAGTGTGTGACACACGGTTGAAGCCACTCGGCTTACATACAAATTTACACTAAGATTATAATACATTAATTTTAACTACAAACAGATCCTGAGGATGACATAAATATGCAGAAACATATCGTGGCAGATAACAACTCCTGCTGAAAATAGTGTCGTGGTGACAGGAGTAAAATCAATATTTTTTATATAGTTCAGAAGCACCAACGCTGGCTCGTAATTAAAAAAGCTGGCATATTTTTTTGAACTGGAGAAAGAAAAATTCTTAAAATTATTGTGAATAAGGCAATTTTATACTTAAGTCCAATTTCTCAAATTAGAAATTAATTCGCTTCTATGTTTCAGTTGTCATACGATACTGACTGTAACTGCTCAACAATTCATCAGGTTATAGCTTTGTCACTCTGCATGAATCGATTGAAGCTGAGAGTTTGTGTTTCTAGCATCTCTCAGGCAGACTCGGCTCGATTCGATTTGACTTGATTTGATATGGTTAGTTTTCCCAGAACATTAGCCTTCATAACTAGTGTGTTGAGGGACAAAAGTGGCGTTCACCTTTACCGTGTGCCACGTGCCTAAATTGTGGGTTTAACATAACTGTTCTCCAACATTTGACATGAAGCTCCTTTCGTGGTTTCGGCCAACTCCGCATGCCACCTTTCTAATTCTATATTGAAATAAATTTAAGCCTTTTCGCTAAATTCTTATTATAATTTATGGCAATTTTTTTATTGCTAGTGTTGTGGGACTAAGTCCATTGTATTGCGGCCACTTCTGGCCTATTGTACCAGCCCCGGATGATAGAGGAGGGTGATTGTGGAGCAATTGGTGGAATGAAGATTGGCGGGGGAAACCGAAGTACTCGGAGAAAACCTGCACCAGCGCCCCTTTGTTGATCACAAATCCCACTTGACCAGACCCGGGATCGAACCGCCAGCGCGGTGGGAAGTCAGCGACTAACCGCTTGAGCTATGGCGCGGCCGTAAGTAGTATTAATTAGCACAAGAAAACCAAGTAAAGAAATAGTAAAATTTGCAAATGAAAATTCTCCACTACTCTCTATGTTTATCCACGAATAATGCCTACAAATGCCGGTTACGGTAGCCGAGCGGTCTAAGGCATGTACTGTCTTCGCTCGCTTGGAAATCGGGATCGTGCCCTTCTCAGGGCATGGATGTTTAGTTTGTGTGTGTGCGCGTTTTTCTGTGTTTGTGTACAGGTAGAGGCCTTGCGACGAGCTGATCACCCGCCCAAGGAGTCGTACGAATGTGTAAGATCTAGAAAAACCGAAGTGAACAGAGAAGTTCATGGAGGTAGGCCTAGGCCCACTGGGGTGTAGTACCAAGGAAAAAAAATGCCTACAAATGTCGAAATATGATCTTCCCAGTACGTATAAATATCTGGATTAACAGTTCGGACGAACTTTTACGGCAGACATGGTTAAATATATTTTGAAATAATGTCAGATGAATTTGATATTACACGTACATTTTTCTCATAGAATGACGCCATCTCTGGAATCGCTTCGCGTCTACGGGACATCCTCCACCCCAAAGGTTGAAAACTGTTAGGTTATTAATATGATAATACCAAACCACCAGAAAGTAACGTTGGTGTATTTACATATGTGCATGCGTCCGTAGCGACAGACTAAGCAAGCAAAACCAAATTAAATTCACTGTGCCACTGACCTGTCTGAACAAACCATTACGTAACCTAGCACAACCTAACAAACTAACATAACATAATCTAATCTAATAGAACAAACTAACAAAACCTCTTATAATAAATTAGACTAACATAGCGTAAAAGTGAAGTTGTCCCTGTACTTAATTAATTAAGCATCACGTCATAAAGACGTACGAAGGAGAGAAGGTATAAATTTACCATCCTTGATCTTGGCATTAGATGGAGGTGAATGATTAGTTTCACTCCCCGCCCACTTCATCCCCGGGATAGGAGCCCACGGAGGCTGGATGAGACCCACAGCTGGTCTGGACACAGTTCAGAACAGAATAATTCCTTGGCCTCAGCCGTCCAACCTGTAGCCAAATCCTATACTGTCTTAGACATCCCGATTAGGGCCGCGCCATAGCTCAAGCGGTTAGTCGCTGGCTTCCCACAGCGGCGGCCCGCGTTCGATCCCGGGTCTGATCAAGTGGAATTTGTGGAGGACAAAGTGGCGCTGGCGCAGGTTTTCTCCGAGTACTTCGGTTTCCCCTGCCAATCTTCATTCTACCAATTGCTCAACAATCACCCTCACCTATCATCTGGGGCTGGTACAATAGGCCAGAAGTGGCCGCAGTACAAGGGACTTAGTCCCACCCCAGTAGCAATAAAGAAAAGAGACATCCCGGCTCCTACTAACGCAACATAGTATAAAGTAACATAGCCTAATCTAACCCAACGTAATATACCCCAACAAACCACGCGTAATATTTCCCAAATGATTCCAATATTTGCAATGAGTAATACGGTACGGATGCGCAGAGTGCCATACAAGTTCGCGTGCGCAGAATTGAAGAGTGACATTTTCCAGCCCAAGGCACATTTACCGAAGCGGACGCATTAGCCTTGATGAGGAATGAAGCGAACATACTCGGAGTATTTTCGAGATAATTAGTCGATATCTAACTGAAAATTTATGGAAAATTTGCGTCTAGGACGCCGATGAAATAAATTATGAGGATAGCAGTGCGGCTGGAAGGATTAGGTAAATTGAAAAAAAAATCCAATGACCTCATTGGGACTCGAATCCGCGACCTTCCTGCTTGTAGCATAGTGCTTTAATCAACTACGCTACCGCAGGCCCTACGACAAATAACCAAAGTTGAAAAAATGCCTATTATGTCATGTGTGGTACATGTACCACATGCTGAGCGGCTCTGTCTAACGAATCGTTAAACCAGCGGAACGTCCAATGAATCAGTCATGAGAGGACAATGCTAGAGCTCTGGAAGAATCGTTCACAAAGCGGTTTTGTCTCTCACGAACTCTGTTTCAATTGACATTTGAGATTCTTGTGGTGATGACTATAGTTTGCTGTTGTCTCAGATATGACGCCGTATAGTCAAGTAGAAAGTTAACAGCGTTTCTGAGAAGCCCGCTATCTCCAGCTTCAGCATACACGCCTTTAAACTTCTGCCGTAAAAGTGGGTGAAGCAGATTTTTTCGAAACGTTCTACCAGAATGCACGGAATCACCTCCCAAAAGACAGTATATTCTATCTGAAATGAACGAGACTCGTCTCCGAATTCGTTTAATGGGCTGCCTTTGTGCTGTGGTTCCTTCATTCAAAATCTATTTCAAAGAACATTTTTTGTGAAAGAAGTGTCATTCGCAACTGAAACTTCTGATTTATATTATAGTTACTTTATCCGTTCTTCTTATACCTTACGGTGTCGAGGTTTATTCTTTTCATATTGATCATTTTACAGACGGTAGGACTCCTTGGATGAGTGATCAGCTCGTCGCAAGGCCTCCACCTAAACACAGACCAACACAAACACAGAATAAACGCATACACACACCAAAAATCCATACTTTTAGTGGGATTCGAACCCAAGATCCCCGCTTCCGAGAGAGCGGAAACAGCACATGCCTCAGATTACTAGGCTACCGTGACCAGCCTGCTTTTATATCACAACTAAAAAATTAGGTAACCAAAGATGAAGAATGAGTTTGCCTAAGATAACTAATGAGACCCCTCGAGTTAATTCAAAACTTAGCCTGTCGTATGGGATGTTTGTACAATCCGCCCGAAATTTGGTTCTGTGACAAGACGGAACTTAGTTTTGTGTAACTTTGCAGAACAGAGTCTGGCGACTGGTTCAGCTACTCGCTTTAAATGCGACACTGCACAGCAGCAGTGAATGTTTTACTGTTTGTTTACATGGATGAAAGTCTAAAGCAGACATGTAAAAACTTGTTCTTGGACGTAGGACTATTGAACCTTTGCTGATCCTGCTGCCAGATGTAACAACAGTCATCATGTACATTACAGTCCTCAGTAGTTTCTAAACACGCCTTTACGATTTTAACACTTAAAACAGCACACTGCATTTTTTTTTCCGATAAAATATACGAAACAAATCGATTGTAAAGGGATCTGACGATGGTTTATAAAGCTTTGGATTGCTAAATTTTGGACTTTGTTCATAGCATGGTATTGCAAAGATCACATCGTTTCGTGATCTGCATCTATTTTTGTCTTGAGGTGAAGGGGTCAGAGACAACTGCTCTAACGGATCCATTAGTAAGAGCTAACCTTTGTCTATGGACCGGAGATTGAGGTTTGCTCTTTGGAATACCGGATGATGGACAGCGTCCAAAAACTCTGTAACCTTAGCAAAATAAGCTGTTTTTGACTAAATTTACAAATCCGATCACAAAAGTGGAAACAAAAATTTGGAAAACGCACAACTTCATTTCTTGTATGCAACACATATGAACCTACGCAACATTTAAGACGAAACTGGATATAGTGACCGTAAACATTTACCTAGTAATGAAACACTATTTCCTCACATTATGGTCGACGATAGATATAACATTACCCCCCCCCCCAAAAAATAGAAAGCGAGAGAAATGTAAGTTTTATTCAAAATTCAGTACAAATAACTGTGAAATATGTTAACTTTTTCTACATAGAATTTGAAAGAGCATATCTAAATGGATAGCGTAGTCCGTATAGTGACTGATTACAGGCTGGAAAACCGAGGGGTCGGAGTTCGAGTCTCAGTAGGATCAATAAGTTTCTCTTCTCGTTTTCCAGACCGGCTCTGGGGTCCACCCAATCTCATATTCAATGCGTACTGGGGTTAAGGAGGCCGGGGTGTGAAGCTGACCACTTCCATCTAGTGCTGAGGTCAAGTATCTCCCATAAGTCTTCAAGGTGTAGTGCTTAATTACTTAAGCACAGGGACAACTTTACCTTTTTATAACAGAATTAATTTGAAAACTCAGTTCTTGCTGACCTTACTGACCTTGCTGACCCATAATTAATAAAATATGTTTTGTATCAAATATTACTTATATCTATTACAGAGTGGGATCCATCTGGGTGGTGCAGCAGTAACATTTTCTATGGCCGCGCCGTAGCTCAAGAGGTTAGTCGCTGGCTTCCCACCGCGGCGGCCCGGGTTCAATCCCGGGTCTGGTTAAGTGGGATTTGTGGTGGACAAAGTGGTGCTGGGGCAGGTTTTCTCCGAGTACTTCGGTTTCCTCTGCCAATCTTCATTCCACCAATTGCTCCACAATCACCCTCACCTATCATCTGGGGCTGGTACAATAGGCCAGAAGTGGCCGCAGCACAAGGGACTTAGTCCCACCCCACTAGTAATAAAAAATTTCTATTCGTCTGAAATCTCGGTTTAAGCGCCGGTTAGCATGTCTCTGTTACTAGTAGGCGGAGTTTTCATTAATCTATTTGCTTTAACCTTTCCTAGGTCTAAGTGCTTTCCTTTCTATCTTGTTCGCAAGAATCTGTAATCTGTGCTCCTTCCTTCAAATGTAGATACCACGGTTGACAACCATACAAAAGTGAAGGTAAGGCCATACTGTCACCGGTTTCTCACCGCGGTGAACCAGATTCAGTCTCAGGTCAGTTCTTGTGGGATTTATTATCGACAAACTGGCAGTTTCCTAGGGATTCTCATAGTTCAATTCCTCCACCGGAAGCCATTCCACCAAATGTCCCTATTCTCCTCACCCATTAATCAGGACCTATACCATGGGACTCAGTCATATGAATAAATGAAGCAAAATGTTAGAGGAAAAGTTATCTGTGCTTCTCTAAGTAACATGTCGTGAATATATGTGGTGGGATGGAGGTATTGCTCCACACTTTCTTACACTCAGCATAAGATGGAGCCGAGTGGTCAGCTTCACGCCCCAGGGGAAATTAGCCCCCGGGACCCACTGGATAGGAGGCTGGGAGGATCCTGAGGCCGGTCTGGAGATTGTGGTGAAGAGCAAATCTCTGTTCCTGCAGGGAATCGAACTCCGATTCTCCGGTCGTATTGCCTAGTCTGCTTTTCATATGCCAAAGTAATGCAACTGATATAACATAAATATTTTAGAATAGCCACTGGAAGATAAGAGTAAGTTCTCATTCTTTACTGTCTGCTTCTTCTGTTTTATTGGTTGGCGTAATTTTCGACCCTGAAGATGTAGGTGATAGGTGTCTCCGAAACGTCTGGCTTATTCTGAAATAGACGGCTTTGTAGCTCAGAAGCCCGTGCTCTTGATACTCACTGTTGTGAGAACCTCAGTTCCTGTACTGAAGAATACAGTTTTGGGGCCGAATAATAGCAAGTTATTTAATAATATACTCTTCTCTTAATTCATGACGAAAACTGTATCTTCTTTTTACTAGCGCTCTCGTCAGATATTTAAAAAAATTCAGTTTTCTTAAACGACTGGTTTCATATTACGGCTTACAGGTTTTGAAGTTCTCACAGCGGTTGTTATGAAGATTTATTTCTTTTGCGTTATAACGCCGTTTCTCTCCTAATTCCTATAAAATCCAAAATTTCTGAATGCCGATTGCTCTGCTTGCCACATGCCTTCACGCTGGTATCTCGCTCGGGATATTCTTCGATCCTGAAGAAGGAGGCGACATGTTCCTCCGAAACGACAGTTGACTTTCAACAGCATTGTATCCCAGAAGATATAGCGTCATATTATGTGTTTTTTGCTCGTGCTTCTTTGCTGGTGTTTCTTGCAGGTTAAGCTTGTGAACTGACACACACAGAGCCGCAACTGTACAACAGTGCAGTCAGGGCTCAGGTAAAATAGAAGCAAATTATCATGGGCGGGGCGTAGTTCTAGTTCGTCCTTGAATTTAGTTAAGAATTTGATCTGTAATCTTCGTACATCTTATTCTAACGTTTTCTTTATTAGCCCTCTTCGTCTTTTTTCTTCTTCTTCTTCTTCTTCTTCTTCTTCTTCTTCTATTATTATTATTATTATTATTATTATTATTATTGTTGTTACTACTACTATAAATAATAATAATAATTATAATTTGTGCTGTTCGTCAAATATAATTAGAATGATCAAGTCAGGAAGATGAGATAGGCAGGGCATATAGCATGCATTAGGAGAGGAAGAATGACTATAGGCTTTTGACGGGAGTGCCAGAAGTAAAGAGACCAGTAGGAAGACCCAGATGTAGGTGGTAGGATAATATAAAAATAGTTTTCAGAGTAACAGGATAGGGTGGTATGGACTGGATTGATCTTACCCAGGATAGGGACCAATGGCGGGCTGTTGTGAAAACGGAGATTGACTTTTCTCAAAAAGGACTTAGATCCATGGAGTTATTTGTTATTATTATTATTATTATTATTGTATTACTGCCTCTTATTGCACATTATTCATGTCCTCAACTGTTTTTAAGCATTTCCTCCCTGATGCTTGTACCGCATTCTCTTCTCTTTCGTGACGAGCAAGCTTCATGCCCTCTGAGCAATGTAAGTATAGCCTTCAATTTGTACAGTTCTAGTGCATCTGCTTCTCTTCTTGCCTTCGTTATTGCTTTGTCTGTATCTATTGGATCCTTCTTTTTTTTTTTGCAGTTTCTTTAACTGCGCTGTCAATAACTCGGCAACGAATGATAGTGAACACGTGGAAAGAAGCGGCCATGGCCTAGGTTAAGGTAATACCCCGGCATTTGTCAAGAGGAGCTGAGGAAAATCACGAAAGCCATCAGTCAGTATATTCGAGATCCAGGTCGATATTCGAAAAGGTAATCTTTAGGAAAGATGGCGGAAGTGTCTTCGCTTTTTTTGGGGGGGGCATTTCAATGATGTGTTTCCTATTTTCTGCATCATTCCACAGGCCTTCCTCTTGGGTCTCAATGCAGTGTTTGTTCATATATCTCGATCTTTTGTCATATGTTTTTCTTCCAAATTTTTCCTTCTACGAAATCCTTACCCTTTACGCTCTCAAAGGAAATCTTTCTGTCATCCACGTCTAACACAAGTCCACACCGATATATCCTTTTAGTACGGATGGCTGACAAGTGTTCACACCATTGTACACTTGTGTTACGAATGCCTAACACGCGTAGACAATGTTTGGCTGTCAACACAATAAACATCACCCGCTGTAACTGTTGTGTTGGTAGGAATATAACAAGTATTATCTGCGGTGGTTTACACAACCTGATGAAACGGAATGCGCGCCTAACAAATGTATCCTTCTGCAAATTATGCTTGTGGCCGTCCACGTGTCCGTAACCGAGTAGGTCTGTATAGAGGTAAAGCTCTAGACTTGTATTCGGAAAGTCGTCGGTTCGAATCTCAGCTAGAAGAGCAGCTATAGTGACGTAGGTTAACTAACAAACGAAAGAACCAACCCATGTAGTATATAATACGGTGTATATTATTTAGATTTCATAATAAATAGGCCGGAGAAAATTGCATAATGAGGAGCTTCATAACTTGCACTCTTCGCCAAATATAATTATAATGATGAAGTCGAGGAGGATGGGATGGACAGGGAATGTAGCACGAATAGGGTTAAGAGGAATACATAGAGGATATTTGTGCGAAAGCCAGAAGGAAGGAGATCATTTGGAAGACTATGATGTAGGTGGTTGAGTAATATTAAAATGAATCTTAAAAATATAAAATGGAGTGGTATGGACTTGAGTTATCTGGCTTAGGATAGGGACTAGTGGAGGGCACTAGTGGACACGGTAATGAACGTTCGGGTTCCATAAAATGTTGGGGTGTTCTTGAGTGGCTGAATAACTGGCGGCTTCTCAAGAAGGGTTTAGCTATGTGAAGTTAGTTAGTTAGTTAGTTAGTTAGTTAGTTAGTTAGTTAGCAGTATGACACACCGGTGGATCCACTCGACCAACATGGGAAATTTACGCTACGTACATGATAAAATTGTAACCAAAAATACAACTGTGACCAAAACCGGATCTGAAAATGGCACACATTGTAACCGTTCATTAAAGTTTAAGTTATATTTAAGAAATTAGCACTTAGTCCCAATTTTGTGTTAAGAAGTGGACAGGATGTGACATTCGCTACGCTACATTCAGAAGCGACAGGGTTTCACCTTTATGAATGGACAGGATGTAGCGTTTGCCACACTTCCTGAACAATGCTGTCAAACTAGAGCAGCACTCCTTTGAGAAAAGGAAGGTTTGACAGTTATGGCTACTATCATTCAAGTGGTAGGGGGTTCAAAAACCCACGCTACCGAGGAGAATTTATCACCAAGCTGCCAAAGAGGCAATAAAATAATTAAGAACTAAAATAATTTTATTGGTAGATGCAAATTTCTGAAGAACTCCCAAAATCTGAACTGGGCCAATAGGGCAAGTTTCAGGGAGGAGCTTCCTTGTGGAAGTTTGGGCTCAGAGAGTTTGTTACTTCGGAGAGCCCTTTCCGCAAGAAGTCGTCTCCGAGATTCAGAGGGATACGGACGCAAAACGGTGTCTCGACGTCCACGGTTTGCTAAACACTGTCAAGTTTATAAGCTCAATAAAGATATACTTCAACGTAGCGGTGTAGCTGAAGTGTTCGTGAGTTGGGATAACACTTCGACTAGGCCATAATTGCTTACTTTCAAAGCAATCTTCATTTCCTCACTCACCACTCAGCTTACCATTTAACAATACGAATCACAAAAATGAAAACATGACAGTAACAATATATCCTTAACGTTCCTCAGTTCTGTTGTTCTTACTGCCTTTGTAAGATTAGTTTTGTCTTGCTAATTTCTTAAAATTTGGACAGAAATTTGACCTCTATTGTGTGTAATCTGTTTACAACCATTTTCTTTATTAAAACCGTCACAACACAACTATATCGAGGTCAGTGCCTAGTTTTGGCTCTGCTACATGTTTCGGCTATTAATAGCCATCATCAGGCAAATACATGGCTGAACTGCAGTACTAGTAAAATTGGATATAATAATATTAATTATACTCATTGTTTACATTCCCTATAGAACGGACAATACTTTGTAAGATGAGGCACCGACTAAATACGAATTAACATTAATATTACTACATCTACATCACGAGCCTCCAATAACAGTTTTTATACACAAAATATAGAATACCCCAATATGTCCATGGGAACGAAACAAAATCACAAAACCAGCGACTGACTCGATGATGTAAAGCATCATTCGAAGAATTTTATTCTTGTTTTATACTATAACTTTTGTTTTATATAATCTAATTTATTTTGTTTTTATGTCAAGTATTTTAATATAATTAATATTATTGTATCCAATTTTATTAATACTGCAGTTCAGTGGTGTATATATGCTGGCCATGTATTTGTCTGATGATGGCTATTAATAGCCGAAACATGTAGCAGAGCCAAAACCAGGTACCGACCTCGATATAGTTGTGTTGTGACGGTTTTAATAAAGAAATCGTATATTATAACACAACAGGATGCATGAAATGAAAATTACAACAATTTTGTTGTAGTGTTACATAAGTTTCTCCCGTTTTAGATAAGGCATATCCCAAATAATGGATATCTGACATTTGTTCTACCATTATCAATTCAGTTACTGGTAAACCTGCGATATAAAACTGAAGAATATGTTCAAGACTAGTCCTAAACTAGTAATAAAAGTTCAGTCGTCATCGCAACAATTTTTATTAATTTAGGTTACACTACATGTTTCGAACCGTAAAGGGTCATCTTCAGGTATTTCCCGTTACACATTACTAATTACTGAATTGCAACGCGTGATCCCTATATTCCTACTTACATACACAGGCCATAAAGTGGCTACATTCATGTTTATTTACATACTATTTAGGAATATTGACTCATCTCAGACTAAAATATTACACTTACCAATTAAGCTAAAATTAATTTAAGAATGAATTTAATAATTGATTTAAAATCATGAGCTATGATCGGCTATGGCCTCGCTTGGCCTTATCAAATTCTTCTGTTATTTGTTAAGCCTTGTATTATTAGTTGTAGTTACGCAACGGGATGCAAACAATAAAAATACTAGTCCTTAATATCAAAACTGTGGTATGTATTCTTAAGTCGTAGTTGGAAGTTCTGAGATGCCATAAACCGAAATGGCGACTCCATTCGCATGCTATCCCTATATATTGTTATCGCAGCCCCAAGACTTGCTATGCTTTCATCTTGCATGTTAACGAGAACTAAGTGGCTTGAATTACTTTCTTTAGAGAATAGTGGATTAATTAGCAACAGAAACATTATAATTTACGTGATCTTGACAGCAAAATAGCCGATCGCAGTGGCCGCATCACCAACAGAAACATTATAATTTACGTGATCTTGACAGCAAAATAGCCGATCGCAGTGGCCGCATCACTAAGGCATGAAAAGTCTTCGTAAGCTCGAACACTTGGATTGTGGGTTTGAATCCCACTCGAGGCATGAATGTGTCTGCGTTTATTCTGTGCCTGTGTTGTCCTATGTAAGTAGCGGCCTCGCGACGGGCTGATCTCAGTCCAAGAAGTCCTACAGACTCTATAATATTATGAAACTCAAGTGAAACGCGTTTCACGGATGCCTTATGCTCCAGAGTGAGCAACAGGACTTAAATAACAGTAATAAAAATGCAGTAAAACGAAGCCAAATATATCCTTAACATTACGACTTTTCTGTGTTGTACAAGTGAGGATTAATGAGGCAGAGTTAGATTATACTGCAGGAGTTTTTACAGTACAGAATTTTATGTTGGCTCTAAAATGTTGGTAACTGAATTCCATGGAGCACAGTGCCTGTTGAGAAGATAATAGTGAATCAGCTAGTCAAGAAATTAACAACATTCATGATATTCAACGGTTCATTATCGTGCTCACGTCAGCTTGTGTCTGGTCCATATCATGAATCAGATTAATTCAATTCACATCCTCTGAAACTGCATCTTATTTTAATGTTATCCTTCCATCAACACTGTGTATCGAGCAAGATGGATCAAGCGGTAATATTTCTCTTCAGTGGTTGCATTCTGTTGTGTATTTCGGATATAGGCTACATAATAAATATGTCTACCGTCAACACAACAAAATTCAGTTTTAATTTGTAGCAGCAAAAAGATCGAAATTAAAACTGAGTTTTGTTGTGTTGACGGTAGACTTAATTTATATATACGAGGGTTGGAACTTTAATAGTGGCAACACTGCTGTAGAGACGCCATGCAACGGAACAAAATAATGTCGCTTATACCACACGTTAGTTACATACCTACCTTACCTCAGGGCAAATGGACTCTCCATTCCCACATCATGCACATGCGCAGCGAAGAGAAGAACAGAGCCTCGTGTTAGCTGGCGGTCTAATGTAGTGTTGTCACGATGTTTTCGTAACAGGAACAACGGAGTTGGATAAAGATTGACTGTACCAGAGGCCGTATAACACGACAGTGTCATCAAGGTCTTCAAGTGGCTTGCGGGCAATCTGCATTGCCTTAGAGAACAGTGGAAAGGTGGGTAAAAACCTTCAACGAGGGACGCCCAAATGTGGCAGACATGTGTAGGCCAGGTCGTCTTAGTGTCAGTGAAGAAGAAGTTCCGCATTACTGAAAAGTGACTGACGCCATACGATTCGTGAGCTGGCCCGAGAGACAGGATTAGCGCATTCTGGAGGAACGCCTGGGCATGAGAAAAATTGCACCACGATGGGTTCCGCATGATTTGACGGAAATTCAGAAATGGCAAGCTGTGGCTGATTTGTTCAATCGATGGGGCTGAGAAGTGCTGTACCATCCACCATACTCCCCGGACTTAAGCCCTTGTGACTTCGACTTCATTCCTAAGATGAAGGAACCACTTCGTGGCACTCGCTTCAGAACTGTTCCAGAGATTCTTCAGGCAGTAGACCGCTCTATTCGAGCGATCAACACAACAGGCGCTGCTAAAGGTATCCTACGACTTCCACATCGCTGGCGATGGGTTGTACACAATGCTGGTGACTACACTGAAGGACAGTAAAACTTCGAAACATGCATCTATTTTGTATCAGTTGTAAATATACAAGTATAGTTGCCACTATCAAAGTTATGACCCTCGTATATATATATACAGGATGTTTCACGACTTTAGGGCATAACTGCAGGAGGTGATTTCCTAGGTCTTTGTGATCATAAAAGTTCATATAAACATGTGTCCGATTTTGGACGGTTACGGAGTTATGACCGTTTTTTCATTCCCGTACACGCCCTCGTGAGAACCGAGTCTGTCAGCTGTCGGATCGCTATTTTTAGCCAGCTACAGACAGAGCGTTCTCGTTATCTCGACACTTGAGAGCTACCTAAGGCGGGGTGGGTTGGTATATCCGGCGCAGTTCACAACCGAGCGGCAGTCTGTGTTGCGGCCGGCGGTGGCATTTTCGAAAATCAGCTTTAAGCATCAATAAATTCAAATTAAAGGAAATTTCACGAAGTTAACTTTACATTCATACTTTAAATGTATCGTGTATTATGCTGGTTTATTGTTTTGTTCCGTTTATTGTCAGTAATCGTTACTTTCTATTCTGAGTTTAAAATGGTCATAACTCCGTAACCGTCCAAAATCGGACACGTGTTTATATGAACTTTTTTATCACAAAGATCTAGGAAATCACCTCCTGCAGTTATGCCCTAAAGTCGTGAAACACCCTGTATATATCGGTAACATTTGTTTTATTCGGAAAGTATTCGGATAAAGCCTCGGAGAAGATTTTAAGTATCCCGACCGAAGTTAATTGTGACTTTCCTCAATTCCTCCATGAAAATATAGGGACAGTATCTTAAAAGTTGGCCACGACTCTTTGCTTCTACATTCTTTCCAATTTGTTATTCACAGTCATCCAGTTGTTGGATGCTGTATAAACCGAGTTAGAGACAGCATCGTTAAATTAACAGCAAATAAAATATGTCGGATTTGAGGTTCTTACAGCGGTAGTTACGAAGAAATATACCTCCTGAAATATGAATGATCCAAGTAAGAGACCAGCGTGAAAGCTGCCTGCCATCTGAATTCACTCTGCTTTCTTGCTTGGATTTTTCTTCGATCATGAAGATTGTGGCGACCTCTTCCTCCGAAACTTCGCTTGACTTGCAACGGATTACACGCTATATCCCAGAAGATATAATTCTATCGACAAAGTAAGTCTACGACTTCTAAGTTATCTCAAGTAAAGGGATATTCCGATAGACGAGCAATGTGAGGTCACAAGGAGGGCATTTGGGAACTACTAACTGATAGAAGTCAGCACCAGCGATACGGACAGCGTTAGCTTTACTAACCGGCTCCATTTCTTTGATTTTCTGAAAGTTTCAAGACGCCGAAGGCAGCTGTGTAATGTCGTGGGAGTACGAAGTCTGCATCCACCTGGACCAGAGAGCTTTGTGGTTATTCGCTCCAAGATTAACTTCAAAGTTCCTTGAGACTGTAAGCCTTCTAACAGAAGTGTCTATATACAACATTCCAAGTTAAAACTTGTTAAAATTGTCAGGCAAGTTTTCAGAAAATGTAATTTAAACTTACGAAAGAGTTGGGATTGCATTTTTAAGCCCCACAAAAAATAATAGAAAATTATGTCATCGGAAGTCCTTCCTTTTGCTTATTTTTGTTTTTTCAGCGATTGACAGTTTAATTTTTTCTTCTCTCTCCTCTATCAGTTCACTAGACAGAACTTTTGTGAAACACGAACAATGGACAGTGTTTGGTACTGGACTGTATTTGCTACTTTATTACACTCATGTGTAGGTGCAGTTATTTGTTGTGTATCACTGCAGACTATCTGGTAATATTTATCATAATTCGAATCTTTTTGCTATTACAACAGTATGCTGGCGCATTTGTTGACTCACGGAGCGAACATTGCCGATAGCAATGAGTCCTCAGCTAACCTTGCCGTCAGTGATTGTTTCGACCAGTCTTTGTTGTGACGTAGGAACTGTGCATTACCTGCTTCAAAACACTCTGCCTTCAAACACTGAGCCCGCTTCTCAACCATGCACGAAACGAAAGATTCAATAATCATTTTTTGTAACTCATTATGATATTAGAGAATTCAACTCCACACATTCTAGAATAACCAACAAACTTGTGTGAGGCGAGAAAATATTTTTATTTTCAGAGATATGTAGGCATAGACCTAGTACTAGGGATTGCTGAGGTTTTAGACCTTGTTCTTCGTCCAGTATTCTATTGAGCCCGACGTTAGGGATCCTGGATCTGTTTCCATCCTCAGGTGAGAGAGTGGGAGACACCTACTCTGTGCGGTACCCTGTCACTGGATTTGAGGTTAGTTCTTTCTAACCTACCCAACACAGCAGGTGTCTCCAACCCCTTCAGCTGATCACGGAAATAGATCCAATTTCCGAAATGTTGTATTCTTTAGAATACCAAGCAGTGAACAATTGCAAAACCTCAGCAATCTCGAGTGTTATACAACATCGCCAGAACCCTATCGAATCTATTAATACTTCCACTAGTTTTAACATGGGAAATGCTACCACAGACAAAAATTTCTTAAGAATTTTCTTCCTTACTTAATATTATAAGCATCCCTGCCTATTCCGATTTCTTGTAGCAATTCAGCATTTTCAGTTGTTTTCCTTAGTCTTGGTCTGCTTCTGATTTATACTGTACAGTCTGTTTCTGTATTATTTCATCAGTTGTTTTACCCAAACGTTTCATTCAGTTTTATTCGTGTCCATCCGTTTTATTTTGTACTGATTGCACTTTTCATAATATCTTCATTCCTAATATGGTCTAGTGTCATTTACCCTTAATATCGTCTCTACTGGCCGATTTCCGTTTATGTGCGGACAAAAGATTCTGTACAAACAATTGTGAAATTGAGGGTTATAAATTAAACTGTATTTACTGATGATGTGTAAAATGAGCTTGATTTAAGATAATGGCTGTCCAGACATGCAACTAGTACATAAGGCTTCCTAAAAGCACATACTGGTAGAAATATGAACGGCACCCTTCAGACATTCTTGGAAGCAACAGCAATATCCAGGTATTATACATACCAGTGTTTTCATTTTATTGATGTAGTCGTGATTAGGGACACAGGTGTTTTTCTGTTATATGGCGTTCTACTGGTTACAAATGGCGGTGTACTCACATGCTCTGCGTAGGTCTAGCCCGTCGTATTAATATCTGTGTTCAGGTACTACGGTAGAATAAAGAATTTATTCTGAAGTAATTTCGATCTCTAAAATTTCAGGGTAAAATTACTAATAAACTATGAAAATTACTGCCGTGTAATCTAGTACACAGCTACCAAGACGAATTGTATAATGCTCTTCTTCCCTGAAGCTGGAGGCAGAAGGTTCCTCCGAAACTTTGGTAACAATCTACCTGATAGCATGGCGTCATATCCCCAAAAGTAGTGATCTTTGAATTTACTATAGTGAGAGCCTCCAATCACATAACTAACAACCCCTGAGGAGTAGCCATTCTTAAGAAGCCAGTAGTTGGTGAGATCCTAAAAATTATCCTCTTTTTATGGCGGCCCAATTTTCTTGTTATTTTTTATTATAATTTTTACTGTTAAAAGAACCCGCCTCCCTTCTCTGCCGTGACAAAAATAAATCCAGTCCCGCCCACATCTATTTCTTCAACGTCCCTTTAATTTAATAATTTCTTCCCTTAATTTTTCGTCAACAATTTATATGCCTTCCTCATCTCTCCAATACGCGCTTCATTCCTCAAAGCTCTCACTGTCCATAGCGCTATTTAGGAGAGACCACAAGTTATGAATCTCCTCAAGCCTACTCTCACATCCTCCCTCTCAGGCGAGTACATTGTTTCGGTATGTTGTTCTCAAACATAGCCTACGTTCTTTCCTTACTACGTACTACGAGTCGTCAAGTTTCATACACATACAAGACAACAGGTAAAATAATAGTAAAAGTTCAGATTTTTAAAACTCCTGGTTATACAGTGTTTTCCATCTTCCAGTCACTTTTCTCTCTTAGGTTCGAATGTCTTCTTCACGACCTTCTTCCAAAATCCACTCAATCGTTGCGGTTCTTCCCTGGATGTGAGAGACCAGTTTCGGACCCATACAAAACAAGAAGTAGAATTTTCATTTCTCGGGTAATGCTTACTAACATTTAGTCCAGAATCTTTTGTCTTCTCGTATACTGTCCAAAAACATAAAAATTAGAATGCCAGCGACTAACCGCTTGAGCTATGGCGCGGCCTTTGATCTGGATGTTAGTACGCATTCCCCAAATTTAATCAATTCTGAAATCATTCGTGAATACAGCTTTTATTTGATTTTTTTGGTTTCCGCATACCGGGTGTCGGGATGAAAGGTATCAAGAATAAAAAAAAAATTATATCTCGGAAACCAATTGTCATACACTTATCCAGTTTATGTCATCGGAAAGGAAAGCTCTAAAGTTGTTTTCATGCCCTGCTTACGCGCAAGCACTGCCACATCTCTGCCATGATGTTACTAATCAGCTGGACAGAGGAATGGCTGGGATATGGATCGGCAGAGGTCGCCAGATTTAACCCCACTGGAATTTTTCTAGTGGGGTTACGAGAAGAACATTTTCTACCAGGTTAAGATCAACGACGTTCAACACCTGAGAGCCCGCCTGAAGGACGCTGTGGCTACTGTAACACCAAACATGCTTCAAGCAACTTGGAACGAGGTCGAATATCGTCTGGATTGTTGTCTTGTCACCAAGGGAGCCCACATTGAAATTTACTGAGAAAGTTACATACTCAGAAAAAAAAACTTTGATAGTTTCCCTTTGTAATGGCATAACCCTGACATATAATTATTTTATTTTGGACACCTTTCATCCGGACATCCTGTATTACAGGGTATGTCTACGAAATATCTATGGAAGAAAAGAGAACTGCACGCAGATATGACCATACAGGTTTGACCGTAAAAAGCGCATAAAATGTTGGCAGGCAAATAAAGGACTGTTAACAGATTAAAGCAAGCTGTACAAGAAAATCTCGTGGAAACGCTAAGTTGTTCCAAAACATTAGGATTTTCAACATTTTCAAAGGATGTTTTGGCCGAAGTGTACGTACTTTCGGGTTGCAGAGCTGTGTACTATGAAAAAATTTCAATGTTTCGAAGAGGCGTATCCTCTCCATTTTCAGGGTCGAAGAATAAGCCGAACAAATTTGGGAAACATCTTAGGATTTGTCCATATTACTCTTAATAGTCTCCTCTGAAAGGGCCTCAACTCCGACGGTTTATGAGCTATCTATATACTATATAGACTATGATTTTGTTCTACATTCCAGGGATGCGACCGCTTCTGTGGTCTAGTGGTCAGCGTTCCTGGCTACAGACCCAGAGGTCCGGGTTCGATTCCCGGCGATATCAGATTTTTTTCGGAGAAGTAGTGGGTCTGGAACGGGGTCCACTGAGCCTCGTGATGATAATTGTGGAGCTATTTAAAGGAAATCGGAGAAGTTCATGGAGGTAGTCCTAGGTCCACTGGGGCTGTAATGCCAAGGAAAAAATAATTAAAGGAAATAGCGGCTCCGGTCTAGAAAACCGAAATTAACGGCCGTGGGGATTCGTTGCCCTGACCACGTGACACTCTCTATCCGAAAAAGTTGGCACTAAACTTCGCCGATAAGCGGCGGTCGCTCGGTCGGTATAGTTCGCTTGCGGACTATAATCGAGTTCGTTTGTTTGTTTTTTATTCCAGGGATGCGACATGAATACACAGGCCTACTTAATTTTGGACATACCTCACTGGCATCCAGCGTAGTTTCTGTTTCTCTTAATATTGTTTCTTCTTTGGATCTTGTCCATTATATTATTATTCCAAACAGAACACGATATTTCAGAAACTGGAGCTTCTTAAATCCTCAGATAAAAGAGTGGAGGATTAGCTACTCTGACGCCATTGTTAGACCGAGAAAATCTCAGCTCAGACCAGCTCGCCGTTGGGGATGTTGGCAAATTTTCAGGCAGTAAAGTTTTATAGGAAGAAGATAAAAACTACTTTCTTTCAAAACTTCTCTCAGAACATAAACATCAGTAAGATCCTTCCCACATATATTTGTTACGTAGATACGGTTTTCATGGTTACAGAAAGCGCCAAATTTCACAGTCGGCGGTACAAACAGTAATTTCAAAGTAGTACCTTGACAATGCCGGTCACGGTAGCCGAGCAGTCTAAGGCATGTACTGTCTTCACTCGCTCGGAAGCCGGGATCGTGGGTTCGAATCCCACACAAGGCATAAATGTTTGGTGTGTGTGTGTGTCTGTGTATGCGTTTATTCTGTGTTTGTGTTGTCCTGTGTTTAGGTAGAGGCCTTGCGACGAGCTGATCACCTGTCCAATGAGTCCTATTGTCTCTAAAATGATCATGAAACTGAGAAATCAGCCCTATGCTCCAAAGTGGGAGCAAGTTGAGAGAAAAAACCCTTGATGACAACAATTTAAATAAGCAACGATTTTTTATATATAAAATTCATTGCATTATTTCAGTTTTAAAGAAAGTGACAAAGCGTCACTGCCCGAGCACATTTCATAGTGTTAACGCTCTAGATGTGCTCACGCAAAGAGTTGGTTTCGAATATGGGTCGGGACACTTACTAAATTCTCTGAGAATTTCCGTAGTTTTATTCAGTCCCTTCAGCCAAATACCGCTCAGGGCACTACCGTTTCCTTCTCCATTCTTTCCCCTTCATTAATCATCCTACTGCTGAGTGCTCTGCGGTCTCACATAGTGACACCGCCGTAAAATAAGCTGCAAAAATCGCCCACACCGTCAAAAAAATGAGCTCTCGTTTTTCATTGCAATGTCAGAGCACCGTGAGATTCTTAATCAAGACGCTCAGAGTAAGTCGAGTACGGATACTACTTGTTGATTTTCCTGAGATCCATTTAACACCAAGATGATGATTGGAGGCCACAATACGCATTAGTTATGAGGATATCAGCAGATAACAACATAGAACTATATGAAGTTTCAGATTTGGCCCCAAAGTTTATCCGAAATATTTGGCAGTTTCTCATTCCGCTTATGTTTTTGAGTTTGACAGCAGCAGGAGCACATGCGAAATGATTTTATGCAAGTCAGTTCTAAAGGGTTCTGACAATATTGTGTAACGCTCGGTATTACAATTTTTTTTTTGGACTCTGTCATTCGCTTAATATTCCCGAGAACATTACTTTTTCGAAATTTTAGGATGGGAGCAGATCCAGGTTCCGAAACATCTTGTTATTTAGAATATTAGACGAGGAACAAAATGTAAAAGTCTCAGTAATCCTTAAATTTATTGCAGGTATGAACATTTTATATTAATTTTTCAATTTTGCAAATATTTTTCCTTTAAATCTACATGTTAGCGATAAAAATGTTATTTAGTTTCTGACCAAGGATAATAATAGTAATACAGTTACATTATTTGTATTAATACTATTATCCGTGGTTATTTTTATTATTTTCATGAAGAACATTAAGTAAAATTTACGAAAAATAATCTCTTAAAGTGGATAATTTTTCATCATGGTATTTTCAAACTGAGGATGGATGGCATGTTTAACAGATCGATGGCAACTGCGATGTTAAAGGAGCAGTGTTGAACAGCTGATAATGGGTGATCACCCAACGTAGTGTTTGGTAAGGGGGTTAACAACCTTTAATAATAGAAAGATTGTCATGAATGCCACAAGGGACCTCGGGCGTTGAATGGCATAAAGGAGAAGATAATGCAAAACTGGATGCGTCCATCTAGGGGACAGGCTCAATTATGGACACCTTTAGGGTCCATAAGAGTTAAGAAAAGTCATGACCAGCCCAGTGACTATCTCTTTGTCTAGGAGTAGTCTAGTGTGTTTAGCTAGTTTCATTTCTGTCACTCGACAACTGAATGCACGAGTACATCCAGCCTTCATTTCCGTTGTTTTTTTTTCAATTCGCCGTTTCTTTCGTCGTCTCTTTCCAACTTCCACTGCTTTATACATGAAATAAAATCCTATTGTAGACAGAAAACATTAATTTCCGACTTCGGTCTTGCCTTCCATTTTGGGGCTTGCCTGACTGGATCGCACTGAAATTGATAGTTTTGAATGTTCCAATTACAGCTATTTTACGCAGGATTAAAACCGTTCCATTTCACTACTTCTATGGGCTTGGTTTCGCTGAGGGGTTGCTTCTGCTGTAGCTCTAAGGGGAGCAAAGTAATCTCATTGCAAGAATCACGCTGTGTTTAAGTCAGGAAGGCATCTGCTGTCTGAGAATCGACGCTCAACCAAACACAATATTCATGTTTAATGTGTTCTTTGGTTGTTACATCTTGTGAAAGTTGGTGCTGTGGCTCACGGTTTGTATGTACATGCTGCCTCCATCTTCAGGAAAAATACCACGTAGATAGAGGTAGTATGTACCTCCGAAACCTCGGCCACATTCCGACACCCAGACCGTCCAGCCCATAGCGCAGTTTCTGCATCGATTGCGTTATCAAATTGCTTAAAATATACAGCCAAATATTATAGATTTCCAAATTCTCGAGTGGTAAGACAAATTAATTATTACTGTTTGTTTGTTTGTTTGTTTGTTTACTCACTTGTTGTTTATCTGACAACATTCTCAGTATCCAAGACTATGTAGCGTCGAGTGCAGTGTGATTCGCCGAATAATGAGCGACTTGCAGAGGAAGTGGAAAGAAGCATTTATGACAGAATTTGAGGTATTCTCCTGGAATTTACTTCGAGGGACTGAAAAAAGAATCGCGACAACTTCACTTAGGATGACCTTTGTTCCGGCTGAGATTCGAAATGTTCACCACTCGAATACTTGTTAGAAGCCTTGCCTCTTGAGCTCACATGCTCGATATATTTTCAAAATGTTCCAGAACGTTACATAAGACTTGTACTGAGAAATTGTGCACAGTATGCTGCTTCAAAATCACTGCCAAATGTCCTCGATTTTCACACTCTAGAGCTGTAACCTGAGTTCGCTAACACATGCATCTTCATAGTACGGTTCTTTCTAAAATATTTTAAAAGTTTATCAGACGTTGTTCCGTAAAGACATGGTTTTTAAACACTTACGTGAGAAAACTGGACAATCTGCAAAAATATATTCCCGAAAATGTAACTACTCATATATAAAAATATAGTTTAATACAAAGAAACATAAAACATGTTAATTACATTAATTTCCTTAATAATCAGAAACAAAAATATTGACAAAACTCTATTTCATCCTTCTTCACAATCAAAAATACTGCTGGATCAATGAGTCTAATTATATTTTTATCAGCATTAGTGCTAACGTGGAGAACGCATATAAAAGCTAAGAGAACACAACTAGAGCTCAAAACCAGAAATATGAATTGGCTAATCGACAAAAAATCACAGCTATCTCTTAAAAACAAAATAATCCTATACAAAACGATAATCAAAGAAGTCTGGACCTACGGGATAGAGTTATGGGGATGCAGCAAACCTTCCAGTACAAAAATTCTCCAAACGTTCGAATCCAAAACGCTAAGAAAACTAGTTAATGCTCCCTGGCACGTAACAAACACTACCTTACACAATGATCTAAGCATACCATACGTAACAGAAGTCATCAGAATTTACGCGGAGAAACACAAAAACCGGACCACTCAAAACAGCAACCAATTAATAAGAAACCTCTTCAACCAATCAGAAATAGAAAGAAGACTAAATATAATGTGGCCAGAGGATCTCATTAGATAAGCACCAGAATATCATCGGAGGATGATACCTGCTTCAATATTACACCCACCCATCCCTTTTACCAATTACTATATTTATGTATATTGAGTAGATTGTAAAAATAAAAACTTATATAAAAAATCTGCATTATAACAGGAACCTTACATTTGGCTGTACATCCGTTAGACCTGCAGCCTATGTCAGACCACGGTTCCTGTTGGTTCTGATCCACCTGCCTGTTCGTATAAGCAAGAAATTACATTTCCTTGAACCTGTGCGGTGGGCACACTTCTACAGTGACAGTGTTGAACCTCCGGGTTCCATACTGGGGGATTTCCCGATTATTTGAATAACTCTGAACTATTCCAGGGCGAACTTGTACCAGCTAGTTATAACCCTATCAGATTATTTGTATAATGTTTCTACACGGTTTCAGCTGCTGAGTTCAGGTAATATCGAATGAGGTACACACGACGAATGAATGTTGAGGAAGCAGCCGTGGCCTGTTTTAAATAACAATCAAGCTTGTATGAGTGTGCATGCACCGCGATGGACAACAGGAAACTTTGTTCAGGTTAAGACGAGTTCTATCTGCTGGGATATTACGCGGTGAAGTCCTGTGAAACAGTCTTACAAAATAGAACTCTTCATAGCCACCGCTATGAGAGAAACAAATTCTACCGCGTTTGTTCACGTAAGGTTGTCCCGGTGTTTAATTAATGAAGAAGTGCGAAGGAATTGAGATATAGCTCCACCATCCTTGACCTCGGTACTAAATGGAGGTGATTGATAAGCTTCAGGCCCCTGCCGCTTTCTCCCGCAAAAAGAACCCCGGTAAACATTGGACAGGGAGCAGGGTGGGCCCCAGAGCCGGTCTGGACGTTGTGGAATAGGTGGAACTCTCTTGCCTCTACCAGAAGTCCAACCCCGACTGTGCAGCCCGTATCCCATAGCTGTCCCGCCTCACGGCGTTTGTAGGCTTAGATGTAAGTTTCTATTGACGAGGCGTGATGTTGCATAAAACTTCACTGTGCAATTGAAGCCACAGGATATGGAGCGACTTGAGACCGATAACTGCAATGCCATCTCACTTGATACGTTACCCCGGCTCCTAATGACATCACGGTGAGACGTGCTGTCGGAAATCTGAGGGAAGATTTAATTCATGGCAGGGAGCGAAGCTTTGGGAAGTGGGTGAGTGCAGACCGCCCTTATCATGCCATAACATTGTCCCTTTTGAGGTACTTAGGACAGTCAGTCGGCACTGAAAGGGAATGAGATAGGGAGAGGTTCGTGCAGTCATACATCCGGTAAAATAAGGTTAGAATATGGCTTCGAATTGCAAGCTTAATGGTGCTGAAGAACTGAGATCATAAAAGTACAATATAATGTGTTTATGATGGTATGACCTGGATCATTATAACGATCAGCTTACTGCGCAATCCGCAAGTAATGATTTTCTATTATTACGTTTGTTTTGGACTCCGACACTCTTAGTGGAATTGACTGGATCGAAGATAGTTCCTCTTACACGAGATCTGAGATTGTCATTGTGATGACTGTGCTTGATGTTTCCTTGCATGGTTTGATCTGCGACCCTGAAGATGGACTGTACGTTCCTTCGATTCGTCGGTGAACTTCTACCAGACTATACGCGACATCAAAGAATACGGCATTCTTCGCTTGCACTTACAGTTTCTACATGGAAAGGTAGCTAGTTCAAATCCGTTAATGTGGAGTTTGTGGGCTCTGGGTAGTCATGTTCCTGTTAATGGTTCTTGCAGTTATGTGGCTGTGGGTACACCATAACAATTTGCTGAATGTATTAGTACAGATTGCAAATAAAATGGGACTATATAACAAAAAAAAAAGTGGCTGTGTGGAAACAGCTCGGCTTAAATTCATGGTACGCTAGAGGTCGGGGTGTGCGCTCTGCGAACGCAAGCGAACGAAGGCAGATTGGCGCCACGAACGGTCGTGGAAAAGCAGCGCAAAGAATAAAGTGCTCATTGAAGCTAATGCCACTACGGAAGGAAGCAGGGCCATAGTGTCCCTGTAAGGATTAGGTAAATTGAAATAAATCCACCTCATCGGGATTCCAACCCGCGACCTTCCGGATTTTAGCATAGTGCCTCAACCAACTACGCTACGGCGTACCCCCGTAAAGTATCAGTATTATATAAAAATTACGTTAAAGTAAATTTATCCCTGGGCTTATGTGATTAAGCACCACGCCGGAAGACGTACGGGTAGTGGAGGTATTGCTCCACCATTCTTAACCTCAGCACTAGATGCACGTGAATGGTCAGCTTCATGCCAATGCCGCTTTACTCCCATGAAAACATCCGCCGGTAACAATTGGATAGGGGGATCGTTAGGCCCCACAGACAGCGTGGCAGTTATGGAAACAAAATCTTTTGCTCCTACCGGGAATCGAACCCTGTGTCTTCGGTCGTCTAATCCTTCTGAGCTATCCGGCTTTATATACAAAATACTATAACTGAGGTTATATGTGTTTATAATTGAACAGCATAACGATGGTATAAAGTAAAGAAGCTGAAGTTATTCCTGAGCTTAATTAAGCAGTATGACATGAAGACATACGGGGGAGTGGAGGTACAGCTCTACCATTCTTAACCTTGGCACTAGATGGATGTGAGTTGGTAAAAGAAAGGAAGAGGGGATATGCCTAGAGTCAGTAGTTAATTAGGACTAATTTAACAAACGGAAAGAGTTCAAATTCTGCGGCGAATATCACAGCCAGTGTAGGTTTCAAAATAGCCTTTATTTTAGTCACTTAATGACGCACATTTACACTTCGGAAGTTCAGATCCACTATCGTACTCCCTTAGCGACACGAGCAGAACCACGGATGTGCAGTTTCCATTTACTTAACGCAGCCCGTTAACTTACGTGATACCCTGACTTAACGATCCTTGGGGTTAGGTCGAGTCGCTGTTGGAACGTATTTCAGACAATGGAGTTATACCCCAGTCACTTTTTTCTAAACGTTGGTCTTATTGCCAGCGTGCCAGATAATTAATATTCTCTACAGGGCTTGTGCCTTGTATGGGAGGTTTAACAATTCTAATTGCGAAGCTCTTACGAAGCGTTGCAGCCAAGAGGCGGAAAGTCTGACTGCATGGCGTCGCAGAGATGTCTGGCGCTGAGTGAAGAAGCAACAGTCTCGGGCGAGTAACATCGCAGGCTCCAATTTCAAAGAACCGGCAACTTCCCCTAATGACTGTTCTGTCTTAAATTCTCCGACGTGACTCTGTTAAACGTCGGCTACGTAACATGATCTGAGTGCTGGAGTGTTCTATCTCCACTTCTGGGCCCAATTATGATAATGCACTTTCATGAGTCTCCGTATTTTATGGCACTCTCTCCACACACACTCCACATATTTTATTTTAGTGTCCTGCTACATCAGTTTATCACTTTATATATATTGTCACGTATATGGGGAGGGTGTGACTAATAATTGTGGGTTCTAGATTTCATGATTTGATTTATTGGACGTCTCTATTACAATTGCAGTTGGTTATAACAGCTCACATATTGAACTCCTTAACGACGCCTGATTGACGAATCTGTATGAGGAATCCTCTCACTGTTGTCTCAATCTCCGACTGATCTCTAGTCTCTGCAACTCTCATTGCTGACGGAATATAGGACCGAACTAACTTCCATGCGGACTGAATATAAATCACCGAGCCCAACAACTTATTGTCCTCTGTTTTTCTCTGTTTTGTCCGTTGCCACGAAACGTGTGTGAATCTCCGGCCAACGCTTCGATTTATACAAATGTACTCGTTGCTGCGGAAACATGATTTAGCTAGACGTCTGAAAATGGACGTGTGGCTCTGGCTCCACTATTCCGGCTTTCAGCCGTCACGTCGCGAAACAGTCTTCATGGCAGCCTTCCATACGATTCCTGGTTCAATCACTCCTACTTTATTCCCTTCTTCCACTAACACGCGACATGTTTCGGTCTCACAAGGACTGTCGTCAGGTTTGTGCTGTTGCACGTAAACTGTTACACTGCTGGCATAATGAACACAAGCTAACCACAAAAGTAATTTTTATTTTTATTGTGTTCAGCATTTAAAAATTAAAAAGTTTAAATGACAGTCCACACACACATACAAGAGAGACATTCGCACGTACCAAGACGTATACAGGCACATACCATCAAGAAATAAATACGCGACACTACGAGAGGCGCCACAACACACGACCTTTCAATTTTTAATTTTTGAGCACAAAAACGATGATTAGTTTTGTGCATATAGCATGAGCACTGTGCCAGCAGTGTAACGGTTTTCGTGCAGCAACACACACCTGACGATGGTCCTTGTGAGACCGAAACATGTCGTGTAGTAATGAAACAAGGACATGAAGTAGGAGTGGTTGAACGAGGAGCCGCACGGAAATCTGCACTGAGGACCGCGTTTGTGTACACTTTATACTGCAGCATCCTGTTGCACTGTGTACTCTAACCTCAATGTTCTTGCTCCTGGCCGTGTCTGTGCAACGTCGTCGATATCGACGAATTTGCAAAATGTCGGAAAGGAGTAAGAATACGAAGTTAGGACACGTGTGATGTTTCAGAATATATTTTGTTCTAAGTTACATTTGAACTGCGGTTTGCACTTTAAAACCTCTTTCCCTAAAATTGGTGTTGATGGACACGGTAAACTCCAGTACTCATGTGGCATTACGTTGACTCCGCCCTTAAGTTCCAAATAAACTTATTCCTTCGCGATTTTTCAAGCTTTCGAAGAGCTATATTTATATGAATAGAAACGGAGATATTACCATCAAACGAATAAATGTTTTATTATTCCACTCACAACATGTTTCGGCCCAGAGAGGCCATTACCAGGTGACAAGTACGAAAATATACGAACATATGATAACGGAATTATATAAAACTAAAAAGCTATTATGAATTTCAAAATGTCTTACTTAAATTAGTTCGGATCAGACTTAATGCTATACATACATTAAACTTTAAAAGTTAGAAATATACATACACGTATTAAATTTAAATATATAAATGACTTGTATCTTCTTTTCAGATACGTAAGACCGTCGAAGCAACAACGTAATCTATCACGGCAGGCACAACAGGATCAACCCAACTACACTCTATTTTATTAAATTTAACCAATTACATGTTTAACATTTATTTTTAGTATTAATTTCTAACTTTTAGGTTTAATATATTATATGGATAGTCATACGATACAAACCCTAAAATTCATCGAAATATTAACATTATTATATGTATTAATATGGATCCATGTTAGTCAAATAACAACTGTATGTATTCATATAAACCACCTGAAGATGATCAGACTGATTTATACTTGTAGTGGTATGTATAATAAAAATATACATATTAATATTGTTTTTATTTACTCATAGATTTTTGTGTTGACGGCTGAGTCGGTACCCCCTGATATTTAGCCCATACCTCAAATAGACTAAAAAATAACTCTAACTTTTAGTGGGTAGCTCTGTGCCTTTCCAGTGCCTCGCAATTTCGGTTGACTGTTTGGGCGCTGTGGGTCTGACTGCACCAAATCCGTTTATCTCGGTCATTATTTATCATTTCCACTTCATTACGCAACGATTGTCATCGGACCGTGTCAGTCTTTTACAATTTATTAACCCTGAAGTCTTCCGAACTGTGTAACTTTCGCATCATACATTACACTTTACTGGGAATTTCATCAGATTTCACAGTCCATTCTTCTATGCGTTCGGTCCTGCCGAGACCTTCTTAGTTTGCTCAGTTCGTCGGCAAGAAACGACTCGAGAACGACTGAACGGATTTCCATGAAATTTTATATTTAAGAATTTTAAGAGAAAATATTATGATATATTAATTTTCATTCAAATATGACAAGATTAGCCACAACTTTACATGGAGATCTACACCCGTTCTTGGCCTCGCCACAGCTCAAGCGGTTAGTCGTTGGTTTCCCACCTCGGCGGTCCGGGTTCGATCCAGGGTCTGGTCAAATGGGATTTGTGGTGGACAAAGTGACGCTGGGGCAGGTTTTCTCCGAGTACGTCGGTTTCCCCTGCCAATCTTCATTCCACCAATTGCTCCACAATCACCCTGACCTATCATCTGGGGCTGGTACAATAGGCCAGAAGTGGCCGCAGTACAAGGGACTTAGTCCCACACCACTAGCATAAAAAATTACACCCGTTCTTGAGCGTATGTTGATAAATATTTATCAGAGAGAAAAGTGTTTCGAAAAGAATATTGTAAACAGAAAGAGAATATACTTTTTACGTTAGACAGAATTTATCCCAAGTGTTGCAGTTCTTTACGCAATGAAATAGAATAGTATCTTCTTCTTCTCCTTCTTCTGGCACTGTCTTGGCTGAATAGGTTCTGTGGCCTGTTCCCATTCAGGATTAATTGTGAGATTATGAATCTTATAGACAGTCGGTAGGACTCCTTGGATTGAGGATCAGCCCCTCGCAAGGCGGCTATCTATATAGCTCAACACAAACGACTGGGATGCGAACCCATGGTCCTAGTGTTTCAGTGGGCGAAGAAATATCATACCCTAGACCGCGCGGTCGCTCTGATCGGTCAGAATGGCTTTTATGAGTACTTTCCGAACATATCAGTTACTGCGTCCATCTACCCATGGCTCGACAGCCCTTTGTTGGGCCTTGGCCGCTTTTTCAGCTTCTTGACCTTATACACAGTCGGCAGTACTCCTTGGACGAGTGATCAGTCAGTCGCAAGGACGCTACCTGTATACAGGACAACACAAACAGAATAAACGCACACACAAACATCCATGCCGTGAATGTGATTCGAAACCACGATCCCAGTGTTCGAGCGAGCGAAGACAATGCATGCCTTAGACAGCGAGGCCTTTGTGATCGGCCCTGAATACAATCACAACTAAGAAAAACAAATACAAAGTAAGCTCTTTATTGAGTCCAAACTGCTTTTAAATACAATTTATTTTATTGCTTGAATCCAGTGCTTTATTTCAATATGACTTTGAATCATATGTTATTATACAGTTTATATAGGCTTGAATTTGATTTTCGTTTAGCGTAGCTAATGACTTTGAAAGCGGTGTCTTTAAGGCATTGTTATTGTCATTCATTTGGTATAGAGCTCTGAATTTTAATCAGTTTGAGTAAATAACACCAAACAGTTGCATTTGAATTTATATAACGGAAGCATTCATCCTGTTCTTTTAATTATTTCATTTGTAATTCCTTCTGCCGAGAGCGCCTGTGAATTGCGCACAGAATGTTGGTACAATCTCGTTCTTTGCCGGTTTGGGCTCTTATCTTCCACTTTAGCACGACCGGACTCGTGACGACTTGGCAGAATTACTAATATACGCTACTAATATTGATTCGCTAACCAAAGTGTTGCATTCTGGGCGTACTCTTCGACCATATGAAAATTGTAGGATGGCATCGAGTTGTTGTTTCCAGTGAAATTGCGCCATCTGTTTAATACCGTAATGGACTGCACGTGTCTTGCGTCTCTTTGATCTCTCAAACCTACAAGTGTAAGCAAGTTAAACCCCTAGCGGCTCTTTGTTTATACACATGTGTACAGAGCTGAGGTAGTAGACTGTGGGGGGTAAGATTTGCAAGGAAACACATGCTTATGGCACAAACCGCATATCTGCTGGAAGCATTTCTGTGAAAAGAGTTTATAACAGCGCTGAAGACCCATACTGTCGTCCTCTGGGCCATGAGGCCAATATTCATGAAGTGTGTTCCTACAGATAATTACAGAAAATTGTATATGTTTATTTGGTGCACTTCAAGGTCGTCGGGGGCAAGCGGTAGCGTAGTTGATTGAGACACCATGCTACAAGTCGGAGGGTCGCGGATTCAATCCAGACGAGGTGTATTCTTTTTCCAATTTACCTAATCCTTCCAGCCGCACCTGGGGTTGACTCAGCCTCTAATATAAATGAATACAAAGAATCATCCTGGGGAGTAAAGGGCGGCCGGCGCGTAAGGCTGACCTTATCGCCATCTGTGAGTCGATTGTGTAGAAAATGTGGGAGCCTCAACGTCTCACAACCCTATGGGTCTTCACGATCTGTTATAGGGAGAGAGTTACCTTTTTTTACCTTTTACTTCAAGGCCGTCGCTTAAGAGCTCATTCATAGCCTAGAATCTCCTAACTTTAAGTGAGGCTGAAGTTCTTACGGGGATGACTGTAGTCTTGGGTGTGACACCATGCAGGGCGACAGAAGCGTAACGGTATCTCGGAGGAACGGATTGCCTACGTCTTGAGGGTCGAGGAATGACCGTGCAACAAGCAGAAACTTAATGCAGAATTGCAGAAAATTAAGTAACTAGACTTGCTATATGCCTGCACAGCTTACTCTTCGACCTCGAATATGGAAGCAGTAAGTCCCTCCAAAAGTCGATACAATTTACCTTAATACACGCAGTCACATCCCAGAATATGGTACTTTCCTTCTGAATTAATTCACTAGAAGATTCTGTTTTAGCCTCCTTTCCTTATTTTGAAAAAATAAAAGTAGGCTTATATGATCACCACACTGTCTGTGTATCCTCCCTACTAACTTTTGAATGGCTGAACCAATCTCTATGAAACTTGGTATGTATATCATGGCACGTGAACCGATCTCAACGGCGTACTTCATAAATCCCTCTCATCGGATATCGGAACGCGTTGTTTTCTATGCGGCCTGTGTCATGAGGAGGAAAGTGGTGATTAGTTCTTCCTAGAACTTCTTATTGAACAATAAAATCTGTGTCGCCCGTCTTGTGAAATGCAAGCCGTCGTCCGCGGGTTAGGGTCACTTTATGACGCTGTCAGATCTAGACTGTACAACCACCTGCAGGCGCAGAACATTCATAACAAGTAACAGAAAAGTTTATTCAGAATTTTAAGATTACAAGTCAGACAGCTACTACATCAATCATATATTTTATGAGGTTTATGTGTATCAGTTAACTTGCTGTAATTAATTAACTAGCAGCTACGTGGGAGGGACTGCATGTTGTGAGGCGGCTAATGGTACTCTCTACGTAATAAAAACCAGCCTACTCTAGGCAAAATAATTGGTACTCAGCAGGAATCACATATAATTCCAAAAAGTCGTGCGACATGTTCGAATATTTTTTTCATTGCCACTACAGCCCCAATTTGGGCCTAGGCCTACCTCCATGTAACTCTCCGTTTCACTTCGGTTTACTAGGTACATGCATACTAGGTATTACATACGGTAGGACTCCTTGGGCGGGTGATCAGCTCGTCGCAAGGCCTCTACCTGTACACAAACATCCATGCCCTGAGTGGGATTCGAACCCACGATCCCGGCTTCCGAGCGAGCGAAGACAGTGCATGCCTTAGACCGCTCGGCTACCGTGACCGGCTGTTCGAATATTACTGACAGGAAAATATTTTCTGCATAATATTTAAGCATAATAATAATAAGAAATTCAGCTTTACTCGCGAAATTCAAATAAACCTCATTAGATTGAAATTGCCTATACTCGTAAAACTATAAATCAATACGTCTGCGTTGCTGAGGAGCCGGGATAGCGACTGGCTACGGGCTGGACGACCGAGGGGTTGGAGTTTTGAGTCCCGGCGGGGTAAAGTATTCTCTCTCCTCCAAGTCGTGCAAACCGGTTCTGCGGCACACCAGCCTCTTATCCAATGGGGACTGTGGCTTTTCCCCGAGGGTAAAGCGGCAGGCGTGTGAGGCTAACCACTCACTTCCAACTAGAGCCGAGGCCAAGAAAATGTGGATGTATACATCCATTCCCCCATACGCCTTTGTGGCGTAGTGCTTAATTAGTTAACGCTCATGAAAAATTTTATATTATTATTATTATTATTATTATTATTATTATTATTATTATTATTATTATTATTATTATTATTATTATTATTATTATTATTATTATTATTATTATTATTATTATTATTATTATTATTATTATTATTATTATTATTATTATTATTATTATTATTATTATTATTATTATTATTATTATTATTATTATTATTATTATTATTATTATTATTATTATTATTATTATTATTATTATTATTATTATTATTATTATTATTATTATTATTATTATTATTATTATTATTATTATTATTATTATTATTATTATTATTATTATTATTATTATTATTATTATTATTATTATTATTATTATTATTATTATTATTATTATTATTATTATTATTATTATTATTATTATTATTATTATTATTATTATTATTATTATTATTATTATTATTATTATTATTATTATTATTATTATTATTATTATTATTATTATTATTATTATTATTATTATTATTATTATTATTATTATTATTATTATTATTATTATTATTATTATTATTATTATTATTATTATTATTATTATTATTATTATTATTATTATTATTATTATTATTATTATTATTATTATTATTATTATTATTATTATTATTATTATTGTTACCATTACCATATAGTGTGCCTTCTTTTATATTTTATTTGTAGGTGTTTTGTTGTTGCTTCGGTGCCTCTCTTGTGCTAACATTCTAATTTAATTCCTGGGATGTTAAGTTTGCAAGTAAATAAATATGAACTGAATTGAATTATCAAAATGGTACATTAAAATTTTAATGGAATTATTATTATTGTTATTATTATTACTACATAAATGTTTTTTTTGTGTGTTTTGTTGTTTTTTCTTCCCATTCGTGCTCGCTTTGTAACTGGCCTCAGGGTTCCTAAGTTTTCATGTAAATACACGTAAATGTGAATTGAACTGAATTATTTCAGAGGCAGAGCGTTCCATCGAGACGTTGGTAAACGTCTAACAGACTGTCTGGTACCATAGTACAAGAAGAGTGTTTTTGCAGTCACTTCAGAGAGAACCTCATACCTGACAGAGATATCGTTATCGAAATGGTGACATGCACATCACATTTCGTTTGGAGCTCTAATATTCAGTGTTGTCAATAGTAATGTCAACAGTAGAGAGCACAGATTACCTGCTATACAGAATAGGGATCACTGCGAGATATGGCGTGAACAAAGAGTGACTAAGAGCATAAAAGCAGTTTAAGCAGAGCACTGTGGTATATTCATAAAGTGACAATTTGAATTTAAATTAAGATAAAAGAAAACACTTCATAGAATTCAGATTACTATATAATAAAGAGAGGAATCAGTCATTTTTTTAGGGTTTCATAGCTGTGATTTCTCTGAGTGTGGTTTTCTGGGTTGTGTCACTCTGTAGTATTATATGTGGATGACAAGATGTCGGAGGAACTTGATGACCCTCTCTTCAGGGCAGTGGAGATTGAGGCAGTATGTCATTTCGTAACTTTGGTATCCACCTATAAGACTACACGATGTTACAACAAAAAATAACACAGTTTGAAGAATAAGTCTCTCTTCTGTGGTGTGACAGTGCGAATTATAATGTAAAATCTGAAGATAATGGGAAATATGTTCCATGTAACTAACCCTATCTGTAATTAATTGGGTGCGTTTCAAATGGGAAATGCTTAAGATTCGACGCTTGTATATTCAACACGCCAAGGACAGACTATCTGAAGCTGTTACACGCTTAATGTTCTTAAGGTAACTAGCACAGTGGAACGCAGTCCTTGTTGAGAAACTTACAATCTTCAACTACTCAAGAAATTACTTCCTTTCACTCTGCCCCAAAATTCGTTATTATGTTCACGAGAGTCCATCACTGAACCCTGCGGTGCATCAGTTGGTTCCAGTCCACATACCCACAAACGATTCCTTTAAGATAAACATTGTTTTTACTTCCATCTTCGTCTAGGTCATCCAGTAACATCTTCCCTTCATGACATTCCGACTAAAGTCTGAAAGGCATTCCTCGTCTCTTCCTTGTATGCTTCATGCCTCATTTATCTCGCCCGCTTTGGTCTGCGTATCGCAACAATAGCCGATGACGAGAAGAAATTACGAAGTTCCTCATTATGAAGTTTTCTCTAATCTCTTGTTACATCCTCTTTGTTAGGTACAAGTGTCCTCGTCACCTTGTTCATTAGCAACTTTACTCTGCGTTCTATCCGCATATCATATTTGACTATCATCCGGGAAACTGCTATTCTAAATCCTACAGGCGATTTCCTGGAGATAATTTGGAATAGATTATGACAATTTCCTATACAGTACTTTCCATTTCAACCTATGCAATCATCCTCTCATCACCCTGAAACCGGAAACCCTGTAGGCCCACTCGTTTTAGTGTTGTCCTCGTCATGAAGATTTCGTGTCCTGTGTCTAGTCTAAATTTTTTTTTGTCCTTTGTTTCCTACTCTCTGAGGATACGACAGAACAGACTCGTGGAAAGGCACACAATATGCTGCACGTACAACGAATGGAGGCCATTGTTTCCTCACGACGAGCACAAAGACAACCCTGACAACGAAGGTAAAACATCCATTTTCTGTCCCTTCTGACTTCAGACTCGTCATAACAGGTTGCACCGTGGTTATGAAAGTAATCACGTCACCATCAGTGTCGATTTTGTTTACTGGAGAGACTATGGCCGAAGTACATGTCACTATATGACAGTCCACTTCCATGTCGTTCGCCTTCTGGAAGGAGTTGTCACATTTCTACCCACTGACTGCCAAGCTCCGTTACAGTAATATTTAAGAACGCCATATCTGCTAGCGGTAAATGAATTTGCACACAAAAACCCCACATTACTTCTAGAGATTATGTTCAGCGGCCACAGATGAAGAGTTAAAGTCTATTCTCACCTCTAAACACCGAGGTAGGTATAATACCTAACACCATCCGTTGACACGAATGCTCTACTGAGTGATTAACATACGTGGTGCAATCCAAAAGTTCCCGAACTATATTAATAAAAACTACTACGTATTACCTGGATCTTATTCTGCACCATCACCTTCAAAATAGTCCCCTTGGGAGCACATACAGCGATCTCAGCGTTTCTGCTACTTTTGAAACGCATCCTGGAAGTCTTTCTTTGTTAGGGTGTGTAGTACCGTCTGCGTTTCCGCTTCAATTTCCTCAACTGTGTCAAATCTTCGCCCCTTCAACTTGATTTTTATAGTGATTTATAGTCACAGAATATTTATGTGTCTATCTGTGGGCAGTACACATACTGTGCCAGCCAGAGTAGCCGCGCAGTCTAAGGCATTAATATTTTTCGCTTGCTCGGACGCTGGGATCGTGGGTTCGAATCCCACTCGAAGCGTAGGCGTTTTGTGTGTGTATGCGTTTATTCTGTGTTTGTGTTGTCCGATGTATAGGTAGAGGCCTTGCAACGGACTGACCACTCGTCTAAGGAGTTCTGCCATCTGTGAAAAATTCTTACACAACTGAGAAAGAGGCCAGGGCACAGAATGGACTGAAAGAGCCATTCAGAAAAATTTCCCAATGTTGAACCCTCTACAGCTCGGCACAGAGGGGAAGCAAACCGCATTTCTACTTCTTATGTCTCTGGGCCAAAACCTGTGGAGCAGGAGATGCGATGGAACGAGACATCTCTCCGGGTTCACCGGAAGATGGCCATCTCTAGGGAAGAACATGAATCGGTAATACGAAAACAGAAAGGGAAGTCGCATGAGCTTGAGTTCATTCCCGAAATTCAACCAACAGAGTAAATTCCTGCTGGGAGCTACTAGCACCATTCAGGCCACTCAGCACACACCATAATCTAACCATGATCTTGCTGAACCCGAGGATGCCAAGAAATCATACAGGCCAACCCTACTCCCATCATCCTCACACCTCCTGCAAACCTCATTTCTTTTCAGAATAATATGAAATCTTTTCCAGCCGTCAGTTTTCTTTGTGAAATATATGAGTCTGGATCCGCAGTTCACCCATTGAATGGCCAACTGCAACACATTCTGCGCGAAGTTGGAGAAATCTGCCCAAGCAGCAGTCCAGAATCTCAAAGTTCTGAGGGAATGTCATTCTTGCCCTTCGTAAGTTGGCCTCGGACGTCAGGAGCGTCAGGCAAACACCACTCATCTGAGTGAGCAAACACTACTGCCTTCCTTCCCTTATTCTTAGTGACTCTGGCGCGTTGTAAGAAGTCATGAAATGTTCATCTTTACTTCCCTTTTCAAACATTGTTATTGAGAGCGAAGTTCACAGGGCCTAGACTGTTCTGAAGTAGTGCTACAACAGTCAGCGTTTTGGCCACATCAGGGTTCACTGCAAACAGTCTTCATATCTCTTGACGGAAATTGTCACAAAAAGAACTTCGAGACGGGAACTAGAAGCAGAAAACGTTAAGTTCCACAACTAAATGAGCAACATCCTAGCAGCTAGGTGCGTGTAGTTGCGCCACACAGGAGCGGCAAAGAGGAATCAGTAACCCAGCCCCAAAATACGAAATATCCGCAGCGTTGTGTCCACTCTGGTTACACCAGGGAAGGTGTATGTTACAACGGCACCAACAGATACCCTTCCAGATACCTCATCATCACCCATGATCAGACTGGGAAGCAGCGGAGCAAGTACCAAGCAAAACACCTCCCTCAAACACACAGTTCTGCAGATCGTGGCGGATCTAAAGATGACAAAAAGAGATGGTGGATATTTATCCCATTTATGAAGCATATTGTGGGTTCGTCATGATACAGTAAGAGCCTCCCTTCGCTGTACGTGCAGCACAATTTGCACCGATCGGCAATTGTGACCCGTTTTCTCTACAAAGGAGAGAAAGCAAAATGGAGAAAGAACACAGCTTCCTTGTTTTACTACAAAATCTGATGAGGAGGCCAACATAGCTCGATACGAAGAACAACACAGGTAGATCTAGGGAGCCGGCCCCAGTGGATAACATCACAATCCAAACATCCAACTTTACTCTCATTGCGAGACTTTATGTCGGAAACAAACTTCCTTCAGCCTCATTCACATGCATTAGTGACCACAGAGGAGTTTGGATCGGTGAATAGATTTATTGACCACTTACAGGTCGTAGCCACAAATAATTATAACATTGAAGAAAGCATTCTTCTGGGATGTATACGGTGCCACATCCCAGAAGAATGCTTTCTTCATAGTCACCGCCGTGAAAGCCTCAAATCTTACAAACTATAACATTATTGCTGATTTCAACACTACAGATCACTCCAAACTAAGTATTCCCAGTCTACTTTCACTAGTGTTTACACGGTAACAGGTTTCCACATTGGCTATTTCTCTACAGTGTTCTCACTAGATGTTTCCTGATAAAGAATTTTATCAATGGAGATTCTTCAGCTTCCGTTGTCCGCTGGTTAACACTCTACAGCTGAACTCTCAGCTGCACTGTAGTAGAATCAGAGTCATATTTACTTTACGACTGGCGATTTACCGCCAATCAGTTCGTCTTGACAAGTTCCTCGAGTCCCACGAGCAGAATTTTTATTTTCCAACTGAACACTTGCGGTTATAGCCCTTAATAAACACCCTCTCTGACGAGAGGATCAGTCTGTCGTTTACAATTGTTGCTGGTTCTCGCCAGCGCAGTGATTCTCAGGTTCGAGTTGCGCGGAACTCATGACTACATTTTGCTGTCTCAGATTAGAGACTCCCACAGCCACGTTCCCCAGCTCAGGTCCACTATAGGAACAGGGTAGCCCGGTTATACCCCTAGGCACTGAGTTCCCCTTTCGTCGCCTCCTACGACTGGCAGAGCTACGGTGGAGTTCAACTGTCTTCAACATAACTCCTCGGCACGAACCACGCAGAAAACACAACCTCTATTGTTTACCGTGTCATTGTATAGCAAAAGAAGTTACTCGATTGTGACTTCCGTATTCTTTGCTACAGGTATATGTTTACCGAGTCGTTGCCTAGCAATGAACGTCTCTTCTGTGTTCATTATTCTTGCTTTTCGGCGTCATGTCACAATATGGCGACTACAATATATACCGGGATTAAATTCAACACGAAGTATGGTTAAACACGAAATCTGAAAATTACACAAAAGTATGCACTTGGTCCTTGTCGTACGAACTCTCGACTTACCAATATTCATACGCATTAACGTCGTAAGTACTATTCTTTATTATTCTAATGTATTTGTTTTTCTCTACTAATTTGTCTGTAGATGTGTAGTATGCTCTTTAATGTTCATAACATGAGCGGATTTTGTTTATAAGCTTAGGCACTCAACTATTAATAATTAAATCATGTGTTGTAGGAAGAAAGGTCTGTTTCGATTTAAGAGCTGCTTGACATACGAACGGGGCTCTGAAAAACTACCCACTCATGAGTCGAGGATCAAATGTACAGCGTTCTGCCTTTTTGATTGAAGCAGTTTTCTCTAAAAGTACGCTGAAATATACACGTCACGCCTGTTGTAATACAGTAAGCTGCTCTTCTGAAAAGCGAGAAAGACCTGCGTATGCTTTATTCATAAACATAAATAAATAAACACAGGACGAAAAGCAGGTAGGAAGGAGGACGCAACTGAAGAAAGAAAGAAAAAAGCAATGGAAATGAAGATGGTAAGGAAAATGTGTCTGAACACCCTGTATTTGGAATTAGAATGTAGTATTTACTTTCAGTTGTTTACCGTCCGCCTTGCAACAGTGTTGAGATTTAAAATTAAACAACTAAAATTCATCACTGCACTACATATCTCTGCGTACTCGGCCACGATTAGGTGCGTTGAAACTACAAATGAACTGCTGTACCTTCCGCACTGCTACGATGGGTGTTTTTCATGTTCACAATGTTTCTAAATCAAGTCAGTGTAGTTATCCTCCTATGCCACATGTATTGGATCTGTAATGTGTAATGATAAATTATACTGGTATTTTCTCTTCGTGGTATACCTTTAAGTTGCATATTGTTAATGCAGTTAAGCGTGAACTTAATTTTCGTGTGCTTGTTGTATATGAAATGTGTAGTGTGGCTGTTATGAATGTGTTGCAGAACTGGTCCTGTTTTATACAGGGGATTGGGGTGTGTGTGCTGCTATCTGGCGTAGTGTTTAAGTATCGATGTATGTGTAGTTGATGTCTAATCTGTCTTTAAAAATAAAGGTAAAGTTATTCCTGTAACAGGCCGTGGAGGTCCATAGGGTTGTGAGACGTTGAGGTTCCCACATTTTCTGGAAAATCGGCTCACAGATGGCGGTGAGGTTGTCATCCTTAGGCGCCGGCCACCTTTTACCCCCAGGAAGATTCCTGATACTCATTTATGTTAGAGGCTGAGTCACTAATTTGATGTGGAAGGTATTTTGCTAAGGTGTCAAATATTTTACTTTGTTCTCTATTTTTCAAAACGTCCATAGTGTCTGTAATAGTGCTATACGTCTGTCCTATATTCAATATATAGTTTGAATACCCTGACTTACCGTTATTACTTCTAATTGCCTGTATATATTCTTTATACGTGTATATAGTGTGAAATGTTCTACCAATCTGTTGTATGTATTTTAATGGGCAATCCAGGCATTTCATTTGGTATATCACTCACTCATGGAGCTGAGCCCTTACTGAGAAGCCGCCAGTTGTGCAGCTACTCATGAACTTTCCAGCATTTGATGGAACCCGAAGATTCATTACCGTGTTCACAAAAGTCCTCCACTGATCCCTATCCTGAGCCAGATCGACCCAGTCCATACCATCCCGTCATATCTCTCTAAGATACATTTTAATATTATCCACCCACCTACGTCTTCCTAGTGGCCTCTTTCCTTCTGGCTTTTTCACAAATATCCTATATGCATTCCTCTTCTCCCCCATTCGTTCTACATGCCTTGCTCATCTCATCCTCCTTGACTTGCTCAATTTAATTATACAATTGAATTGGCGAAGTGTACAAGTAATGAAGCTCCTCATTATGCAGTTTTCTCCAACCTCCTCTCACTTCGGTCCAAATATTCTCCTCAACACCCTCTTCTCAAACACCCTCAGTCTATGTTCCTCCCTTAATGTCAGAGACCAATTTTCACACCTATACAGAACCACAGGCAAAATTATAATTTTGTATATTCTAATTTTTATGATTTTAGAGAGCAAACAAGAAGACAAAAGGTTCTGGACAGAATGGTAGCAAGCATTTCCTCCTGAATCAGGGTTTGATTTCTTATATTCGTTCCCAAATATCTGAATTGTGCCACATTTTCAAGACATCTGTTACCTATCTCTATGTCATTACATTGGCCCGCATTTTGGTGACGAGACAGCAACATATACTTAATTTTCTCTGTGTTTACTTCTATAGTTTGTGTCTTTCTTTTTATGGTATCTATATTGTCACTCAGTAGATTCATATCATCAGCATAGAAAAGCACCTGATGTGTTCCATTTAATTTGATTTGGTATAGGCCACTTTTTTCCTATTTATCTGTTTGTGAATATGGTTTCATTATGTTTTGTAATCCCCATCGTGTCTTTTCCAATGCGTGTTTATTTTCTATTTTGGCGTTGTGGATTGGTGTTTTCGTTTTGTTTGTTTGTGGTGGGGCGTTTCCTGATTCGATTTATATTGTATTTATTTTTGTGTAGTATGTTTTCATTATATATAGTTCTTTTTCTTTTGCTTCTTCTGTTATTGGATGTGTACGTAATCTGTTTAATAGGTAATTAATACTTGATGTTTCTCTTCATGTGGGTGGCATTAGTCATTCGGAATTACGATGCCTGTCTGTGTGTGCTTTCTGTATATTGCGAAATCTAGCTTTGTTTTCTTTCAGTGTATTGTGAGATCTAGGAAATTAAAGGAGTTATTTATTTTTTTCTATAGTGAATTGTATATTGATTTGTTGTTTATTGAATTCTACTAAAGTTTTATCTATATTTCCTTTTGGCCGTAAATTATAAGGACTTAAATTTAAATCTTGATGTTGTTGCATGCTGGACGGTAAGCAATTGGAAATAAATAAATTCAAATGTTAAAGAAATTTGGGATAATCGAAGAACAAGAAGGAGAGAAAGAGAAAGAGAAAATGAATGAAAGAAGGATAAGGGAAAGCGGGAATGAGGGAAAGGGTGACTTAGGGAAGGCGAGAGGGGAAGAATGAAATTAAGATAAAAGGGAAAAAAGAAGATTCATTCGTTCAGTGTGAAAAGAAATGTAGGTGTGTGAATTTAAATATTACAATATTATATAATGAACTTTCGCTGACTTTCTGAGAAAAACAGACCGAGGTCTAGCATATTTCATTTAAATTCTCGTGTATATAAATGCAAAGAGGTACCCATTTACGTATAAATAAATTATATGTATATGGTATTCTTATAAGTGAGGAGCCGGGATAGCTCAATCGATATAGCGACTGGCTACGGGCTGGAGTACGGTGGAGTCGAAGTTCGAGTCCAGGTGAGGCAAGAATGTTTACTCTTCCATATGGTCCAGACCGGCTCTGGGGTCCACCCAACCTCCTATACACTGTATACGGGGGGCTCTATCCTCCGGGGTAAAGCGTCCGTGGCGTGAAGCTGGCCACTCACCTCCAAATATTGCCGAAGTCAAGAAAATGTGGATCTATACATCCACTCCCCATACACCTTCATGGCGCAGTGTTTAATTAGTAAAGCACAGGGATAATTTTACTTTTACCTTTATACTGAAAACAAAGTTAAAATAAAGGTATCCCTCTAACAGGCCGTGGAAGCCCATAGGGTTGTGAGATATTGAGGTTCCCACATTTTCTAGACAGTCGGCTCATAGATGGCGGCAAGATTGTCAGTCCTACGCGCCGGCCGCCCTTTACCCCCAAGAATATTCCAAGAATAATCCTGGTACTCATTGTTGTTAGAGGCTGAGTGTACCCCAGGGCCATAGTGTGGCTGGAAGGATTAGGTCAATTGAAAAAATCCAGTGATCTTATCGGGATTTGAACCCGCGACCTTTCGGCTTGTAGCACAGTGCCTCAACCAACTACGCTACCGCGTGCCCCCACGTTCACATCTACATTACTATGGCCCAACACCATAAGAAATATGACATGCATGGGGGGGGGGGAGGTTCAGTGTACAATATCAGAACATGATAGCAAGGCAGAAGTGGTTTCAGCATATCTTAATACACGTATTTCCTGAAGTAACACTGTAAATTCTGTCACATTAGACAACTGAGATGAAAATTAATATAGTTCGGGAAGTGACGTCAGGGAGTCTGATAACTATTTACAAACGATTCGGAGGAACCTGTAGCATATTACCCTGAAGATGGAAGTGGCACGTTATTCTGATACGCTTGTAAATATCTATCAGAACACACAGCGTCGCATTCGAGAAGGCAGTATACTTTACTGGCGTGAGAATACTAAATCTCACATCTGAGATGGAATTCCCGTCCTTTCGTGGGCAACATTTTATTAATATTTGTAAAGGATGATGCTCAGTGAGGGAGAATTTTGTAAGAATATTAATCAATCTTGAATACTGATGCGTGGGATATTCAACGACTCTGCTTGAACTGCAATAAATATGTAGTATTAAGTGATATAAGAAGCGATGTTTACTGGGACCTGGAAAGAATGGCTTGTTTAACTGTAACTTATTATCTCGGCTTTGATCACCTGAACTGAGAAGTAACATTTACAAATTCAGTCAGAAACAGTCAAGGAACTATTCTAAATCTGAATTTTGGAATACTCCAAATATCAATCAATACTGTTCAAACTGGGGCACGCGGTAGCGTAGTTGGTTGAGGCACTACGATATAAGCCGGAAGGTCGCGGGATTGAATCCCGATGAGGTGGATTTTTTCAATTGACCTAATCCTTCCAGCTGCACTATGGCCCTGGGGTCGACTCATCCTCTAACAGAAATGAGTACAAGGAATATTCCTGAGGGCAAAGGGCGGCCGGCGCATAAGTCTGAGAACCTCACTGTCATCTATGAGCCGATTGTCTACAAAATGTGAGAGCCTCAACATCTCACAACCCTATGGGCCTCCACGGCCTGTTATAGGGATACTTTTACTTACTTTACTTTTATTGTTCACACTACGCTTCGAAGTTCAGCTTTATCTCCCCATAAATTGTATAGAACCATCTTTCCATAAAGATAAAATATGGCTGTAAAACATGTTTGAATCGAATACTTGATAACATTCATCATATATCTACATAAATACATAACTCTTATATAACTGCAACGCTTCTTTGCATCGTCCTTATTTGACCTTCACTTTGTAGTAGAAAAGGTTATTTCTGAAATGCTGCACAGTTACGAAATGTAAAGGAATAATTTCTTTTCCTTCATCGTTACTCCTACTTATTTTTAATTATTTGCATCTTCACCGTTGAAAGAAGCCCATCCTTTTCAAATCTCCTGTGTGTTGTCAAGACAGAATCTATTTTCCTGTTTCTTCCAACGGGACCATTGTCCATCCTTGAAACGTTTCGTTTCAATTCAGTTTCTTAATCTTAGACAGTGGGCCGGACTCCTTGGACGGGGGAACAGCCCGACGCAAGGCCGCTACCTAACATAAACACAGAAGAAACGCAGACAGACATCCATGCCTTCAGTGGGATTCGAACCCACGGTACAAGGAGTTCGAGCGAGCGAAGAGAGTTCATGCCCTAGCCCATGCAGCCATTGTGATCGGCTCAAGCCAAATATGAGGTTATTATCCCATCACCTGTAGCCGTTCTTTACAGTGCCTTTTATTCCAAATGCCTTACACTCCCTTAAAGAAAATAACTGTAGTTACCATAGCAACAGCTATCGTGTTGAAAAACACCAGCTGCCACTAACCAAATGAGGTTTGTACTATTGCACAATGTTACAAGTGCGTTCGATGTGACGAGGGAAATGTAAATTATTTCAAATTACCAGTAACTGCAAGCTTCTCGAATTGAATATAATAATGAATGAACCGGTACAGCTGATTTATATTGCTAATAAGGTAACTGATTATAGTTCACTATAATGTAAGGTATGAAAGGACAGAAATTATTTATACTACTCGTCAGCTGATCAGCTATATTTCAGTGATCCACACTGATCATTTGTTGATTGCTGATAATCCACTATAAAATACGGAATGGAACGGTAAAACTTATCTTATGTAGCTGATTCTCACAAGATGAACGCGCATAGAAGTAAACGTTATGTAAACGTGCAATACGAACATGCAGACATTATTATTATTATTATTATTATTATTATTATTATTAGAGAGGGTGGGTTTCCCCATGCACTTAGACCAGTTATTGGTCCATTGTGCGTCCCTCTTTAATTTCTACTGTCGCCATACCCTACCGGTACTGGTGCGTGCTATCAGCCCCGTTCAGCCAACGAGGTCGGCCGTCGGTACCTGATATTTCCCCCCTCTACCAAAGGCACTGGAGACAACCTGGGCGGGAAATTGTTGCCTAATTTTGCTCAGAGGTCTCCTAGAGACATGAGGATCTTTTACGTGCCGTAAATCTACGACACGGGACCCACGGCTTAAAGTCTCTCCCGGAGGACTTGTTCCCTGAATTTTTCCGCCCTTAAAAATTCCACGACCTCCGCATACCTTGAGTCATGAGGTGGGAACGTTACCCCTAGACTACGGAGGCCGCTTAACATGTAGACATAGTATTTACATTATTGTATTTAAGCATCCATTTGCATTTCCATAATATTCACATAGAATATTTATATTACAGTTCCGTCAACAATGCAACTACTTAATTCCTTAGAATTTTATAAGAATATTCTAAGGAATAAAGTGGTTGCATTTTTGACAGAACTGTAATATAAATATTCTATGTGACTGGAGACATAGGTACATATGCACTAATGTACCAGGCACGGGATATTAAACCTTTAGGTTTCGGGGCAGAATTCCATTTATTGTATATAACACGTGGGTTGAGGGCCTTGAGGTGATAAATATGAAGTTATTTCTTTCAAGAATGCGATGTCACGTATTCTGGTAGAAAGCTATCGTCTTGTAGGAGGAACGTAATGTTTAATGCACTCTAGTGTTATAATTACCGTCTCATGAGTGGGGTAGCTATTTGAACTACTGACACAGTCACCGTTCCGATCGCTGTAGCGTCGCTACGTTACATAACATGTACAGCTTGTCATACTTTTTCACTTTGTCGCTGCAACCCACGATGACTTCCGTCTCCTGGTTCTTTGAAGCTCGACTTCCCTTAATTTCCGCCCAAATAGACTCGGTTTACAAGTCAGATATCGATTTTCGTGTCAAGTAGCAAATCCCGTCTGTATGTCTTCCAGAGGGCACGTCATGAGACACAGGAGCCGCATCCGAAGTCCAACCTATCGATATGTTCCTCCAAAATAGGTAAGGAATACAAAAAATAAACTCCGTGGCCTGTAGTTCGCATGCGAACTATACCGACCGAGCGACTGCCGCTTGTCGGCGAAGTTAATGCCAACTTTTGCGAATAGAGGGTGTCACGTGGTCAGCGCAACGGATCCCCACGGCCATTAATCTTGGTTTTCTAGACCGGAGCCGCTATTTCCTTGAAATAACTCCTCAGTCACCCTCACGAGGCTGTGTGGATCCCGTTCCTGACACACTACTCCTCGGAAAATTTGGTAGCGCCGGGTATCGAACCCGGGATCTCTGTATCTGTAGCCAGGAACTCTGACCACTAGACCACAGAAGCGGTCATAGTTAATGGACAGGAAGGGATAAAGCGTTTCGCGGGATAGCTCAATTGGTATAGCAACGGACTACTGACTAAACCGGCTCTGGGGCCCATCCAGCCTCTTATCCAGTGAGTACCGGGTGCTCTTTCCTAGGGGGCAAAGCGGCCGGATCATGATACTGATCACTCACCTCCATCTAGTGCCGTGGATAAGAATGGCGCAGCGATACTTCCACACCTCAGTAAGTTTTCATTGCTCGGTGCTTGATTACTTAAGAGCAAGGATATATTTACCTCAGGAGTACTGATTTTTATTAGCCCCGAAGAAGAAACATTCGTTGGTGCTTCTAATATAAACACAAACTATGTGTAAACTCATACCTTATTTACAGAGGAGTATGAACAACATAGCACACAGCGGAGATAATACTCAATATAACATTTGATTAAACAATTTGACTCAAAACGTAAAAATCCTTATTTGCATTCGGAAGTTGACTAGTTCGAATCGCGGCCAGGGCACCGGATATTCTGAGGTTTGAAAGGGCTTTCCTTAATCTTTTATAGAGGAAAATGTCCAGATAAAACGTGAAATTAGACCACAGCCCTCTTCAATCCAAATTCTGCCCCTTTCTTTATTCATTACATGAGCTTCGTGGAATCGTTCGACTTTACGCAGTCTGAGATATTGATAAACTGACTAACAAACTCCCATCATGGAGGTGTCCTTCTTGAGAAACCGTCAGTCGCTCGGCGACTCAGGGATTTTCCAACATTTTTTGGAAACCGAAGGTTCATTAGCGCTTTCACAAGAGCTTTCCACTGGCAGCTATCGTGAGCCAGATCAATCTACTCTGTACCAACGCAATGTTCTTTCTCTAAAATATTATCCTCCCATCTAGGTCTAGGTCTTCTTAGTGTTCCCTTTTCTTGCGAACTTCCCACCAAAATTCTCTCCCTCTCTCTATATATATATATATTTCTCTCCTCCCCATGCGTGCTATACCCCCTGTCCCTCTCATCTTCCTTGATTTGATTAGTCTTTTTTGGAGAAGAGCACCGACAGGGCAGTTAAATCCTAAAGTCACATGATAACGAGTGAATATATTGCGAATTGTAGAATGAGTGGTAAAAGAGTAGAGATTGATAACAGAATATTGTGGGTTGGATTTTGATAAGTTTCATGAAATGTTTGTGCTCTTATCGCAATATTTTGAAAACAATATCAACTATACTGTTAGAATTTGGAGAGTACTACCGTCTGTAGTCGGAGAAAGTGCTGCCTCCGTCTCTAAGATAAATATTCTACTAGCTACTTGCCTCGCCTGCTCTTCGACCATGAATGTGGAAGAAGTAGATTTGTACACGGCTGCACAACCCTGAAGATTCACTGCCACGAGAAACTGGAATCTCACTGTTTCATAAATACGTACACACGATATTCTAATATATTTCTTGACTGTGAACGGTGAACTGAAAGGACACAGAAACAAGAAGTTATGGGAAGAAGGTATCGTCTACTTTCCTTCAGTATGACACGTATCACAAAGATAACGACGCCTCTAACAATACTTTGTTGCTGCGGGAACGTGTTTACCGAGTCGTTGCCTAGCAAGAATAGGGGGATACACAGACCCACAGACTCCCACATACTACACGGACTGTACAGAAAACGAAGCGTCCGACAGCTCTTCTATTGTTGAGTGTATTCATTGCGGCGGGAACGTGGTAACCGAGCCGTTGCCTAGCAACAAAAGGGGGATACACATACAGCCACAGAGACAGGTGAGAGATATTTATGTTTGGTTTAGGTGTCATGATATACATAACAAGATTTATAAATATTGGTTCAGGAAATCAAAAGTCGACGGGAGGCGGAAGATACGCATAGAGATATATAGACACAAGATGATCTCATACGTCCACTTTTATTTTTACAAAATAAGTAAAGCAGATTGAAAAGTTATATTGGGTCGTTGCAGGGTGCAACTCTAGGACTAAATTGAGAAAACCACGAAAACCCTCAGGTTCACCTGCCGGTGTCTGTGCTGAGATTTGAAACAGGGACCTTCAGTATACGAAGTGGGAAGGAGTCACAACAACATATGGTTGGTAAGCAGTGGAACTGGCAATGGCGTCTGTTCTTGAATGAGAACATCAAGTTGATACAGGAGATAATATGAACTCATCTCCTGATGAGACCTATGTCATAAAGAACCCGACCTCGAATTTTGCTGTAACACTGACATATTTTTAACGGCTGGTTACGTGATGGGTCAATTTGTCAGTGTTATGTTCTGTCTTTCCCCTTCAGGAGAATATTAATCTTCGTTTAGTGGCGTGTCAAGGGTCGTGGTAAGTCGTTGGCTTGTCTCCAAGAAGCCTTGAGTTTAATCACTGTTAACTTCATGTGGAATTCGTGGTCCCTGAAATATCGTTGGAGCATGTTATCCTCCGAGTTCTCCGGCTTTCTCTAGCTAATTATCATTCAATCATTGATCCAAGTTCATTTATCTATCTCAGTAGCCCTGACCAGGCAGCACAATATCACATCATCGGTTTTTAAGTTTGAGGCATCATCTCTGACCCAGAATTTGGCTGGTAACCCGAATTCCACGTTTCAGTACATGCCTCTCATGCAGCCCTACAGATGGTAACGTCAGAATTTCGTCCTAATGTAACCCTTCAAATGTTAAATGAAAATGTCAGTATAATTCAGACTTTCCAACGTTGATAACAAAATTAATTCCGATCAGAACTAGTAAATCCCCTCCCCAACTTCTATCCTCTGCTTGCAACAAACTCAACAACAAAAAACTGTACCTTTCGCTTCCTGAAAGCTTGTCCTCTCTCAGAAGTATTATTAATAGGATGAGGTCTGGGAACCTTCGAAACCGGAAAAAAAACATTTTTGTTCTTCTCTCAAATATAATATCACTCACTATTCCCCTCCCAATTTCTCTCTTCTCTCTCCTTCTCCTACTTTAGCCTTTAAAGGGTTAATTCACATCTTTTTTTCGCAATTTCGCAACCCACTTCTCCTGTACCCATTCAGTAGGATGCAATAAATATTATGTTCGGGATATCTTGTTAGAGCACCTTTGTCGAGCTTCACCGTTAACCTCTGCTTACAACACCGCAGAAGTATACACTTTGTTGCTATGTCCCTCCAAATCAGATCTATCAAATTGTAGCGATAAAGAAAACCCTCGCCTTCCAGTCACTCGACTCCCCATAGAAGTTTTATTAGAAACACTTCCACTATTGTAACAGACTCCGCCTGTAAGTAGGCTGCTCATTCTGCCTGCAGCAACCAGCAACCTTTGATGTCAAAGCTAAAAAACAGTAATAAAAAAGCAATATCACAAGAATATCGACCCAGTTGTGTGGGAGGAGGCAATCTACGGAAGTCCATTAAAGTGGTAATAAGAGAGGATGGACAGTTGTCAATTTTGCCAGTCGACCAGAGGCAAGAGAGACTGTTGCGGAACTGGCCAAGAGAATAGAGACTAGGATTTTGATACTGTGGATAAAGACAGCTTATGCTTTTATAACGGCTGTAAGGAGCAGAGTGGAGTTCAACAGACTCTCCGCCACAGATACCAGCAAGTGTAGTGCTTCCTCTTCAACAATAAGCACCCACCTCAGAAATATAATTAATACAAAGGTTTCATAAATTAAGCTCAATAGACGTTTGTGAAGACGACTTTCTTCAAAAACTTACATAAGCTCAACAGACGTTTGTGAATTTATTGCTGTGGATGTGAGGATCTTTTTGGATATCGTGTTAACCGGTCTGTGAACAAAAGAACTGGCTCCATGGCATGGCCATCTAGATCGCCAGACTTCACAGTCTGGACACAGCGGACTGAGCAGGATTAAATGAGATTTCTCAAGCCTTACCGATATTCATCTGTCAGTAGAATAAGTACCCTTGAGGCCACATAATATTTCTTTGGCTCCCCAAATTTGAATCAACTGAAAGATAAATTCGACGTCAGTCTGTGATGAGGGAGGGAGTGTTGAGAAATGTGCAAATCAGTTAATTAGTAAGTTACACAGGTGTTTGGAAATTCACCGGTTCTAGTTATACCGTACATGACTTATGAAAGACTTATGCAAATGTAAGGGATGCCTAATGTTTGGAATCTAAAGTGAGCTTTCTTCATATTAATATGAGTAATAACTATTCAGTAAGCCAAATCTTTCCTAACTGAGTGATGTAAGGACGGATTAACGTGTGTAAATAGGAGAATACATTTTCCGTACAGGTTCTTGGCGATTTTGGATCCCTTGTCTCTTTACTGCAAATACTTTGATGACAGAGAGAAACCGCAGTGAAGCCACTGCACTGAATAGAATTATAATTCCATTTTAAGACCTAGCTGCAAGAGAGATATCGAACCGCACGGAGCCAAGAATTACTTCATTCTCACATTTCGTTAAATAGTTCAGCAGGGGGAAATATTTTAAATCTTATTTATATCATGAAACCATACTTGATATAATAAGCTGTTTTTTGATAACTTCGACAGAGTTAGATCTCAGAGTATCTGTAAAATAAAGGTTATAGAGAAGTTCTTATGGGGGGGGAGTTATAAGTGTAGTAGGCTGAAAGTCAATAGATGTTTTGGAGGAACATTTTGCCTCCATATATAGATTCCAAGAATAAGCCAAGCAAGATCCAGCATGAAGCAGGGAGTAAGCAGCACACCACGGTGCTATATCCCNCCCCCCTCCAAAAAAAGAACTTTCATAACCACAGCTGCTAAAACCTCAAATATTATAAATGTTACAAATCCGGTACACATTTTGAAAAGTTCATTCTACTACCTTTAGTAGAGCCTATAGACTGTAATACTAAATACATTAAAAATCCGTTAAAAAGTTTGGTAGGTGAAAAATGCGGTCCGAAGGACAAACAGACGTCTTTCTTAAATATCGTGAACATATAAATGAAGAAATATTTTAATTTAGGTGATTTCTCTGGTGGCTGAAATGACATGAGTTTTATCACAATAAACCGTCGCCGTACCAGGAATTAATTAAATAATTTTCCTGGGGAGTAAAGCGCGGCCGGCGCGTAAGGCTGATAACCTTACCGCCATCTTTGAGCCGATTGTCTAGATATTGTGGGACCCTCAACGTCTCACAACCCTATGGGCCTTCACGGCCGGTTACACGTATTAAAGACAGACAGCGGCACACGCACAGAGAGGCTACACAGAGTAAGTACAAATAACAGTAAAAACATATAAGAATAACATAACGTAACATAAGATAGTAATACGAATATTTGCATATTACAGACAATACCTGAACAGCGATAAAACAAGAAGTGGCCGCNTAGCAGCTACGTAAGAATACACACCTGATGATGGCCATTTAGGGCCGAAACATGTAGTGTGGAGGAAGGGAAGAAGAAAGAACTACAATTAAATTTTTGCACTTAAGACGGAGTTTGTCTCATATATATTGTGTGAGTCTAACAGGATGCTTAAATATAATAATATAGACATGTATTTCCAGTTGTGTTATTATTACAGTCATGGATAAGACGTTCAACACCCTCGGTTCCGAATGAAGATATCTGAAGAGATATATTCTATCTGGCACAGAAGGCGTTGGTATAGCCACGCGTTGCCTAGTTTCGTTAGATTCATACACCGCGATCATGACGGCAACCCGCAAATCATTCTGCCGCTCCGGCGGGAGAGACAGACGCACCACGTGAAAACTCGGGCCGAACAGATTCTGATTGGCACTGGTACCGATAGAATAATTACACTTCCTCTCTCGGCATCGCTCCAGTAAATCATTAGCAGCTACCGTGAAGAGAGCCCGCGCGCTATGTGTCGCCCGATTATAACCCCGGGGCCCTGCATTCGTTCAGTCGTATCATTTCTTGCATCGAAATGGCCCTTGTGAGCTAAGCGTTGGAACTGCAAGTGTTCATGCACGGTATCTATGTGCAGAGTTGCTACGTAGCAAATGCAAGATAATTCCGGCTAAACTAATAAATGTTACAGTCCCCAAAAAGGAAAATTTCACTCAATTGCAAATAAAATAAGATATACAGAGCCGTTTCTAGACAAAAAAAGAAACATGGCCAAATTTTCTAGGTTCATTCAAGACAAATTTCATAAAATGATGCTAGTGTTAAACACTCCCCTGAAAGTCCCTCAGACATGTAGCATATGACGTCTTGGTTTCAATATGTCAGCATAAACTGACGCAACTCTCTAGAAGCTGAAACATGAAACAAAGGAGCCTACGCTACATACCGCATAAAGCTGGGAAGATGCTGAAAGAAAACTGTAATGTGTGTGGTCTTTTGATTGTCGAGTGTGCTACGAACGCGAATCTGTCCGGTGCAAGTTGACACAAGGATCGTCTATCTCTCCCGCCTGAGTGGCAGATTGATTTTCAGGTAGCTCGGTAGAATGGACATATATGTACAGCTGTCTGTAATCTGTTAACTACTGAACATGAAAAGCAATCTCTACAAATCGTAGGATTATCGTACCGCTGGGAATTCCTCCGTTTTCAATAGGGTAGGATGGAACTCTGCCTTTTATTCTGAACCTTATTACCGAGCTTCACAAATCTCTCTGTAATCTGTGAAGCACTGGACACGAAAAACGATTACCACAAATCTCTGTATTATCGTACCGCTGAGGATTTCCCCAGTTCCGATCGATAACGAAGGCCCTCTGACTTTTATTCGGAACCTAGTTACAGAGCTCCACATGTCTGTTCTGAAAGCACTTATTTTGTAGAACTAAATTTTGGTGTGACCTCCACTGCCTAACATAATGATACAGATCATTAATCAGTGAACTGTAATCAGAAAGCAGTATTACAGCTGACATAGTCTGAAGCCTAACATCTTAAAGTTATCCATGTTAGAGTTGCACATATTTATGTTACCGATACGTGAAGCCGATCACACATCTCATCGAAGGAGAAGTTAGGAGTGTGTGGAGCTCAATTCCCATTCCTCCATACGTCTTAATGTTGTGATGCAAAACGCTCCCAACTGATGGCGTAACCTTAAGCTTTTTGGTTGAAGGTGAACTTGGATGTTTCCATTACACTGAAGCACGTTTTGTTTGGGGTTGGTAGTGATGCAACCATTATTCGTCCCCAGTAACAAACCTCTTAAGCATTTCTTCCTCTTCATCTGCATACCGTAAGAGATGTTGGAGGACAGGTCCATTCGGTTCATTTTTTTTTCTGTGGATCCTTCAGTTCTCTGAACAGCCACCACGCGCACACTTTCCGAAAATTCAAACGCTCATGCGTTATACCGTAACTTAACCATGAGAACACCCTAATGCAGTTGTTACACTGTCTATCGTTATCCTCCGGTAAGCTCTAATGAACTTTTCCACCCGCTGCAAAGTTGCTTCTGTCGCAATCTCAACAGGGCCATCCGGTCGGGCATCATCTGCCACTTTCGAACGTCCTTGAGAGAAATTCTCGATCCAGTTGTGAACCGCTTTACGCGACAAACACTTGCCACTATAAAGAGGAAATATTTCTTTATGAATATCCTTTGCATTAAGTCCTTTTGCCTACAAAAAAAACACAGTAGGACTCTGCTCTTCGGTAGTAAACACCTCAGCACTGTCGCCATATTTACTACTGAAACCATCCGCTGAACATGCGTATGTGCGTCTGGTACCTAGATGTCATAAAGACTGACTGTGCTGCTACACAGTGACACACACACACAGGAAACCTATTACTTCCATTACAGCTGTTTTACTTCAATTTGTGTTCTATTTGCTGAATCTCCCGCGTATTTAGGCTCACAGAAACTGGTTTAAAGAGATATAATTGATAAGCTTTTGAATTATACTTTCATACCCTTCTTATATACTGGCCTATAGAGACTTTCTTAATGAACTTGCGTGTTTCTAAAAAGAAAACCTACTTTAGTCACAACTTAAGAATTTATGTGTAGAACTAATAACCTACTGTAGGCCGCACCATAGCTTAAGCGGTTAGTCTCTGGCTTCCCACCGTGGCGGCCCGGGTTCGATCCGGGTCTGGTCAAGTGGGATTTATGGTGGACAAAGTGGCGCTGGGGCGAATTTTCTCCGATTACTTCGGTTTTCCTTGCCAATCTTCATTCCACCAAAATTCTCCATCATAATAATCACCCGGGGCAGGTACAATAAGCCGATCATCGGCCGCCGTGCCGAGTGGACCCAGTGGACTTCACACCCCACTAAGCGAATTTAAAAAATAAATAGTCTACTTTCCTTTTTTTGCGACACAGACAACATAGCAAACCAAAATGTAGAGGCTAGAACAGAGACAAACAGAAGGCCCGTTGGTTAGCAACGATAGAGAAACAGACAACAAGGCGATCTCATAAGTCTCATATATTATGGAAAGGGGGGGGGTTATACAGGCAGGCAGGCAATATGGTGATCTCATAAGCCTTAAAATTTGGGGGTAATGCAGATAGACAAGAAGGTGATCTCCTACTCCTCCTGTTTAGTCTACTTTACTAAAACATGCTTAAGCGATCTTCAGCCTGTCTGAATGTCTCTGTATTCCGCTTATCAATTTCTGAACGCCTGGACTAGTTTTTACGAAACTTGTTATACATATATCATGGCAATTTAGCCAGTCACAATGGCGTACTTCATTAATCCTTCCCATCAGTGTGTCAGTGTGTCTGTATGTGTATCCCTCCTATCGTTGCAAGACAACGGCTCTGATAACTGTAGGCCTTCAATTGGTGCTAGGCAACGGCTCGGTAAACACGTTCCGGCAGTACCAAATATAAGCAACAAAAGAAGAATTGTTGGACACGTCATTTTCTATGCCGACAGTTTCTTATCTAAGGGGAGTCTTTCTGTGTAATCTCTTATTGCTACTAGGTAACAACTCAATAAAGACTTTTCCGCGGCAATGAAGAATTGTTGGAGACGTCGTTTTCTATGCGGTCCGTATAGAATAAAAGCAAAGTAGGCGATTACTTCCTTTCGGAACTTCTTGTAGTTTTCAAAACAAGGAAAGCTGGTTAAAATGGATGCGGTTTTATCCTCGTCGTTGCAAATGTCACTGATGTCATCTTCACTGGAGCCTTTGGACAGGATCTTGTGACAGAAATACTGAGCTCCCTGTGGTCGACAAGACTACAGCCTGAATTTGGAAACAGAACTTCTAGAGTGGAGAATGTCCATAGATACATGTAACTGGCAGAAGTTTTACGCGTGTTCCAGTTAACTGACATTTCCTTCCTCAGTTTCTTTCGCTGCTTCTTCCACGCGAACCTGTCTTGTGTAAAGCACATTTCTGTTTCCATTGCATAGTTCTTTCTTGTCTACTCTAAGGACCTTCCTTCTTTCCTTTCTCTCCTCTTTCGACGCAAATATGTTGTCTGTAACGCACATATGTGCTTCCACTGCATGCTTTCCTACGTGTTTGCTAGACATTTCTCGTCTTCTCTTTATTCTCTCTTCCTTCCACCGAAACCTGCGATCTGTAACTCTCTTTCGAAAGATACAAACACACCCAGCCTCATTAGGGCCATTCCGATTTTGAACACAATCCAAGGTAACTACAAAGTGAGGATAACAACTCTCCATTTCCATTGTGTGCTGTCCTTCGTGTTTAGTCTATATTTCCTTCCTTTCTTCTTCTTCTATGAGAACCTGGTGTGTTCAACGTTCTTTTGCATTGCTCTTTAGTTCCTCTTCTTGCTTCTTCTATACTTACGTCTCTCCTCTTCCTTCTTACTCTCTAAATTGTCGCTTTCCACTGTGAGAAACCGATCGCAAGAATGGCTGACATTAGAGGGCGCTGCAGGGAAATGAAATGAAACGCTGATGCGTGTTTACGAGCTCGCAACGTGTACCACAGGTTTTAAAAGCTTTTGACAAATGTGTAATTTGTGTGTTTCCAGTGTTATCTGAATGAGGAACCTACTGGTACAGTACTGATAAAGGGAGAAGATTTTTGCAAAACAATTGTGATATTTTGTGTATAAGTTAATTGCATTAGCATTATGAAAATTTAAGAAAGTCGAAATATTTTATCGAGAGGTAAATTTGAAGGAAAGAAGTCATTACTGCTTGGTGTTTCTTTCGTCACAATAAAAGTGATGGAAGTTGATAGAGAAAAGGCCTTGGTCAAAGTTATGTAAGTTTTGAAACCAAACCTTATAGGAGAATTTTGTTATATTATCCATATGAAACAATCACATATTGTCAAAATGGGTACATCTGTATGTATTTTCTCCTCCGTGCACCTGTTTTTCTTTTCCAAAAACGAAAAGAAACATCTTCTCCTTCATACGAGTTATCTCTGATTTGAATACCTTCCAGCTGATTTAAGTTGACTCTTAATTATTAATTTGCCACATGATATTCCGTTTGTTTTATTTTGCATAACTACTTCACATATCTCTTTGTCGTTTATTTCCCTATTTATCCCGCTTTTTCTACAGCCATCCACTTTCTCAGATACTTGTATATCGGTGAAGTACATTGGAATTCCATCATTCTTTCTGTTTCTATAACGTGTCTACACCCTTCTGAGAAGAAATGCCACTTTATACGTAGATTGCATCCTGTTGTGTATATAATATTTATTTGTTGTATCGACGGTTAGAACATAAGATAAATAAGAAATACAACTGCAAGGGCATGTCGTTTTCACGAACTCTACGCAATAAACCTACTTTATGTAAATAACTTGTATCTAAAGCTGCTGGAGGTTCTCATATAAAATTCAGTCACAAAAATTAGTTCTATATATATTAACTGGCTATATTAATTGAACCAGTTGGTTGCGCGTTTATGTTCCGCGAAATCAAGTATCACCAGTTCACTGACTACGATATACTATATAAAGATGATGCCTCATATGTTCGTAGTGTTTTCTGTTAACGTGGATTTAAATATGTCACAGACCTATGTATGTCCCATAAAATTCATCTTTAATTACTTCCTTTACAGCAGACCCCGACGTTATTGAGGCTAGTTTTTAACTTCTTTTCCTTTGGAGCTACTGCCTCAATTTGGGCCTTGGCATACCTCCACGAAACTCTCCATTTCACTTCAGTTTACTACATTTTAGATATTCGGTAGGACTCCTTGGGCGGGTGATCTGCTCGTCGCAAGGCCTCTACCTGTACACATATACAGAAAACGTACACACACACATACAAACACCAAACATACACGCCCTGAGTGGGATTCAAACCCACGATCCCGGCCTCCGAGCGAGTGAAGACAGTGTATGCCTTCGACCGCTCGGCTACCGTGACCGGCAGTTTTTATTTCTACTGTCTAAAAGTATCTCTGCTCACAGAGTCAATTCCGACAGTCAGACCTTACTACAGCTAGTTTATTGGGAACACTGCTATTCGTTGTTATAACATGACTTGATTTAGAAAAAAGCAGTTTTTACACACCCTGTTTCTACGGAGGAATTTTCTTTTCACTCACTCTCAGACATCTCGGTTTTTGGCAAATATTTTCTGCCAAGCCCGAACTCAAGAAAGGCCAGTTTCTTAGAAGAAATTTCGCCTTTCTCAGATAACTCAATTTAAAAGAAACAGTTCCAATAATTTGCTACCTTACGCCGACCAGCTTCAAACTCGTATTCCATGAAAGTGCAGATCTCCGGCTGCGGTAACCAGTCGCATTTGAGTGCGTCTTTGTTTTCTTCTGTCGCCTATATCGCTGTGTCAGAATGTATACTGCGGACCGACAGGACGATTAATGAGTCACGAATTTGAAAGGATTTATAAGGAAGCGGTCATGGCCTATTCGAGGTACAATTTTAGCAGTTATTTGGAGGTACTTAGAAAAATCACGAAGCGGATCAGTTACGATAGCCATATTCTAGCCGATATTCGAAACGAAATCCTCCGAAATACAAGCCAAGAACTTTATCAATAGAGTAGCCTTATCGATCATTTGTTAAATTAACCACCTATCCAACGTTCACATGTGGCAATTCCATAGCTACAAACTATTTGCTTTGTATACTAAATTCATTCACGTCATGTTCTGATCAACAGCTGAGCATCAGATAAACAGCTTCTTTCTTTCTGTGGCGCTACAGTCCCAATTTTGGGCCTAGGCCTGCCTCCATGAAACTCTCCGTTTCACTTCGGTTTACTAGATCTTACACATTCGGTAGGACTCCTTGGGAGGGTGATCAGCTCATCGCAAGGCCTCTACCTGTACGCAAACACAGAAAAACGCACACAAACATCCATGTCCTGAGTGGGATTCGAACCCACGATCTCGGTTTCCGAGCGAGCGAAGACAGTTCATGCCTTAGACCGCTAGGCTACCGTGACTGGCATCAGATAAACATACATCTTAATAAATAAATAAATGACATGTATTAATGGACTGCATACTGCTAGATTCCCTGCGGTTGGAAGTTGGATTTAAGTCCAATGAGTCCTCCTTTTACGTATATTTTAAATATAACATGTAAGTTAAACAAATAAAAACATCAAAGGCTTTAAATGTGTTACTGAATTGTTGGATGCAGCAAGAATGTAGTGATGTGGGTTCAACAATCTGTCCTGACTGCAGCAGGATTTTATACTCTAACATTTCCTTGGTGCAGTTGGGGTCAGATTTCGAGTCCCGGTAGGGTCAAAAATTTTCTCTCCTTCACGTCGCTCAGACCGGTTCTGGAGACCACCCAGCCTCATATTCAAAGGGTACCGGGGGCTCTTTCCCCGGAGCTAAATCGGAAGGGACATGAAGCTGACCACTTCCCTCCAACTAGTGCCAAGGTCTGGAAAACGTGGACCTATACATCCACTCCTCCATACACCTTCATGTCATAGTGCTTATTTAGTTACGCACAGGTTCAACTTTGCCTTTATTTGCTCCTTCGTAGAATTCATTTGTAAACCACTTTGATATTGTTCACAGTTCACAAGTTAGATGTGTGTGTGTGTATTGGCAGTAGCACGTGGAGATGTAGTTCCCTTGTAGATGTTGCTTCAAAGTATTTATTTAATATTGCTTTTGTTTCATACTCTCGTGGTTAATGTGTAGTTATGGTGCGTATTATTTGTATCGTGCTGGAAGTGGTGAGCAGCTGTGTTGTTGTCATATTTTTCTTAAGAATCCTAACTCCACTTTGAACTACAATTATTCATTATTTCACAATTCTAAAGAAGGTTGTTAAATATTACACTGAGAATTACAATTATAAAAAACAAGTCCGTCAAATGTGACTCTTTCAGTTATCTCACTTGACGATTCACTAGCCTGACATGTTTCGATCCATTTGGATCATCTTCAGAGGCACCAAACACTTTTTTTTTAGAAACCACTATCACAACAGTTGTCATATCAAATACACACGTAATGTCCAAGTACACAATGTTCCATCTATCACTCACAGCAGCCTTTCTGGTTATAGAAGTATTTAACGTTGTTTAAAGTTTTAAAACTTTGTTAAAAATTAAAATTCGTAAACCATACGGTTCGTGTCAATAACCCCTGTTGTCTCTCTTCAAGGTGGCTGGTGTTGTGCTGCCTGTGTATACACAGCACAGCGGGGCCAAGAAATCATAACGGACAATATTAAGAATCTCCCTACTCAAGTTACATAGGCAGCACAATATCGGCCACCTTGAAGAGAGACAACAGGGGTTATTGATATGAAACGTATGGTTTATGAATATTAATTTTTAACAAAGTTTTAAAACTTTAAACAACGTTAAATACTTCTATAACCAGAAAGGCTGCTGTGAGTGATAGATGGAACATTGTGTACTTGGACATTACATGTGTATTTGATTGACAACTGTTGTGATAATTGTTAAAAAAAAGTGTTTGGTGCATCTGAAGATGATCCAAATGGATCGAAACATGTCAGGCTAGTGAATCATCAAGTGAGATAACTGAAATAGTCACATTGGACGGACTTGTTTTTTTTATAATTGTAACTGTTAGTGTGACGGACCAAAATGAAACAAATCAAATACACTGAGAATTGTTATTAAATCAAAACATATCTAGAATACATCTGTTGTTTACTATCTACTATCTGGTAGTATAGCCAAATATGTGACTGCAGGTCTTAACACATATTACCACCCCATGAATCGATAAGTAGTTATTGGTTTGTAACTAAATATATATTGTATAGATACTGATACATAATTCGATTATGTGTAATTAGAATTCTATAATTTAATGTACATTATTCCACAGTTATATATACATTTAGTTTTCCATACTTTGATTTTATATACAAGGTGCGGCAATAAAGAAACCGGATTACATTTATGACTCATTTCCGGCCATGTCGATGACGAGGAAGAGGGTAGGGCATTGACCCGTGGACTTCCCTCTACCTTCACACAAAGTTTCATTCACGTGCATTGGTTAGTCTGGCCGCGACCATTGTTAGAAGCGGATTGTGTGTTTGGGCTCCGTCGGAATAATGCTGAGTGCTAATGTAGAACAACGTGCTAACATCAAATTCCTCACAAAACTTGGAAAATCTGCACGGAAACTTACAATTTGTTGACAGAAGTATATGGTGATCAGTGTCTATCTCGCACGCAAGTTTCCGAGTGGTTTAAGAAGTTTATGGAGGGTAGGAAAAACGTCGGGAACGATCCAAAATCGGGCAGTCCTTCCACTGCGAAAACTCCAGAGAATGTGGAGAAGGTCGCTAGAATTGTTCGAAGCGATCGTCGACTGAGCATTCGAGCAATTTCTGAACTTACCAACATCAATAAGGAAAGTGTTAGACAGATTTTGCACGACGATCTGAGCATGAAAAAGGCGTGTGCTAAAGTGGTGCCAAAAATCCTTACCCCCCAGCAAAAGGAACATCGAGTGAATTGCTGTGTTGACACTCTTGAAAACATTGAAAATGATCCTGATTTCTTCCAAAACGTAATTACGTGTGACGAAACTTGGATTCTTCAATATGATCCAGAGACTAAGCGACAATCCATGCATTGGAAGAGCCCCAAATCCCCTAGGAAGAAGAAAGCGCGCATGAGCAAGTCCAAATTCAAAGCAATGATGATTGTTTTTTTCGATATCCGGGGGGTAATCTACATTGACTGGGTGCCTGAAGGTCAGACTGTCAATCGGGTTTTGACAACAAATGTTTTGACGTACCTCCGTGAACGTGTGCGACGAAGGAGACCAGACATGTGGAAGAATGCCTCATGGGTTCTTCATCACGACAACGCGCCAGCACACAACGCGCTATCTGTGAAGGGGTATTTGGCAAAAAACAACATTCCAGTGATGGAACATCCACCGTATTCTCCGGACCTAGCACCTTGCGACTTTTTTCTCTTCCCGAAAATCAAGTCTGCGCTCAAATGGACCAGGTTCGAGTCCGTGGATACAGTGAAAGCAAAAGCGACGCAACTCTTGAAGAGCATAACACAAGATGACCTGCAGCACTGTTTCCAACAGTTGAAAATTCGCATGGAGTGGTGTAGGGATTGGGGAAGGGACTACATTGAAGGGGATAACATTTCGATTGTCTGATTTTTCTTCAATAAAGGGTTAGAGCATGAATCCGGTTTCTTTATTGCCGCACCTTGTATAATTAGNTTAATTCGCATAAGGGGGGTGGAGTCCAGTTGGGTCCACTCGGCACGGCGGCCACTGGTTGGCCTATTGTACCTGCTCCGCGTGATTATGATGATGGAGAATTAGGTGGAATGAAGATTGGCAGGGGAAACCGAAGTACTCGGAGAAAACCTACCCCAGAGCCACTTTGTCCACCACAAATCCCACTTCACCAGACCCGGATTTGAACCTGAGCCGCCGCGGTGGGAAGCCAGCGACTAACCGCTTGAGCTATGGCGCGGCCTATATAATTAGTAACGAGATCCATATTTGTACTGACTCAATAGAAACTGGCGTTCTTTGTTGCTTTGACGGAATTTTCCTTTTTGTTTGAGGAGAAGTGCAAAACGAAATGTGAGCAGATTTCGTTCTCTCTAACGGAATGCAAGACACATACTCACAGTATTACTGGACATGGTTGCTAACAAAAGAAATTGCCTCAGCCAGTCACAACTGTCATTCAACTAAATTATCGTCATCGTAATTTAATTCTAACGCCGATGAGCTTACTAATAAATATGTTTAGTACATCATAATATTAGGGGCCACGCGGTAGCGTAGTTAAGATACTATGTTACAAGCCGGAAGGCCGCTGGTTCGATTCCTGATGAGGTCATTAGATTTTCCAATTGACCTATTCCTTCCAGCCGCATTTTGCCCCTGAGGTCGACTCAACCTCTAACAGAAATGAAAACCAGGAATCTTCCTGGGGGTAACGGGCGGCCGGTGCATAAGGCTGACAACCTAACCGCCATCTGTGAGTCTGTTTTCTAGAGAAATGTGGGAACCTCGACGTCTCACAACCCTATGAGCCACCGCGGCCTGTTACAAGGATACCTTTACGTCATAATACGAGTATTATGAAATTCTAAGACGTTAAATTCAATTAACATTTATTAACGATGCGGAGTATTTCTCGCGGTTGTCCGGTTTTTATTCTAAGGCCCTTCTTCTAAAAAAAATAGAAATAACGATGTAATAATATTAGAAGTAATCTATTTTCCACGTAGATATTTTCAAAATTTGCCACATAAACTTTGAAATACTGCGCAGAATGTAGCTAAACTTTTCTCCATCCAGAAGTTTATGTATTGCTGATTGCAAAGCTGTGACCCTTCATGTCCTTATGTAGTCAGAAGACTGCATACTTCACCATTTATATCGCATTCACTTCCTTATTTCGTCCAAGTGATGGAGAAACAAATATTCCTATCAGAATATAGTATATTAAAATTCATTACTCTGATACAAATTCGACTTTATATATGAAAAGATTTTACCTAATTGCGTAGTATAGTGGTAAAGCTTCTGACTTGTCTTCGGGTGGATTCGGTTTGACTCTCAGCCGGGACATATGAAAACCTAGCTGACGTTCTTCGTTGTTTTCATCAGTCACTCCGGATAATACAAATTCCAGGATATTGCCTTGTTTAAGTCACAATTTTACTTTCAATTCTTCACCCAACAGTAATGTTGCCATTCAATGCCACAGACCCCACAGTTTGGTTACACAAAATGCCCACCTCCCTAAAATATTCGCTGTGTTAGAACTATATATGGGTTGAGAGCATATTTGTTTTCCAAGCGTATGCAGTTTTGCAGATATCATGCACTATACAAACACCTACACGTATGAACTACTATGTTAAGAGTACGAACTTATTAAGTGCGAACCCTCAGAAACAACTGAAATTATTTGTTTTATACAGCAAGCATCTAGCGGTTTGTTTCAGAACTGAAGCTGCTATCCACATAATCACATTTATCACTTAGGCACATTCCAGAGAACAGAATCCACGGAATATCGTCTGCATGTGACAGGGCGCGATCGATTAAGCCATTCAGGTAATGGATGGTACTTCAGCACGTGATTAATAAACCATCATGAACTGATGCTCTGTAGAAGTTGCCAGTAACGTACTAATAATGATAAAGCGTGTTCAGACGGGGTATTATACATGTAGAGTCGCTGTAGTGTGGTTTATTGGCCGATGCTCTCAGTAACTGGGATTATACAGCGTCGAATTATTGAGTGAGAGTGGTGGTAGTGAACACTGAATTCGGAAAGATTTAGAAGGAAGCGACTGGATTGTAATATGAGTCTCCATCCTGGTGTTTCCCCGGAAGGGCTGAGATTCAAATAGTTCATTTCCCGGATAAAAGTCAGAATCATTAACATTTGAGCCTGATTGCTCGGCCCCATTTTTAGAGTTCTTAATGTCTGTGAAAATTACCTTTTTTTCGTGCAGAGTCTCTTGAGTGAGAAGTAACTTGATGGGACATGATCTTGCTTGACAAACTGTAACACGATAACACAAGAATTTCTCTGACTTCTACTGAAGACAAATATTCATTATGATGTTCAAAGAGACCTATTACTTGTCCCTATCTGGAGCCAGAAAAATGAGTTTTACAATACCGAATCTCGATTCTTTATCCTAGGATTCCTCCCATCTGCTCCTAGGCCTTGAAGTTGTTCTCCTTCCTTCAAGGATTTTTGAGCTAACTGTGTGTGTGTGTGCTATAGTTACAGTAATCCTTTCCCACCCCTTGGCACTACAGCGCCAGTGGGCCTAGGCCTACCTCCATGAACTCCGTTCACTTCGGTTTTTCTAGATCTTACACATACGGTAGGACTCCTTGGGCGGGTGATCATCTCGTCGCAAGGCCTCTACCTGTACACAAACACAGAAAAACGCACACAAACATCCATGCCCTGAGTGGGATTCGAACCCACGATCTCGGTTTCCGAGCGAGCGAAGACAGTGCATGCGGACCGCTCGGCTACCGTGACCGGCACGTTACAGGACCTACATGTTATCAATTGGACCGCCTCTCTGGTCTAGTGGTCAGAGTTCCTGGCTACAGACCCTGAGGTTCCGGGTTCGATTCCAGGCGCTACGAGACTCCCTGAGAAGTAGTGGATCTCGAACGGGGTCCACTCAGCCTCGTGAGGATAACTGAAAAGCTATTTCAAGGAAATAGCGGCTCCGGTCTAGAAAACCGAAATTAATGGCTGTGGGGATTCGTTGGGTCGATATAGTTCGCTTGCGGACTAAGATCACGGCGTTTGTTTGTACTGTGGGATCCGGAAACTGTAGGCGTTGCAACCACATATATCCGCACGACTGAGAGTTTAGTCAGCTATCTAGCTCATTCATATAATCTGCCAATCGCCCCAAGATGTCCGCTAGACTCACACGTCCCAGACAATGATCTGTCGCGTACAGAACTGTATAATTTGTCCCTCGCAAACTGTCATGGCGAGGATCACAGAAAAAGAGAAATTAATACAAACAATATCCGGATAATTTAAGATTAAAATATAAAAAAGTTATCCCTGTAACAGGCCATGAAGGCCCATAGGATTTGAGACTTCTAAGGTCCCACATTTTCTCTAGAGAATCGGCTCACAGATGGCGGTAAGGTTGCCAGCCTTATGCGCCGGCTGTCCTTTACTCCCCAGGAAGATTCCTGGTACTCATTTCTGCTACAGGCTGAGTCTACCCCTTGGCAATATTGCGGCTACAAGGATTAGGTAAATTGAAAAAAATCCACCTCATTGGGTTTCGAACCCGCGACCTTCCGGCTTCTAACATAGTGCCTCAACCAACTACGCTACTGTTTGACACAAAGATTGAAATATAGAAATTCATATGTGAGGCTTGGTTTCTTACCTTAAAGCATAGTATTTGAGGGGAAAAAAATATTGCTCGAAAGTACTTTAGGACTCGAAGGAGAATTTACAGGACGATGACAGCACATAATAAGGAGCCTGGCAATGTGTACTCATAAGATATTATTAGAATAACAAGTCAAGGAGAATAAACTGAATAGGACTTGTGACCCATATGAGGGAGAGGAGAAATGTCAAGAGAATTTTAGTGGAAGGAGGAAAGACCAATAAGAAGATTCAAGCGCAGGTGGCAGGGCAGTATGAAAATGAATCCTAAGAAACAGTGAATGTGAGGATGTGGACAGGAGTGAACTGGCACAATTAAAGTCCGGTGCTGGAACACGGTAATAAACCTTTGGGTTCCATAAAATGCGAGGCACTTCCTAATGAAATGAGCGGTAATTTTTGTCAAGTATCTGATATTTGAGGTTATCATGGCGATGACTGATGATTTCTATTCATTGGAATGTGACTCCGTGTAGTCTGGCAGATATTAGCAATATTTCAGAAGAAGCAGCTGCCTCCATCTTCAAGGCTTATAGCAAGTTCCCCCTTTGCACTTCTACTTCCCGAACTCTTCTTGGTTGTCGCGTTCTCCTTACTACTTCCGCTTCCCACTGTTGAAGCGTATGCTTTTGGGAAGGTAGGAGAGTAATTGTTCGGGAGCCCGTAAGCGTACAAACATAGCTTACAGTCGGGATGGTATATGCTCAGGTGAGTTATTTGGGTTGAATGAATGAATGAATGTACAAGGGGTGAGCCTTCTCGGCCCTGGCACCACGACCTACAGTGATCTATTGTGCTTCCCCTTTTGATTATCACCTCAGCAATCCTGAACTTCGAATGAAGCGTAGGATTCCGTACGTGGGGGTGTCGAAATAGTCACTTGATTCCATAAAATATTGACCCAAGTGACGTAATCTTAAATAAGCTAAGGCCTCACATTCACACAGGATATGTGTGGCTGTTTCATTTTCTTCTTGACACCTCTCACAAGTGGGACTATCACTTAGTCCCAGTTTGAAGAGGTTTCCTTTAAGGTGACAATGTCCTGTAAGTAGTCCCACCGCCCGTCGTTGCTGGTTCCAGTGTAACTTCAACAGTTCCTTCACTCTTTTAGCAGAGGGTCCTCGTAGGAGTCCCCTTGCATTTAGGTTAGCCGGTATGTTCAAACACAGGTACAGGCAGGCTCTAGTCTCGGGTCGTTAACAGGCCTCGATCCGGCAAGACAGGAAGAAACTTATGCTGTTAAACTTCGCACGAACACTATCACAATTTCACTCAAGATATTATTGTTCATTCTGAATTACAATGGCGGAATTTAGTTATTAACTTGATTAAAGAATCACACCTTAATACTATCGTTATCCTCGTATTATTGGTGTCTTCCTATAATTTACTTCACTTTACTTTATTAAGTGCAAGTTCTATAAATTTTAAAACAACGAACAAGTTGTAAATGCAAATTTATGTGCGACGGCGTGACACAGGTTTACGACCAGAAGCCTCAGAAGTCGGAAGATGACTACTTTGGTAAAAGAGCTCTCTGAAGTAGGGAGCTTATCCGAGCCCAAACTTCGAAGAGGAAGCTTCTCCTTGAAAACGGCCTTACAGGTCCAGTTCAAAAGTTGGGAGTCCAGCAGGAATTTCTATTTCCCATTTATTTAGATTTTCTTGCTCGATTCTAGCCCTGAAAACTTCAATGGCACTTTTGACAGCATCTTGATGTATAATCAACTTGGCTTGTACTCCTGACCACCTCACTTGTAGTTTATGGCTTTTATCACCTGTCATATCTCAGATTACAAAAGACATGCGCTCTAGCTAAAACAGCTAAAGTTCCAAGAAAATCAACAAATGTTACATCATGTCCAAGAGTAAGAACGTGTCTTATGTCACTTTCTGAATGCAAACATATGACTACCTGCTTACTCTTTACTTATAACCTATAGTTTGCAATTAATTGACCTTAGTTAACACAATTTATATCAACCCTAATTCTAGTGAACGGTCACAAGTTGAAGAGTAAACCGCGCGGGGAAAGAAGACTCGTGATACAGAAACGGGAGGAAAAGGATTAGGGCTAAGAGCGAACCAATGGGGATGGTGTAACTAAACTGAAAGTTCTGGCGCTGGCTTCTTGGAGGCGAGTAATTGATTGGGATTATTCGAGAATTATATTAGAGTGCATAATCGAGTTTATGTTGTGCACTGTGTGGTCACACCGTGTTAAATGGATCTCTTGTCATCACGGCATGGCGCGTCCTCGGGTTGTGGGTGGTGGAGACAGCTTCCAGACATGGTAGGTAGCTACGAATATATTGAATAAGAGGTTACGGAGAGTCGACAAGAGGTGGGCCTCAAACTTGGAGATTAGGCATGGGGCTAACAACTCTTCACCATAAAATGACAGTCTGTAAACAAAATGTTTCACAGGGCTTGGGACTGGGATTCTAAGATGTATCGTAGAGAGATAGGATGGGGTGGTACGGGCTTGATATATCTGGTTCAGGATAGAGACTGGTGGAGGGCTCTTGTGACTAAGGTAATGAAACTTCAGGTTACATAACATTTTGGGAAATTCTTCAGTGGCGGTTTCTCAAGAACTCAGTTATATGGAGGTAGTCAGTTGGTTTCCTATGGTGTCATCAGAAGCAAAGGTTCCTTCTTGCTGTTTGCTTTAATGGCTCACTCTTAAACCCTGAAGACAGACGTAGTAAGTTCCTCCGACAAGTAGGTAAACCAGACTACATCAATGAAAATGGCGCTCTTCATGAGAGATCTCATTTATAAGTGGGACAAGAGCACGTGTGCCATGCCTCACAATATCCGCCAGCCACCAAATTTACTCAGCGTGAACATTAGGCTGTCATTTCCTCTTCCGGTCATGCACCATTCACCTATTCGACTGCACAGTTATCCGTTAGAAAGGTAACGTTATTCCTATGCTTAACTAATTAAACACTACGCCGTGAAGGCGTGTGGGGGGAGTGAGTGTATAGATCCATATTATCTTCACCCCGGCAGTAGTTGGAGGTGAGTGGTCGGCTTCCGGCCCCGGCCTCTTTACTCCTGGAGAAAGAGCCCCCGGTACCCATTCGATAGCAGGTTCAGTGAACCCCAGAGCCGGTCTGGACGACGTGTAAAAGAAAAATCCTTGAACCTACCGAGAGTCGAATTCCGACCCCTCGATCATCCAGTCGCTTTACCGACAATGCTATCCCACACAGTTATTCGTTAAGAAGTAAAAATTTTCCACCGCGGCTGCAGTAACAGTTCCAATTTCGTTTTTACGAGTATGTTGACAAAAATACATTTTGCATCATTGTCATGACAGTCCTTATCTTGTACAGTATTAGGCCTATAGAAGCCTGTTACTTATTTTACAAAAGAGAGCTCTTCCATTCTTTGCGAGGTATTTCCAGACGTCTCTTTTCCTGATATTGTTATATATATATATATGTTTGAATTCTGTATGCGTTCACCATGGAGTGTGGAGGCGGGTTCGAATACCTCCACTATAACCCTACGAGTCGTAGGAGACGACGAAAACGGAAGTCTCAAATTTGAGAGAGTAATATATGGTCTCGAGTACCAAGGGTCTTGGACCCGAGAAAGACTGCGCTGGCAAGAACCTGGGGCATATACAAAAGACAGACCCGTCCTCTCCTCAGAGAGGGCACAAACAAAAAACAAGACCGTAACTGTTAATCAGTAATAACGATGTGATCGTAAGCCCCAGACGGGTGCTTTGACTGGCCGACTGAGCGTCGGTCGTAAAATGAGACTCAGACTCACTTCCCCATGTAAACTTATTCTTTCCTGTTTCATATGTTAAGTTCTTATTTTATACACTCTCTTCTTTACGGAATTCGTTGAAATTTGACGATGAGATTTCTCATCGCAAGTTATTACATAAATAGAAATGTATACCGGATTAGAAAAACACAGTGATCATGATTTTAAAGAGAAATCTCTAGAATTACAATCTTAATTTTAGAATATAATGAAATGCGAGATGTGGATGTTATTTTGTTAAAACCCCTAAATACAAAAAGTTCTGGGAAGAACTAATCGCCTATTTCCGTTATACGACACGGATCGTATAGAAAACGAAATAATTATGGGGGGGGGCGCACACAGACACACAATGATATTACATAATAATACCCAGAAACGGCCAGTTGCCTAACAAATATAAGGGAGAATATACAATATTATATTTAAGCATCCTGTTACATTCACACAATATATGAGACAAACTCCGTCTTAAGTGCAACAATTTAATTGTAGTTCTTTCTTCTTTCCTTCCTCTACACTACATGTTTCGGCCCTAACTGGCCATCATCAGGTGTATATTCTTACGTAGCTGCTACACTGCCCGTAGTTTAAAATTTAAAAACACCAGTCTTTCCAATTGTATGTATGTATGTATATATGCACAACGAGAGCAAGGTGATCTCCTAAGGCCATAACAGAGGTACGGGGGCACAAAAGCATACAGACATCAATGCGATCTCATAAACTTCGCAACAAAAACTAGTGGGATACACAAACAGAATGACAGACACGGACAGATACAGATACAGACAGCAAGATGATCTCATAAGCCTCCTTTCATTTCTTTAGAATAAGGAAAGCAGGCTGAAAAGTAAGAATGGATGGACCTATTAACCCATCAAGAAGTTCTCTGTTCTCCCTGAGCTGTTTACATGAACATCATACTTAGCAGGCAGTCAGACCAGTGATCTCATGAAGTTACTTACTTCAATTCAAAACGCGGCTAGAACCGAGCTAAGCATATAATGGACTTTCTCACTTTAACAGCGTATCTGTCGAATCATCAGGATGCGGACCATAAAATGCCAACAAGTGCATGAACTTTTCCTCTGCGTACTCCCGAAAGGTCGAAGTTTACATCCATCCATCCATCCATCCATCCATGCAAGGCATGAAGTTATTCGCAATTGTGAGAACTTTGGGGTCCTCCCAGAGGCGGGTGTGTAAACTGGAGTGTAATGGCGCGTAGTCTGATTTCAATGTTTGGGAGGAACCTACTGCCTTCATCCTTTACGTTGAAGATGGCGGCAACAGGTTTTCCGGAAATGTTAGTAACATTCACCATACTATGCGGCTTCACATACCAGACTGCAGGAAAGGAAAGTACATTAGAATACCCTCTGGTGCGATGGTTTGGTTCAAATCTAAACTCTTCTGTCGTAGAGGCTATATAAATATTTTTTCTTCTGCGTGGAAGCTGGTTAGAATACTTCCAACGTAGCCCTGAGAGTTGCAGAAGGCGACGAAAATGGAACCCGATGCTTGGGGGTATAACTGGGCCACCCTGTCACTGGGGGATATAAATACAGGGACTTGGCCTCCACGTTGGGGGATAGACTCAAGGCCAACGACTTTGCTCTATAAAAATTAAAACTTATCTCTGTGCTTAACTATTTAAACACTATGCTGTGAAGACGCATGGTGAAATGGACATATAGATCCACATTTTTCTTGACATCGGCAATGTTTGAAGATAAAGGGCCAGCTTCAGGCCCCTGCCGCTTTGCCCAAAGGGATAGAGCACCCGGTACCCATTGGATAAGATGCTGGGTGGGCCCCAGTGCCAATCTGGACGACATGGAGAAGAGAAAATTCTTGTCCCTACCGGGACTCGGAACTCCGAACACTGGGCCGTCCAGACTGTAGCCAGTCGCTATACTGACTACGCTATCAGACGTGAAAACCATGTGGTCTAATTTTAAGCGGAATAAACCAGTCCGGCAGAATCTTCTAAGGAAGGCTCTGGCTCAAAGGAGCCGTTTTTCAATGATAATGATGTTCGAAATCTTTTGTATAATTGGTGGCAGAACATCTTGGATCGGACAATATCTGATGGCCTGTATCTTCAAAGGGATTGAGTACGAAAGTAAGAACAAGCAGGACTTGTGTTCGAACACTTGATTTTTAAGGCTGGTTACGTAATGGCACTGTCAGAATCGGGCCAGTATAGCGTCTGATCATAAAATGATTAAGGAATTTGGAACAATTCATGGAATGAGAATTGGCAAGGGAAATCCAATTTCTCAGAAAAAAAAAGTGTCCGAATGCCACTTCGTACACCCACAAACACCACATAAAATGAACTGGGGTCGAACCCGATCCACGGCGGTAGGAAGCTGGAAACTGAAATCCTGAAATATTTCACGGCGTCGAACTCTTGATATCGACGAAGATACCTTGCGCGGTAACGTTTCAAACTTGTATTGGATAGGTGCCCGTGTAGAGTCTCTCAAAGGACATCAAGTGTCATGATGAGGTTATTACTGGTCGTCTTCAGTTCGTCTAAACAAATGACTAGGTACCACTTCAAATTAATCCATGACCACTTCCTTTCACATGTTTTAAAATTTATTATACTCCTCATAATATTCGACTACGTGCAGACATTAACAATATCGTCAAACAATCCTCACGTAAAACTGAAATAAGCAGCCTTTGTTTTCAGTATTCGAGAAGTAAAAATAATTTATTTCTATTACACTTTTTGGGGAAGTTGTGAGTATGTCACACATTTGTATTATTTTGATTAGTGCATTATGTTAAATATAGTCAAATTTGTACGTTAAACAGAATTACGCCAGAGCTGTCAGAGCGAAGGTAAAGTTAGGGATATTTACTTCATGGAATACATTTGACTCCTTTGTAACAGGAAGGAAAGTCACAAAGCTCACCCCATTCGTTTGACGTAACTTTTATATCAAACGGTGGCGTTACTAAAGCAGCATAATTGTATTTTCAATGCTATTACAGCCAGACTCTTGTGAACGTGGTAACGAACTATTGGATTCATAAAAGAAATTAGAATTTATTGTAGGACCTGAAGTTCTCACAGCGGTGGTTATGAAGTGTACTGTCATGACGGCGCCATAGTACAAGCGGTTTGTGGCTGGCTTCCCACCGCGGCAGCCTGGGTTCGATCCCGGGTCTGGTCAAGTGGGATTTGTGGTGGACAAAGTGGCGCTGGGGCAGGTTTTCTCCGAGTACTTCGGTTTCCCCTGCCAATCTTCATTCCAC
>NW_019737091.1:596657-632336 GCF_002891405.2 Cryptotermes secundus | reverse complement strand
TTATTATTATTATTATTATTATTATTATTATTATTATTATTACCCTTACTAATATTATAAGCATCGTCACTTTTTAAAATATAAATGTTGCTCTTCCCACTGTTACCAAGTCAGTTACTTACCTAGACTTTGTAACCCCCTTAGTCTCTTCGAAAGATCAAACTGACTGTTTTTATTCGAACTTTAGCAATGCTTTCTATATTTATCCACATGAACTACATCTTCATAAACTCAATAATTATGTAATAACTTCCGGTTATTTCGAGTGGTATCTCAGTTAATTATCTAACAGAGAGTCTTGTGTACGTTTGCTGGTATGCTTTCATCTTCTTGTAGTTCTGTCAGGCATATTAGTCACGGTAATGTGTTTTTTGTTGGGTGTTTCCATATTTTTGTCCATAATTACAATTAGTGTCTTTCCTTTTCAAATTTTTTGCTTATGATTAATGTGACGTAATTGATCACTGCAACTATCTTCTTTTGCTGATGATCTTAAAGTCTCTCAAGCTATTAATTCATGTTGTGATTGTGTGCTTTTAGAGAGAGATGTTGAATGTGTTTCACAAATGATATTCGGCAAATTTCATGACGCGTAAATTTAGAGAAGTTAAGAGTTGGATCTTCTACCAGAAAAACCGATGTTCTAAGCCGTCAATACAGACTTGTGAATTATCTTATATTGTGAACAGATCGTACTAAGGAGTTGTGTATATACGTTGATTGAAAAATTCGCTTTCATCATGTCGATTTTTTTCCTTTCACATGCAATGAAATTACTAGGGTTAATACAAAATTTCCCCTCCCACCCTAGACAAGCCTAATGATGCTATATTTTGCTTTGGTGATATCTCAAGTGGAACATATTTTGTTGCTTGGAACACTGTTACGATTACTGATACAAGTAAGAGAACACATAAGGAACATTTTCAGCCCTTTGTCATAACAGATTTTTCCCAAGACGTAGAATACTTACTTACTCATGGAGCTGAGCCCTTTTGGGGGAGCCGCCAATTCTGCAGCTACTCAAGAATTTTCCAGCATTTTATGGAACCCGAAGGTTCATTATCATGTTCACAAGAGCCCTCCACTGGTCCCTATCAATCCAATACATACCATCCCATCCTATCTCTCTAAGATCCATTTTAATATTGTCCTTATAGCACTACATTGGGAAAATTAATTTTGCTCACACTGCATATCAGGCATCTTTACTTCGATGCCTTGATTTAATAAATGTTTTGTTTTTTTCCTGTGGCGCTAAAACCCCAATTTGGGCCTAGGCCTACCTCCATGAAACTCTCCGTTTCACTTCGGTTTACTAGATCTTACACACACGGTAGGACTCCTTGGGCGAGTGATCAGCTCGTCCCAAGGCCTCTACCTGTAGCAAAACACAGAAAAACGCACACAAACATCCATGCCCTGAGTGGGATTTGAACCCACGATCTCGGTTTCCGAGCGAGCGAAGGCAGTGCATGCCTTAGACCGCTCGGCTACCGTGACCGGCAATAAATGTCTTTACTGACACTAAATAGGAGCCGGCATAGCTCAGTCGGTATAGCGACTGGCTACGTGCTGGACGACCGAAGAGTCAGAGTTCGTGTCCAGGTAGAGTCAAGAACGTTCTCTTCTCCACGTCGTTCAGACCGGCTGTGGGGTCCACTTAACCTCCTATCCAATTGGTACCGGGGGCTATTTCTCCGGTGGGAAACCGGCCGGAACGTGAAGCTGACCACTCACCTATAGCTAATGTGGAGATAAAGTAGACCTGGATCTATACATCCACTCTNTCTATGTTCACAGATTTATTTGTCGTATTTGTATTTTGTTTTAATTATTTTGTACCTTATATACTCGTGCTAACTTTGTAATTGGCCGCTGGGCTGTTAAGTTATTGCACGTAAATAAACATGAATTGAATTGAATTATTATTACTAACTTGTGTTTGTGTGTGTGTGTGTGTATGTATAGTTGCTGTCCTTTCTCTTCACAAAATGGCATAACCATTGGAAATGTACTTATTTTATTTTTCAAGCCTGTTAACGCTTACTTTAATTTTTCTTGTAATTATTATTATTATTGCCATTATATAGACTGTCTTATTTGTATTTTGTTTCTTTATTTATATCTGTATTTCTACGTACCCGCGCCAACTTTGTTATTGGCCTCTGTGCAGTTAAGTTTGCACGTAAATAAACACGAATTGAATTGGATCATTATTTTAAACTAAATCACCATGACAACAACCACTGCTACTATCACCAACACTATTGTTAGTCATGCTACGAATATCAACCCTATGCAGGTGGAGAAACTGGGGGGGGGGGGCATATAAAGCAAACGTCCTGGTACGTTAGGTTCGATAATGGACGTTATCTGGGACCTGAACAATGCTTGCTAGTCTGGGTGTTCGTGAACGAATTTGTTGATTCAGAATGAACCATTTTCGAATAACGTTTAAATATTCCGTTCCTACTTTACAGGAAATATTCTGCATGCATAGTATATAGACTAATCTGTTAATGCAGCTTTTTAAATAATCTCTGTTTTTTCTGAGAATCAAACAACCCCGTAAATACACTGCGTGGGCAACGTGTAGTTTAAAGCACATGGTACACTACATTTTAAAGGGTTGATATGAAGTTTAACCTTGTAAAGATAAAATTAGGTTTCAGGCCTTCTGGGACCACAAGGGAAAACTACAAGGCACTACCGACCCCTGCAGTAAACGCAAGAGAACAGCTCCACGTTCGTTCCATGTGAAACGACAGAGAAGGGAGTCCATTTGATAGACTGGATGAACACTAGAGAGGATCTTCAACTGTTGTCAAAGACAAAATTATACACTTGGTCGTCGACTTATGACCTATGCGACTTACGACAGGCTGCACTTACGACCACAAAAAAAATTAAAATAAAAGATGATTAAAATGTAAAAGTTTTTAAAAATAAATTATAAAGATGATAACAAGATTAGAAAGGTTAAAAAATACTGTTAATAAATATATGGCTGACATACGACCAGATCGACTTACGACCTGTCAGTCAGAACGGAAGTCGGTCTTAAGTCGGCGACCGATTGCATACGTTCCCAGGTAATGGAACTCCGGCCTTCCAGCCAGACCCTTCACTGACTGTGCTGTCTCGACTTGAACGTTTAACCTTATAGCCTGATTAAATATCCATGCAAATACTGTAATTATATTAATCACAATAATAATGGAGCTAATTAACTCAATGTTTTGTATAACCCCTGGCAAATTTGCACGGCATTTGTTGATACTCCATTCTCTGCAATATATTTGTTGTAAAAATTTGTTAAAGGGTTGATGTTAATTTATACCTAGGGTGTTAACGCCGTGTGGATATGGGCAGTGTTGCCTGCGTTTCGGAGGTACATTCTGCCTCCATCTTCCGTACCACAACGTGTAGGGTGAGTTTCTGTATACATACCGGTACCTGTTTCGAAAGAAGGGGGAAGTGAAAGGGGGCTGGTGCTCTGTCCACTCTCCTTCTGGCCTGAACGTAGAACCAGTCCCTACTCTTTCCACCGTAGTTCTTCCAAAACATAAACCCACATATACACAGAAACTCGCCCAGTCTGCTTACTTTGACCCTGAAGAAAGAGGAAGCATGTAAGTGTAAGTTTTTCAGCAACATTGCCTATATCAGCACGATATAAACACCCAAGAGCTAAACTAATGTCAGCAGTTAAAACACTAAGAAAGCATAAGATTGCTTTTCAACAATTTTAATCCTACAGATCCTCCACAAGGACTGCATTAAAATGCTCCGCGGAACATAGTCATGTTACAAAGCGCCGTTATATAAACAAGGACACAATGAACATTCTCTTTTCTATGAACACTTCTGTTGAACCTCGACGGCAGACATGAATACGAACATAAGAGAAGGCGATACAGATACGAAGCGGCTTACCTTCCTTATTCCTTCGCTGTGGTGGTGCAGCTACCCTTTGACCTGCATTCCTCGTAACCCTCTGATTGCGATGAATCACGCGCAATCACGCGAGAGGCAAAACCACGTGACCGTTCAGCAGGGGGACTAGTTCTTCGTGTCTATTTAACGTCTTCAGGCGTCTTAGCTGTCATGCCGTTTTGATTGGGTACCTGGTGACGGTTGCCACGTTACTGCCTGATTTTCGTTTACGGAGGGTTCGCTCTCGAGCGAGCCGTTTGACCCCCACCCGCACATGCGCCTGCCATTCGGTCGATACCTTCAGGTTTCTTCAGAGCATGAACGGGACATCACGTGCGCGAGCCAGGTGTCAACTTCATCGCGTTATGAATACTGCGTGTTCCGAGCTTATTTATTGACGTATTGTCCGCAACATGCATTGGCCTCAGGCACATTAATTTTCCTAATAGACCCTATATACCTTGCATATTATGAGAGAGGTCAAAGATTGTTACAGAGTATGTAACACGACAGTGTGCTGCGAAACGGGATAAACAAGCTAATAAAGTGGCTAACTACGGGTTAGACGACCAGCGTCCGATTTCAGGCAGAGACAGATATTTCCTCTTCCCTACCATGTCCTGGCTTTCTAACAGCCACCCACCTAATGGATAAAAAAGAAGGTAAATTCGTCTCTCTGCTTAATTAGTTAATCCCAGCGTCGTTGAGACATGTGAAAGAGTAGAGGCATAGCCCCGCCATTCTTGACCTCGGCATTAGATGGAGGTGAGTGATCAGCATCACGCTCCGACTGCTTTCCCCCCCCCCCGGACAAAAAACCCCTTTACCCATTGTATTGGAGGATGGGTGAGCCCCGATAATACACGTAGATCATTGAAGGTCGCAGTGCGAGGGCCGGTTTTTATGGCTCACTCCTCATACTCGTACTCATTCTCATGGGTGGGCCCCAGACCCGCTCTGGACGCCGTGGAAAACAGCAAATGTCTTGCCTCTGCCAGGAATCGAACCCTGGTCGTCCAGAAAGTAGCCTATCACCATACCGACTGATCTGCCTGCCCAAAGTGCACACATTACTACTGACGGGAAGTGAAGGGGCTGAGTCGTGATACTGACCACTCGCTTCCGTTCAGGGTCGAGGTTAAGAATGCGTGGAGTTTCACTTACAGAATACTTATAGCTTGGAGCTTAGCTACAGGGACAAGTTCACTTGCAAAGTTATTTTCTCAGCAATCTGAACATAATGCTGTCTCTGTATTTCTGGCCGTGTAATTCTGTTTGTCTCTTTATTAAGTTCATGACGTTTTCAATCTGCGCTGTGGCGTCAGTAGTTACTGTGTTTCATAAAAGTCTAAACTGAGTATTTACCGATAAACAAGATTATTATTTCAGCACTGGTCATTAGCTTGAGTGTTTTCAGGTACAGCGATTCATAATATAGTTTTGTTTAAGTCATTACACGTTCGGGAAGGAAGAGGTTCGGTTGGGTAAGCAGAAAGAGTATCAGTTACTGGACGCCGAAGGAAGTTCTANGCACATGCGCCTGCCATTCGGTCGATACCTTCAGGTTTCTTCAGAGCATGAACGGGACATCACGTGCGCGAGCCAGGTGTCAACTTCATCGCGTTATGAATACTGCGTGTTCCGAGCTTATTTATTGACGTATTGTCCGCAACATGCATTGGCCTCAGGCACATTAATTTTCCTAATAGACCCTATATACCTTGCATATTATGAGAGAGGTCAAAGATTGTTACAGAGTATGTAACACGACAGTGTGCTGCGAAACGGGATAAACAAGCTAATAAAGTGGCTAACTACGGGTTAGACTACCAGGGTCCGATTTCAGGCAGAGACAGATATTTCCTCTTCCCTACCATGTCCTGGCTTTCAAACAGCCACCCACCTAATGGATAAAAAAGAAGGTAAATTTGTCTCTCTGCTTAATTAGTTAATCCCAGCGTCGTTGAGACATGTGAAAGAGTAGAGGCATAGCCCCGCCATTCTTGACCTCGGCATTAGATGGAGGTGAGTGATCAGCATCACGCTCCGACTGCTTTCCCCCCCCCCCGGACAAAAAACCCCTTTACCCATTGTATTGGAGGATGGGTGAGCCCCGATAATACACGTAGATCATTGAAGGTCGCAGTGCGAGGGCCGGTTTTTATGGCTCACTCCTCATACTCGTACTCATTCTCATGGGTGGGCCCCAGACCCGCTCTGGACGCCGTGGAAAACAGCAAATGTCTTGCCTCTGCCAGGAATCGAACCCTGGTCGTCCAGAAAGTAGCCTATCACCATACCGACTGATCTGCCTGCCCAAAGTGCACACATTACTACTGACGGGAAGTGAAGGGGCTGAGTCGTGATACTGACCACTCGCTTCCGTTCAGGGTCGAGGTTAAGAATGCGTGGAGTTTCACTTACAGAAATACTTATAGCTTGGAGCTTAGCTACAGGGACAAGTTCACTTGCACAGTTATTTTCTCAGCAATCTGAAAACAATGCTGTCTCTGTATTTCTGGCCGTGTAATTCTGTTTGTCTCTTTATTAAGTTCATGACGTTTTCAATCTGCGCTGTGGCGTCAGTAGTTACTGTGTTTCATAAACGTCTAACCTAAGTATTTACCGATAAACAAGATTATTATTTCGATATTGGTCATTAGCTTGAGTGTTTTCAGGTAGAGCGATTCATAATATAGGTTTAAGTCATTACACGTTCTGGAAGGAAGAGGTTCGGTTGGGTCGGCAGAAAGAGTATCACTTACTGGACGCCGAAGGAAGTTCTAAGTATAGTATAACTACCTAACTAATTAACTCCATGGAGCCACGTACTTCCTGAGGAGCCACCAGTAGCTCAGCTGTTAAAGAATTTCTCAAATATTAATGGAACTCCAAAGTTTATTACAGCGTTCACAAGAGCCCTCCACCGTCCCCTTTCCTCAGCCAGATGAATGCAGTCAGTACCAACACATCTTAAACGGTTAACTAAGACCATGAAGGCGTGTGGGGGAGTGGATGTATAGCTCCACATTTTGATCTCGGCACTATTGGAGGTAAGTGGTAAGCTTCATGCTCCTGCCAATTTACCCCCATGGAAATAACCCCCGGTACCCGTTGGGTAGGAAGGTGGGTGGACCCTACAGCAGGTCTGGACTATGTGATGAAAAGTCTAGACCCTACCGGGACTCGAACTCCGACATCTCAATCGTCCAGTCTGTAGCCAGTCGCTATACCGATTGCGCTATCCCGGCTCCTACCAAGAAATCTTATTTCTCTGAAATATATTTCAATATTATTCTCCCATCTACGTCTATTCCTAATAGTGGTTTTTACAACTAAAATCCGATATGCGGTTCCCTCCTCCTCCTCATCCCCTTATGCGTTCCACATGCCCTGTCCATCTCATTCTTCTTCACTGTACTATTCTAATCATATTTCGCGAATAGAACAAGTTATGAAGTTCCTCGTCATGAAATTTTCTCCAAGCTCCTATCATTTCATCCCTTTTCGGTCCAAATATTCTCCTCAGCACACCGTTCTCAAATACCTTCAGTTTGTGTTCTTCCCTTATTGTTAGAGACCACGTTTCACGCTCATACAAAAGCAGGGAAAAATATAGTTTTGTATATTATAATTTTTAGGTTTATTTTGTAGACAGCAGACGAGAAGACGAAACGTTCTGAGCTCTATGGTAGCAAGCATCGCCCGAATTCTATCCCCTCTTAATTTTCTCACGAATTAAAATCTGATGTGTTACCCTTTCTTGCAAACATCTGAACTGTGCTACATTTTGAAAGGAACTATTAGCTATATCTGTGTTAAGATGTTACGCTGCATTCTGGTGACGAGACATCAGTATGTACATAGTCTTCTCTGCGTTTAATCTCAGACCAAGCTCCTTACTATGGTCAATTAGAGCCTTTGTGTTTTTCTTTGTGATATGTGTGTTGTCTCCCAGTAGATTTGTGTCACCAGCATAGACCAGCGGCTGATATGTCCCATTTAATTTCAGTCGTACCTGGTTTTTGTGGACCTTACGAATGACACGTAACTATGCTTTAGACTACAGCACGCACGCACGCAGGCGCGCGCGCACACGCACACACACACACATATATATATGGGAGTCCTTCCTCCCTCACATTTGATACCGGAAAGAGTTCCAGTTTCCGAAACGCTCTGCTGGAAGAACCAGATAATTGATAACGCCCAAAGCATTAGTCAAGTTATTCCCACACACTTTCATTAGGAATATTTTGTACAGAACTATGTTCTTAAAATTATAGGATTGTGGGAGGATAAAGCTTTGTAACACTTATCTGCAGCTACTAATATCTATTTACCTAGGAATATACTACTAAATTACAGGGTGTATGCCTATGTATATGTATATATGATCTTAATTTTATACTTATGTATTAATTTTAAATATTTTTGTCCTCACATGAAACGACGAAAATAGTCAAATGAAAAGCAAAATATTGCTGAATATCTCATTGATCCATCTGATTTTGAAATTGCAAGAAATCTTGAATAACCTTAAACTTCTTTTACCTTTACATATAAATCACATACACACAAATGGATATATATACACATATATATAGCTCAATCGGTATAGAGACAGGATATTGGCTGAACGGCCGGGGTTCGATTCCCGACAGGTTTAACAAATTCTTCTCTACTCTACAGCTTCCAGATCGTTTCCGAGACCCATCAAGCCTCCCATCCAATGGGAACCTGGACTTCTCTCTCGGGGGGCAAAGCGGCCGGGGCGTGAATCTGACCACCTCCTTCTAAGGCGAGGTCAAAGATATTGGAACTATAATTCCACTCCCCAATATATGTTTATGACGTGGTACTTAATTAAGCACAAGGACAACTTTGCCTTATTTTACTTTTATATACACCAGATATTAATATTATAATTAATTTTGATACAGGCCGAATAGGAATATCATTTCCATAGGACCTCTCTTTCTCCGTCTTCTGCTAGCATATCAACTGGTATACGGGCTGTTGATTTCTATATGGCATATTTCAAGACGAACTCTGCCGTAACCCCTTGTGTCTTGAAATTTATGTGTTCTTTTCACGAAGCACATAAAGGAAAGAATAATGAAGACAGCGTGTCTGTCTGCGCTTCTTTTGTCCCCGTGTTTCTTCTCGCGAATCATACATCACTTCCATCAAGTATTGTGTAAGAGATCAAGCACGTAAACTATTCCATACAACGTGGGGCTCAACTGACGAATAAACGGTGTACCTGATGCATTTGATTAATATGGTATAGAAAATTCCAGTAATTTTTAGTCTGCAATCCTTAATTTGAAAGAAAGTTGTCTGTGTGTCTCTATGTGTATTCCCACATAAACAGAATTGTTGGCCATGTCGTTTTACGAGTATATGCGGTTCTTATCATATGTGTCCTTATTTTCCACCAGCCCACTTTCCTTGTTTTGAAAAAATCAACTTCTGAATGCCTTAACCAATATTTATGAAAATTAGTATGCATGTCATGGCACCCGAGCTCATCTCAATGACTTATTTCATAATCCTTTCCACCAGTCTTTGTCTGTAGGTATGTCCCTATATCGTTGCTAGGCAACAGCTCCGCAAAAACGTTACCATGGCAATATGTACACACGTAATAACAGAAGAATTGTTTGACGTGTCGTTTTATTTGTGGTCCGTGTCTTATCAAAGGTAAGGAGGCGATAATTTCTTCCCGGAACTTGCATGTTATGTAAACTGTCAGTAACGAGTACATTTCTAAAATTGATATATAATTCACTTACCAATACATTATTACACATGGCTTGTAATTTATAGTATCAATAAGGCATGGACGGCTCCATAGCTCAAGCGGTTAGTCGCTGGCTTCCCACCGCGGCGGCCCGGATTCCATCCTGGGTCTGGTCAATTGGGATTTCTGGTGGACAAAGTGGCGCTGGGGAAGGTTTTCTCCGAGTACTTCGGTTTCTCCTGCCAATCTTCATTCCACCAATTGCTCCGTAATCACCCTCACCTATCATCTTGGGCTGGTACAATATGCCAGAAGTGGTCGCAGTACAAGGGACTTAGTACCACCCCACTAGCAATAAAAAATATCAATAAGGCAACAGCACATACGTTATGGAAACTACAGAGAATCCCCCAGACTCTTTTGTGTGCCGGACTGCTGGCTAGAAGTTAGTGTGAATCCGGAGTTTTTTTAATTTAAATGCCGAGATTGTTTCGAAGTTCCTTCTGAGTGCTTCTCATGCAGCCCTCCCCACTTAAATCCATCAAAATTAAGCTCCATGATTGTCAAAGCCAGTAAAATTATTTTTCGAAATTATGCAGACGATATTAATTCATGCAATCGAAATTCCGGGGCCTGTGTCACAAGCCCCTTCTTATATCCATCCTAACGTCTTCACTTCCGCTCTACTCTTGCCAGAAGAACGAGGGGGCGGAACCTGGGAACCTTTCTAACAAACGATGTTCTCTCTCTCTCCACACAGTAAAATGTCTGTCTTCTCCCAGAACCTTTCACTTCTGAAGCCGTGTAGTCTGGTAGAAATTTAGAGACGTTTCGGAGTATCGTATTGCGTAAGCGGCCTCCGTAGTCTAGGGGTAACGTTCCCACCTCATGACTCAAGGTACGCGGGTTCAAACCCGGCAGAGGTCGTGGTAGATTTACAGCACGTAAAAGAACCTCATGTCTCTAGGAGACCTCTGAGCAAAATTATTAGGTAAAAACTTTCCCACCCAAGTAGTTTCCAATGCCTCTGGTAGATGGGGGAAGTATCAAGGTACCGAGGGCCGACCTCGTTGGCTCAACGAGGCTGATAGCACGCACCGTCTACTGGTAGGGTATGGGGACAGTAGAAATTAAAGGGGACGCACAATGGACCAATAAATGGTCTAAGTGTATGGGGAAACCCACCCCCTCCAATAATAATAATAAATAAATCGTATTGGGTCGAAATTCTGGGTCGAAGACTAAGGGAGGAAAGTAGTAAGCATACGTGGTAGATCGACTGTACATACTCGCTCTTCTGCGGATAAATGTTGGAACGGTGATTCATTAGCAGGATTAACTGAAGAAGACCGGAATATATCCTGTTAATTGCCATTTCGACTACCACAAATCTCACATGGAGTCACCTGGGGCTCTACGGTGAGAAGATAGTGCTTAACAGCCTGTGCTATGCCAAGGCTCGATGCCCGAAGAAGTTCGAAATATTTGCTTACGGAATAACAGACGGGAAAAACCTACGCAGCGGTATTTTTGTTGTTTAACTTAGAAACTGTAAATATCTAGACAATATAACGTCAAATGGTAGAATGACTGATGAATGATGAATTTGAAAGAATATGGAAGGAAGCGGTAGTAGCTTAATCAAGGTATTCTTTTGGTATTCGGTTGCAATACAGGAAATTCTCGAAAATCCCCAATAAGTATAGCCAATGTCCCGGCTGAGATTCGAACTCAGCACCTTCCGAAATTAACTCTCGAGCACTGCCACTGTGCCACTGTACGGAGTTTGTTTGAGGTTGCATATTTAATGACGCTGTCAGCATCGAAGCAATATAGCGTCAATAATAGCATGATGAATGAATGTAGAGCAGGTGGTGGAACGAGAACCGACAGGGGAAACCGCAACATTCGGAGGGGGGCCTGCCAGAGTGACACTTCCTCCTGCTCCCACTTTGGAGCATAGGGATGATTTCTCAGATTCTTGATCATTTCACAGACGGTAGGACTCCTTGGACGGGTGATCAGCTCGTCGCAAGGCCTCTACTTAAACACAGGACAACACAAACACAGAATAAACGCATACACAGACACACACACACCAAACATTTATGCCTTGTGTGGGATTTGAAACCACGATTCCGACTTCCAAGCGAGTAAAGACAGTATATGCCGTAGACGGCTCGGCTACGGTGACCGGCATCTTTGAAATACTGATTTTGAGAAGTTTAAATAATTTTCGTACAGACTGGTTATTTTGAAGTTTAAAATCGAATTGTTTACCAAGCAAGTTCTTTCATGTCGATCCGCCATTGCTTTCATGAAATTCAAACCGAACGTTATCAGCATTTCCTCGAAGCTGCTTGTCGTACGAGAACGTTGTCTGAGCCATAAATTCGACGTGATGTGAATTCGATGAAATTCGAGCAATAACAGTACAGTCTCTGTATCATTTCGTATAGACCTCTGCTTTAGATATATTTGACAGGGTCAGCATTTATGGCTTCTTCCCTGGCAGTACGCTTCATCATCAAGATCAATGAATCAACTATCTCAGATTTAAGTGTTTGGAAACCGCAACCCAACCAGTATCAACCAACACGCCCATCAAAATTTCTACGGCCACCAAGCCCAACAGTATGACCAGTATCATCACAGCCAACCCATTACGCAGGCACGGCCAATAGTCTCAACAACCCGAACCATAGCACTACTAGCACCAACATAACCAATATAACTGCTCCAAACTTCCCCATAAATAGCCCTTCCATTAATGTGTCCGCTGGTCTTTCAACAGCTCACGTGGTTACACGCCGGCATCTAACCACTGCGGACTGGGTTCAATCACAAGTAAATTCTTTTGTGACTTGTGGACAGAGTGGCAATAGGAAAGGTCCTCTCAGAGTACTTCCCCTGCCAATTCCCATTCTAACAAATACTCGGTTCATTCATCTGTCATATGGAGCTGTTGCTACAACGTATCATTTGCAAACTAAACACCAAGGGACTCCGCTTCACTACAGCATAAAAATAGACAACAATTTCTGTGAAGAACTAATCGCCTATTTTTATTTCATACCACGCGGACCGCAAAGAAAACGACGCGTCCTACAATCTCATACTGTTATCTGATTTGTTACAGTGGTAATGTGTTTACCTAACCGTTGCCTTGCAATAACACGGGTGGATGCACAGACAGCTAGTTGATCTCATAAGCCTATTTCTGTTTAACAATATCATAATTTCTCTGATATAATTCCAATTATCTAGCAATTCCAACTGAAATCTCACATCTGAAGCACTGCACAATCGCGGGCGGGGCAGTTTTCCACCAGCCTCTCGTAAATCAATAGGTGTTTCGTATTGCCAAGAGCCCAGGTTTCAACTTTCAAATATCACACGGGAAACACCGTTTTACACAGCATAAGACATAAATGCGGCGTTATAATGCCTCACATTTAGGCATAATTACGTCCAACAGTGGCAGCACCATCTAAGGCACGAAATGTTTCTGTTCGTTCAAACACTGGGATCGTGGGTTCGAGTCACATTCGAGGCATGTATGTTTATTTGCGTTTGTTCTGTTTGTGTTGTCCTGCGTAGGTAGCGGCCTTGCAGTGGGCTGATCACCCATCCAAGGAATCTTATCAACTCTCTATAAGAACCATAATTTCAGAATTAATTCTGAAATGGGACAGACCATATAGCCTAATCCATTAATGTAGAACAAGATATATTTCAAACAAGTAAACCAATAATAACAAATAACAAGTAAATAAATGTCTAATAGGTGAATTAATTAAATTAATGATGTGATCAGTTGGAAATTAGGTAAACATTTGTCTGATAAATTTCCTATCCAGAATAGTCTAAAACAAAGGGATGCTTTATCGCCACTCCTTTTCAACTTTGCTTTAGAATATGATTAGGAAGGTCCAGGAAAACCAGGTGGGACTGAAATTAAACGGGACACATCAGCTGTTGGTCTATGCCGATGATGTGAATCTACTGGGTGATAATATAAATGCCATAAAGAAAAACACACAAACTTTAATTGACGCAGTAAGGAGGTTGGTCTAAAAGTAAGCACAAAGAAAACTAAGTATACGTTGCTAGTTCGTCATCAAAATGCAGGGAAAAATCAAAACATAATAATAGGAAAAATATGGTTTGAAAATGTGGCACAATTCAGATATTTGACAACGACGATCATAAATTAAGAGGAGATTGAACTCGGGTAATGCTTGCTACCATTCAGTCCAGAACTTCTGTCTTCTCGTCTGTTGTCCAAAAACATAGAAATTAGAATATACAAAACTATAATTTTGCCTGTGATTCTGTATGGGTGTGAAATTTTGTCTCTGACATTAATGGAAGAACATAGAGTAAGGGTATTTTAGAACAGGGTGTTGAGGAAAATATTTGGACCGAAGAGAGATGAGGTGACGGAAAAAACTGAATAATGAGGAGCTCCATAACTTGTACGCTTCTCCAAGTATAATTAGAATGATCTAGTCAAAGGAGAATGAGATGGGCAGGGCATGTAGCACGAATGGGGAAAGGAGGAATGCATATAGGATATTGGTGAGAGAGCTGGAAGGAAGGAGATCAGTAGGAAGACCAAGACATAGGATGATGGACAATATTAAAATGGATCTTAGAGAGATAGGATGGGATGGTATGGATTGGATTGATCTGGCTCAGGATAGAGACAGGACGAGGGCTCTTGTGAACACTGTAATGAACCTTCTGGTTTCATAAAATGCTGGGAAATTTTTAGGTAGCTGCACATTTGGCGCTTCTCAAGAAGGGCTCATGAGTTTGTGAGAATGGCAGATGTAATAAAAACTGGCTCAGGATAGAGTCAATTAACGAGCTTTAGTCCTGTTGGCATTGGACCTTCGGTTCCTACTGCAAGCGTGTTCGTTGTTTTAAATGTGCATTTGGCTCCTAACGAGAGCCTGTGAAATCTCACACATACAATTCACTTCTCCAAGATGCAATTAATGTTATCACTTCAGCTTGGTCTTGGGTTTCCAAGTGATCTCGAGTACTGCGTTCTCTTCACATTTCTGTCTTTCACTCGAACAAAACTATGCATATCCGCCTAATATAATTCTCTCAGCGTTTCGCTCTCCCCAACCCTTTCAAACTCAGGAGTGAGGGTCCTTAGAAATATCTCCATAAACTGACAGGCGACAATGTAATTTGAAATACTTAACTTCTGTTCTTTTATACAAAGTGCAAGATCACAGACCTTATGAAATGAATTGCGGCAGACATTCCCGGGTTTCTTTTGTTCTAAATTAACCCCTTACACCATTCTGTCACTGCTCTTGGCGCGCACTAGCAACTCCCGTAATTTTTTCCCATGCCTGTCCTTGAAAGTTATACGATTTGGTTCATTTCTCTGGCAAGAAACAATTAGAGTAAAGAAAAAACAAATTCCGTTATTTTAGTCCGCAAGCGAACTATACCGACCGAGCCGGTTGTAGGCGAAGTTTAGTGCCAATTTTTGCGGACAGAGGGTGCCGCGTGGTCAGCGCAACGAATCCCCACGGTCGTTAATTTCGATTTTCTAGGCCTGAGCCGCTATTTCAAGGAAATGGCTCCTCAGTTATCATCTCGAGGCTGAGTGGACCCCTTTCCAGACCCACTACTTCTCAGAAAAATCTGGTAGCGCCGGGAATCGAACCAGGACCTCTGGATTTGTAGGCAGGAACGCTGACCATTAGACAACAGAGGCGGTCAATTAGAGTAGTTTTGCAAAACGGCAAAACGTAATTGCAGTTCATTTCGTGCACCGGAAATTAACTGACAAGCAACTAAATAAAATCAAATTAATTATATTTCATGAATAACCTCAAACTATATTGATCCCTTGGGAACCGAAATAGCGTAATAGCTCCAATGTACAGGTCAACAATATTAATTTAGAAGCGTGATAGATTTCGGATTTGAAAACTGAGAAATTCGCTAATGGTCATACAAGAAAATAATGATAGCTGTGATATATTTTGGAGGGGTTGTGGGGGTGTATGTGGCGATAAAAATCGTGGAAATATTGATAATAGTAGGTGGTATATTAATGGAATGTTGGCAGCATTGACTGCGATGTTGATAGCACTGATTTCGTGGCTGGATATGCTGACCCTGCTGACGGAGTGCTGATGTGATGGATGGTTGGCGAGTGTGATACTGAGACGGTTGTTGAAGTGCTGATGTAATCTGGCGCTACTAATTGTAGTTGCGTTATATTTTTAGTCTACTTGCATTATTTTGAAACAAGAAGTACTGTGAAGAACTAATTGCCTACTTTTTTTGACTTCATAAAAACGAAAAAAATATATGGGGATAAACAGACACAAAGACAGCAGGGTGATATCATAAGCTACCCGAAATATTAGGGAAGATACACAAATAGAGAAACAGCAAAGTGATGTCATAAGCCTCTTTTCAGAGTAAGGCGTAAGCTCCTATGATGTATAAGAACGTAAAGCTATCCCTGTAACAGACCGCGAAGGCCCATAAGGTTGTGAGACGTCGAGTCTTCCACATTTTCTTTAGACAATCGGCTCACAGATGGCAGTAAGATTGTCAGCCTTATGCGCCCTCCGCCCTTTACCCCCCAGGAAGATTCCTGGTGCTCATTTCTGTTAGAGGTTGAGTCGACCCCTGGGCCATAGTGCGGCTAGAAGGATTAGGTAAATTGAAAAAAAAATCCACCTCATCTGGTCTCGAACTCGTTATCTTCCGGATTGTAGCATAGTGCCTCAAGAAACTACGCTATCGCGTGCCCCACCCGCCATGTATTGTATTCAAAATTCTGAATACAGGCTAAGGAGGAAAGAGGAGCTATCTCGAAACCAAAAACACTTTCAGTTTTGACTTTGTAACAAGAAAACATCCCGGTCGCGGTAGCCGAGCGGTCTATGGCATGTACTGTCTTCGCTCGCTCGGAAGCCGGGATCGTGGGTTCGAATCCCACTCAGGGCATGGATGTTTGTGCGAGTTTTTCTGTGTTTGGCTACAGGTAGAGGCCTTGAGACGCGCTGATCACTCGCCAAAGGAGTCCTACCGTATGTGTAAGATCTAGAAAAACCGAAGTGAACGGAGTTCATGGAGGTAGGCCTAGACCCAGTGGGGCTGTAGTGCCAAGGAAAAAAAAAACCCAGGAAAACATGCCTGATGCAGGAGTTTTAATTTCTAAATGAATTAATTCTTTCAAATTTATAATTACGAAAATCAACTATTTCGGATTAAAGCTGATAATTAGGAAACAAGTGAACATTAAATAAATCTGTTTGAAAAGTTAATTAAAAGTTTACATTAATTTAATAACTTTGGAACTTTAAATTCCAACATTACGTGGTTATCGTTTCGTCGCATGTTAATTAAAGTGTTGTGCCTCTGACTAAGTTCATTAAAAACAAATCAACTCTCCAACATCCCAAATTGTGAAATATTCGGGCGTCTATTCTTGCTGTGCTGTTCGAGTTTAACAATCATCCCTGAGGAATCTCATACGAACTGAATCATTTCGTTGCCTAATGCCCTTTTCATCATACATGTTGGTATTTTTTTCGTGATATGAATAACGCGGAACCCGATCCTGTATTAACTATTTAATAGAATTTAACCACTCCCCAATAATTACAACCCTGATAATACGTTTTCGATGACTGTAGGTACAAAGGCAATAAGGTTGTAGCCTAGCAGTGGTGCAACTTAATGGTCGGCTGCAACTGATCTTGAAAATACGAGTATAGGGTGGATGCGTCCTTCCGATGTATGCGGTTCAACACAGGGACGAGTAAAGAGCCTTTGACAACGAGGAAATAAACGTGCTGGTTCCGTAAATAGCGAGAAATTCTCTAAGTAGCTTAACGACTATCAGATTCTGAAGAAAGATTGTATTTATGAAGTTTGTATCAGCCGTAGAGGAATAAAGTAGAATCATCTCACACTTATGACCGGATATCAAGTTTTCAAAATCCCCTTGTGGACCGGATATTTTTACCAGTATTGTTGAAAAAACATGCCTTCACATAATCAGCTATAATTACTAATCTAGAGAAGATATTATAATGAAGTCTGATATGAGAACTCACCAAAGTTGTTAGTACTTCATCCTGGCGTGGTACTTCAAGAATCTCTTTGATGCAGGGGGGAATTTTCGTGTGTTGCTGATATATCTGGCGTCTTACGTTTTCTGTGAGCCACACACACTCTTCAGGGTCTCTGTGGATAGTTCTTTCTTCCAGCTCCTACAACTGCCTGAAGTTGGTGATTCTTCATGTCTCCCGATGGTCTCCCAACACCATCTCTTCTTGGTGCATGGGGGGTTGGAGAGCTAGGATCATCTTCACCAGCGGCTTCTACGTCATCTTTCTCATGTGTCTCTCCTCAGGTCATTCCTGCCCAATAATCTGCCGCCTCTAGTAGAAATGTTTCGTCCTGTGTTCTCCAACTTGTATACTCGAAAAGAATTGCATAATGCACAACTGATAAGCCAAGGCACGAACATTTTGGTTCAGCTTATGTTTTTATATTATGGTTCAATATGATAAAGACTGGTCTGCTCTGTTGACACTCTTCATGAACTTGTTGTACTGAATTACAGAGGTTGGCTCTTTTATCCTGTCTCCAAATTTGTTGGTGACCTCTCCAATTGTGTCATTATATACTGTGTTAATCATGCGAACCTCCCTCTTATCCTTCGAGATGTGCAGAACGTCCCCTCTTCGAGGACAGACAGTGTCAACCATTTGTAGTTTTTACGGAAGTCAGCCAATGACTTTGTAATTCCACTATGGGCCCTGTTTATTCCGTAAACTCTTCTCTTCCGTGGGAGTAGAGTTTCTGCAATTTCAACGCTATTATAATTGTTATCCTGGTAAACATGGTGCCATTGGCCGAGGTTAAGTTTCCGGGACAGAAAATTTGATCTCTGCTAGTTTCTTGCCTTCTGCGGTATATACACGTATTTCCATATTGACAATATAGCCTATAGTGGCCTCACACACAGTACGGACCAGTAGTCCATACTGGGTTTACCAGGGTTATATGTCCTGAACCTGAGGTACCCTCGCCATGTGGTCATCGACTCGTCAAGCAATAGTTCTTGTAGTGGTTTGTAGCGTTTCCAGAATTTTCAGTCAGGTTATCTAAAATTATACTGATTTTGTACAGCCTTCTTCATCAACCAAGGTGGAATTGTCACTGTAATGTCAAAAGTTCCAAATTTGCTCAAATTTGTTTCTGCTCATTAGCTTATCAAAAATTGGATTTTTAATTAATTTATTGGTACTCCAATAATCTGTACTTTTAAACTTCTTGTCATGACTCGTGAAAATGATTATTGCAAGAAACTTCTTCATATCTGTAATATTAACATCTTTCCATGCTAATGACCTTAAGGAGTTTTTGTGTTTGTCTGCATATTGAGAATGGTATACATTTGATTTTTCTATAAGAATTTCTAGAAAATCATTTCCAAGGAAGCGGTTCACTACTTCTGAAAAACTGATAAGGCCATTGGGTGTAAATGTGAGAGCAATGTTACCTTGAAACTGTTCTAAATTTCTTAAATCATTACTTTTATTTCAACCATCATCAACGTCATTATCTTCATCAATGTTTACATTTGAATCTCTAACCTCTATTGCTCCCCTTTTCTGTCTTCCTGTGACGCTGAGGGCCCAACATCACATCGTCGTCATCATCATCATCATCATCAATACTAATTTTGTCACTTTCACAGTCACTTGGAACATGTAACAGCGTATCTGCATGTAATTCTTGCATAATTTCATCGTCTAGCAAACTCTCCCTATTACCACGTGCCATCTTGAAACTAGATTAGACGGAAGGTAGAAAAGCAAGACCTACGATATTAAAAAACTCTGTAAAAAACAATGTGTACATAGACATGTAGAATCATTATAATCAACGTATGCATAGTTAGAAGTTGAATAAATCTCCGTTAGATGGCAGATTAATACGGGTAACTGTGGTGCTGCAAAAAAAAAGCACGTAACGTAACCCGACAAAAAGTGTTGCGTTCATATCGCTAGCCTGACCAATAACTCAGCAAATGTACGTAGGTCTGTCTCGCTTTGAACTAAATCTGTTGTGTACTGCAATGGGATCCCGTTATGAAGCATTGCGCAACACTTAAAAGCTTCGTACATTAGAGCAAATGTCTGTCAGGAGATTAATAAATGGCATTTATCTTGGCTTCCTCGAATTATGACTGATTCACAACTCTCATCTTGTGACTTACACATAAAAATAGGTAAAAAAGGTGAAGGTGTCCCAGTGCTTAATTAGTTAAGCACTATATCATAATGTCATATGATGAAATGGCGGTGCAATTCCACCTTTATTGATCTTGACACTATATGTTGGTGAGTGGTCAGCTTCACGCCACTGCCGCGTTACCCTCGGAGAAAGTGCACCCGGTATCCATGGGATAGGAGGCTGTATGGACCCCAGAATCCGTCTGGACGCTGTGAGGCTTACATACGTGCATATCATATTAGTACTTTCTTTCTTTGTCACTCACTCATGGATCTGAGCCCTTCTTGAGGAGCCGCCAATTCTGCAGCTACTCAAGAATTTCCCAGCATTTTATGGAACCAAAAGGTTCATTACCGTGTTCACAAGAGCCCTCCACTGGTCCCTATCCTGAGCTAGATCAATCCAATCCATACCATCCCATCCTATCTCTCTAAGATCCATTTTAATATTGTCCACCCACCTACGTTTTGGTTTCCCAGTGGTCTCCTTCCTTATGGTTTTCCCACCATCATCCTATAAGCATTCCCTCTTCTACCCGCATTCGTGCTACATGCCCTGTCCACCTCATCCCCCTTGACTTGATCATTCTAAATATACTTGGAGAAGAGTACAAGTTACGAAGCTCCTTATTATGCAGTTTTCTCCAACCTCCTGTCACCTCATCTCTCTTCGGTCCAAGTAATCCAGGAAACTAATCTTATACTTCTCGCGTGCTGGGCAGAGAAAGTTTTGATGAAGTTCATTAAGTTAAGCCGTGGTGAATCAGTCATTTTTGCCCTCTGTTAACAGTAGCGTTTTATCAGACTAGGGTTGAGGACAAATGAAAATACATTTTTGCTTGTAAGAAGCGTGGGATCAGAGGTGGGAGTTATGTGATAGCAACTTCATCTTTGTGGTGATGCTAACCTGTTCATCACGAGGCATTCCTCACGAGAAGTGTGGTGCCCTAGTTGCCTGTCCAGACTCTGTCTTGATTTCCCTTGTGGATCGAAAGTTTGTTGAGCGTTACTTACCTTTATGTGTCCCTTGAGCCTGGATTTGGGGATCCTGCAACAATCAGTGTCACCCAGAAGCCCAGCAGTCACACCTGACTCCCCGTCCTGACTCTGGCTTTGCATTCTAACGATCTGCTTGTGTAACTCTGTGCGGGTCTGTTCTCTGTTACCGTTTGGGTGCAGGTATTTAATTACGTGTAATTACTCTAAATAAAATCTTAAGTCTACAGCGAGAAAGAAATTAACAATATGCCAGTGTATGTAGCTGATTAAAGAATATACTTACATGCACACTCATACAGGGCGGGGGGCAACAGGGTCATTTGGTCCAGGGTCCTGACATGGAGCGCCAAAATGAGGTAAGGTAAACTTAAAAGGTAAAGTTATCCCTGTAACAGGCCGTGAGGGCCCTTAGGGTTGTGAGATGTTCAGGCTCACACATCTTGTAGACAATCGACTCACAGATGGCGGCAAGGTTGTCAGCCCTACGCGCCGGCTGTCCTTTACCCTCAGGAAAATTCCTTGTACTCATTTCTGTTAGAGGATGAGTCGACCCCAGGGCCATAGTCCGGCTGGAAGGATTAGGTAAATTGAAAATAATCCAGCTCATCGGAACTCAAACCCGTGACCCTCTAGCTTGTAGCATAGTGCCTCAACCAACTATGTTGCCGGATGCCCCAAAGTAAACTTAACTTTATACATTCTGGTCCATTACACTAGTAAACTAAATTATAAAATAATTGTTAACACCGTTAAGATGGTCAGCTGACCGCAATGTAAGGGCAAGAAATACCTACAAATTGAAACACGCTAAACGGTGTTAACAATTATTCTATAATATAATGTAAGGTAAATTAAAGTTGTCTTAATTTATTAAGCACCACTTCATGAAGGCTTGTGGGGAGCTGAGCTATAGCTTCACCATTCTGGATCTGAGCACTAGATCTAGGTGAGTGGTCAGTTTCACGCTCCCGTTGCTTTAACTCAGATGAAGTAATCCTCGGTACTCGTTGGCTAGGAGGCTGGATCGGCCTCAGAACCTGTCATGCCCATATTCGGAAGTCGAACCCCGGCCTTCCGGATGGTAGTCCGTTGCTATACTGACAGAGCTATCCCGGTACCTGCCACCAAATGAGCTCTTATTTAATTTAGGAAATTTAATCATTCAAAATTATATGTCAAATAACAGAGTAAGTTTTAAATTAATGTAAATCATTTCTATTATACAATTTAAAATTTATCTGAATAAACGATATAAAATCTCATCTTTAAAGTATTCACTAAATTTATTTATATTTTTATTTGGCTTTCAGAGTGAGTTGGAGGTCCCATACACGGGTATGTAACTGGCCCGGGTTCCATCTCACTTCTCCCAGGCTCTGTCTGCTTTCTTTTAAAAGTATCCATCTCTCCAGAATTTTTCAAGTGATTAAAGTCAGATGTTTCTACCGGCTTTCAATTTAAACAATTTCCCGTAAAACCATCAACGAGATCTCTCCTAGTACATTGCACTATATTGGTTTATGCGGAGATGATGACTTGTGTTGATATCAGGTTCAGGCAATAATGCAAGAGCACTTCGCAACGTAGGTTGGCTTACTGAGATTCCGAAGGACCGAAGCTGTTACGGGGAACTGGATTATCGGGGTCCGCGTGTCCCCTCCCGAGTTTCCTGGCTGGAATAAGAACATTAACGCAGTGGACACAAACTTCCTCTTGTTGTCTCAGGTATTGTCGAGAGCGTCACGTCTAAACGCTGTGTTCATTTAGTGTTCCCCGTTTAAACTCTTTATCAGTGGGATGTGTATGTATTGGAAGTGCTTGTAAAATTTACTTCTCCTTCGGGGGCACGAAACTGTAATTGTCCAGGCTCACAGCCCTGACAGAGGTCCTCTATTTTATATGAAGTTGTATTAAGTAGGCCCTGTGTAATTTTATATAAAGTTAGACGATATAATAGACGAACATAGTGTACACATAGGAGAAATAAAGTACTAACAAAACATTCTGGTCGTGTGCCTCGAGAATCAGCACGAGTACTAGCCGGAAGAAGCAGGAGTAGACGACCGGATATTATAGAAACTGGTGGAACAAATGAACCTGACGACTTCCTGATAGATTCAAAACCCAATCGCGTAGCCCTTAGCCAAATTGTATTTCACACATTAAATAAAAGTGAGAGATGAATTTTCTACAAAATTAATATTTTTATTTACAAATCATGGACTCTGCTTGTGCAGACTAAATGCCCTCCTAATGCCCTATTTTAATTCACAGTAATGAGAGAAATAAATTCAAGATGAGAGGAACTCTAGCGGCCCTGTTTAAATATCTGGAGATAATGTTCTTCTCGTTGGTAAGATGATGCAGTTCTGACTGGTTAATACATAAATAAGCAGCAGAAGTCCATAAAATTTTCTTTTCCTCTCTATGGCTGTACAGCTTTTCGGTTTCTTAATTCTACACAGAACTGGTAGGACTCCTTGGATGGGGGATAAGCCCTTCGCAAGGCCACCACTTACGCACAGAAAAACACAAACAGAGAGTAAACACACACAGACATCTGTGCTCGAGTGCGATGCGAACCCAAGACCCCAGTGTTCGAGCGAGCCAAGGAATTTCATGCCTTAAACGGCGCGGCCACTGTGATCAGCAAGTCCATCCGGTTAACTAGCTTCATAGGAGCAAGTAATGGATGAAATGCCGGTCACGGTAGCCGAGCGGTCTAAGGCATGCATTGTCTTCGCTCATTTGGAAACCGGGATCGTGGGTTCGATTCCCACTCAGGGAATGGATGTTTAGTTTGTGTATGTGCGTTTCTCTGTGTTTGTATACAGGTAGAGGCCTTGCGACGAGCTGATCACCCGCCCAAGGGGTCCTACGCAATGTGTAAGATCAAGAAAAACCGAAGTGAACGGAGAAGTTCATGGAGGTAGGCCGAGGCCCACTGGGGCTGTAGTGCCAAGGGAAAAAGAATGGATAAAACACGTAAAGGAAAACTTTAACTTACTTCTTTTCAACTAATTTCATTTGGTGGGCTTCTACTGTTTATTCATATTCATATGTTTAATACTCTTTTTGTGTATATTAATGTCCAAAGGCTGAAGCACTTGATAGAGCTTTTTTAACAACAACTCTTTCTTTCACACGCTCGGCAATAAAGAATTGTTTATGTGTAATTATCGTCTCTCCTTCACACTCCCTCTGACACAGCTGCAATTTAGTTTCCTGGCTTGCTTTCACTTTCGGCATGACTACAAAAAGCTAAATAACGTAATCACAGACTAGTCACCACTAATTTGGATGACCCCCAGATCAAAATGAAGAAGCATGGCAACCTGGTGGAAACTTCGGAAATAAATAAATGAAGTCCATTATCGGTTGAATAGTATTACGTTGCTGGCAGCTACATGTGAATACGCTTGCGACTAATCTCTTCGCGGTCACTTTGATGGTACGCGGATGAGGGAAGTTACGAGTAGAGGGATCGGTGAACTCCCGCCCCGCATATTGCATCAGAAACAAGAATCCAGACTCAACTTGCTATTTGTACGACGAAATGTTGCCAGTGAAATCTGCAGCATGTCCTAATAAGGAAGAGAAAAATTGTCGACCCCAGGGCCATAGTGAGGCTGGAAGGATTAGGTAAATTGAAAAGAAAAATCCACCTCATCTGGGCTCGGAACAGCGACCTTCCGGCTTATAGCATATAGTGCCTCAACCAACTACGCTGCCATGTACCTGTTCTCACGGCTGTAAAAATGAAATTACTGCCATGTTAAATGTGATGCCGTGTACTCTGTTAGCTATTTAATAAGATTTCAGAGGAGTCCTGAGATGGGGAAAGTGGGTTCCTCCAAGACATTGATAAATACCTGTTAGAGAAAACGACTTCACGTCTCAGAAGAGAGTAATTTTCATTTTAAAAGTTGGCAGCCGAGGATGATATCTTGAGATTTGAAGCGCGTCGTGGCTGAAATTGATTGAAAAGGCAACGGAACATTATGAGATATTCGGAACACTTGATAAAAATGCCACAGAGTGGATTTAAATTAAATAATGTAAACCAGACATCACTGAAATATGACCGTTGTAAAAAAATACTAGTACAGACCTAAATATAGGAAACATTACAGAGTGAAATTTAGACACGGGATTGGAAACATAGTAGTTAAATAATGTGAGAAGTTAGGGTAGTTGCTTGTAAGGTCGATTATTTCGTTTCCCATACTGCAGGGAGCCTCGCTCTTACATCTCCCTTGCTGCCTTCTGCTCTCCCGATAGCGCAGCCCGGCACGGGGGCGTGACGTCATGTTGCTTAGGGAAGATGAGAGTGAGACAGGCACATATACACTTCATCACCTGCTTGTTTTAAAAAGCCAGCCCCTGCTTATGATAGAAGTAAAAAGTCAACCTTAGAAGCTGATATACCTGTAAATAATTTTGTATATTGCAATGCACATTTTAATTTGTGTTTAGCATTATTAATATTAATGGGGCACGCCGTAGCGTAGTTTGTTGAGGCACTATACTACAAGCCGGAAGGTCGTGGGTTCGATATCCAATGAGGCCATTAGATTCTTCAGTTGACCTAATCGTGCCAGCCGCACTATGACCCTAGGGTCTCCCCAGCCTCTAACAGAAATGAGTACCAGGAATCTTCGTGGGGGTAAAAGGCGAGCGGCTTGTAAGGCTGACAACCTCACCTCCATCTGTAAGGCGATTGTCTAGAAAACGTGGAAACCTCGAAGTCTCACAACCGTAGGGGCCTCCATGGTCTGTTACAGGGATAGCTTTACTNAAACAAAAAATATAATACGTGTATTAATCTTCATAACCGAAATCACATCACTGTCTACTAGTACAGACTAAACTGTGTTTAAAATACCTCTGAGCGTGCTTCATCTTCAGATACTGATATAGATCGTTATGTCATGGTTAGAAAGCTACCAGATTTTATTTCCAACATATGACGGAATATACGTAAGGCCCTGTAGGCCGTTAAAAGTAAGCCGACGTTTCAGAGGAACACGCCCGTCAACTTTCAACGGACTACTCGACGTTATATTCCAGAAGATATAACTCTTCGTAACCACCGCTGTAAATACTTAAATCCTGCAAAATACAGTTCTTTTTTGTTTCTTTGGCACTACAGCCCCAATGGGCCTAGGCCTACCTCCATGAACTTCCCCGTTCACTTCGGTTTTTCTAGATCTTACACCTGCTGTAAGATTCCTTGGGTGGGTGATCAGCTCGTCGCAAGGCCTCTACCTGTACACAAACACAGAAAACCGCACACACACAAATTAAACATCCATGCCCTGAGTGGGATTCGAACCCACGATCCCGGTTTCCAAGCGAGAGAAGACAGTACATGCTTTAGACTGCTCAAAGTAGAGTTCTATTATTAAAACACTTTTAAGTTTTCTAAAATTATCTATATTCATGGAATATAAATTTGAGTTAATTTCTTTTATATTACTAAATATGTACCTCAGAGAATGAGACCATAAATATGGAAACATATCAAGACAATAGTAAATTTAAACTTATTTCAAGAACTTGTGTTGTAGTTGACTATACTGTGGTAATAAACAACACTGTGGATTAAAATGGTGTACAACTCAACGTAAAAATAATAAAATAGAATAAAATAAAAGTAGACTCATGGACTTGCGCGTAATTATTTTATCAATAGTGAAGCCATGTAACTGAATCCTTTTCGAGTCAGAACATTTTTATTGCCTGAATCTGTAAATACGTTACATATTGAATTGCTTTTTCTTTTTGGAAAGCATTATTAGGAAAGTCCAAATTCCCTCTCCGTTAAATTCATCTGATAAAAATCAGTTTCGCAACATCGCCATGTTTATAACTGTTGAGTTTCGTTCGTCATTTATAGGTATGTTCATTATCGAAACATTCAAACTCCAGTTTTCCACGGTTGTTAAATTGAAAGCTAAAAGGAAATATTTGCACGACCGCCATGATTAGTTTTACGTTCCAATTAAAATTACTTCAACAAACGTCGTTCGAGGATCTATACACAGAGAGCATTGTAATCACAATAGTGTACATTTCCCTGAAGAAAGAAAGAGGGCTGAGGAGGTAAGCAATCTGTGAATGTGATCACCAGAATGAGGTACAGTCCTAAACCTTATTTAATGAAGATAGTGACAAAAACAGATCACGTCTATCATAATTTCAACCGAAATTCTAAGTTCATTTTAGTCGAGAAGTTAATATACGCGTAATTTCATAATTTTTCGGTTTGTAGTCATCTAGGTTTGACAACGCGTAGTGTTAGAGGCCATCCTTAAAGCGGAGGAAGAATGTTATTTCGAAACATTGTTATCAACTGACACTACTACGCGGTGTCACAACATAAAAGACCACAAACTGAACAGTCACTGCTGTAAAAACCTAAAATCTTATGCCGAAAATTTCCTTTCGTACTTACTTATTCAATCCTGTTTAACTAAATTATTTCCTTAATTTTACATTATTGTGGCATGACGCCTGAAAGCAGGGACAGTGAAGTCAGATCAAAGTTGATTTCCTAGGCAACAAGTATCAACTGAGCACATTCTCGTAATAACGGTTTACCATGGGATTGTTATATATGCACTTCCGTGAAAACACTCGACTAGGCATAACGATTACTGGGGAGTTGGAATTGTTTCCGTGGTAGCGCGTGCTTAGGCAGACAGTTACTGCAGATACGAAATACAAAACTGTTCGATTCGGTGTCCTCTGTTCGGTACGCCAAGAAGATATGAAACAGAATGCATTCGTGGAGTTCAGAGTTCAGAATTGAAGCCAAGAGTTCAGAAGTGAAGGCAGAGCTTGGAAGTGAAGCCAAAGTTCAGAAGAGAAGGCAGAACTTAGAAGTAAAGTCAAGAGTTCAGAAGTGAAAGCAGTGCTTAGAAGTGAAGTAAAGAGTTCAGAATTGAAGTCAAAGCTTATAAGTAAAGTCAAAAGTTCAGAAGTGAAGGTAGAGCTTAGAAGGGAAGTTCAGGATTCAGAACTGAAAGCAGAGATCAGAAGTAAATTCAAGAGTGAGAAGTGAATTCGGAGAGAACACAGTAAGTGTGTGAACTATTATAAATTGAGTGTACTTGTGATATGTGATATGTGATGGAAATACGTCCAAATTTGACAAAAGTAATATTTCGAATCTTCTTGCATATATTTTATTTTATTTTAACTGCAGTACATGAATTTCCGTATTATTATAAATAATATCTTCTGACCTAAATTTCAGTTCACGAATAAATACTGCAGCGCATTTTAACTGCAGTCGAATTTATTCTTATTATAAATATGATATACATATTTCTCTTCTTCTATGGTGATACAATCCGATTTGGGCAAGGTGTGCTGTAGTGTATAGGCATTTAAAATCATGAGCCTATGCGTTTCTGGGAGGAGGTTCCTTGGTCGGAGATTCACTTCATCACAAGTTCTCTCCCCTGATGATATCCAAACATTGAGCAAGATTCTATCACGAAATTTGCTAATGTAACCTAATAAAATTCAAACTCACATTACTGAAATTTATCATTTAATAAATAAAGGTGTGTGTGTGTATGTGCGTGTGTATGTGTGGGTGGATTTGTGTGTTAGTGTTCTAACTCAAAAACCAAGGAACCAAGGAAGTTAAAGTTTAGCATGCGTACTTAAGGAAATCTTAGTTCATGCAGATTTGGTTTATTTTAACTTTAAAATTCCTTTAGTTTCCTTGCTGCGATTTACATTTTAGTGACAACTATGTGCGAAACGCAAGAAGGACACAATAATGTGCACATAACAATGAGAAAAAACGTGTTAATACTACGTATTTTAATTTCCCACCGCGGCTGTCTGGGTTCGATCCAGGGTCTGGTCAAGTGGGATTTGTGGTGGACAAAGTGACCCTGGGGCAGGTTTTCTCCGAGTACTTCGGTTTCCCTTGCCAATCTTCATTCCACCAATTGCTCCACAATCATCCTCACCTATCATCTGGGGCTGGTACAATAGGCCAGAAGTGGCCGCAGTACAAGGGACTTAGTCCCACCCCACTAGCAATAAAAAATATTTTAATTAGTTTGGTAATTTACAGAATTATACATATTGTCACGTTTCAGGGTGTTGTGACTATAGACCGGGTATGTATTGGATATTGAATTTATTTACCACTTACAGGTCGTACTTCAAACAAACTTCAAACATTATAAAAGATAAAACAACTTAGTCCAGTGTGACTGTTGAAGTTTTTACTGCTTCAATTCTTAACACCCTTACATGTTTCGTTTCCTATAGCCCACAGGGTCACCGATACTCTTTGGAAACCACTATTATAATGGGTGTTCTGAATGTTAAAATATATACAATACATACAATGTTTGTAATGCACAATATATACAAAATCCAAAGTTTTCATAACTACAGCGGTTGTGTTGGTATATTAAAGTTTTTTAAAACTTTTGTTATTTAAGTTAATATTTATAAATCAAAAAAATATTGTTGCTATTATTTTAGTAGTTGTGCCGCCCTCCAGTAGCTGAAATTCTACATAGTGTGTGTACTGCGCTCTAGTGGTAACAATGTGAACTAGGAAACTGTCTGCAATGTTGTTTCATGCATTCAAATTCATTCTGCAGCTCTGAACGGATACAAATTAGAGACAAATAAAATAATTTATTTTGTAAGCACAATGAAATAAATTAACTTTCATTTCATTGGTAGCCTGTCGATATCTTGAATAAAATTTCTATCAAACTCATTCCCTGAAAAAATATGAAATGTTTGCAATTGTTATTTGGGAAACAGAGGAAATATCCATATAACCTTAATTCTATAGCGTGCTTGGTAGAGAACTCTTTGGTGATTGGTTCGTATACTCACATATATAAGTAAAAACTGTCTTTTGTATTCACTTTGCATTAAAAGAACCCACGTTCAGTACGAATAAAAATTTTATACTTAAAAATGTATCACTGTAAATATAATTAAAATAATAATGTAGATTTAGGGAGCCGGGATAGCTCAGTCGATATAACGACTATCTACCGGCTGGACGACCGAGGGGTCGAAGTTTGAGTTCCCGTTGGTTCAAGAATTTTTTCTTCTCTACGTCGTCCAGACCGGCTCTGGGGTCCACTCAACCCCCTATCCAATGAGTACCGTGTGCTCTTGCACCGGGAGTAAAGCGACCAGGGAGTGAAGCTGACCACTCACCTCCAACTAGTGCCGATGTCAAGAAAATGTGGATCTATAGATCTAGTTCCCCGTAGGCTTTAATGATGTAGTGTTTAATTAGTTAAGCACAGGAACAACTTTACCTTCATTAATGTAGATTTGCTACGTAAGCTACCGCTATCTTGTGTTGCATAAAATGATTTCAGTTGGACTTTTTTAAGAATCTGATTTGTTTTCGTTTATTAACTGATGAAACTTTATGTCAATATAATTAATTTTTGTTTAAAAATTGCATTACTCTAAACGCAATTGTTGCAGATTTCCATGGATAATCTATCGCTGTTTTGGCTAACAGAAGTTCCAGTTGCATTTCTTCAAGAACCTAATACTCCGAAGAAATAGTCGCGTAAGGTCACAGTTTAAGTATGCTGTATTCAACCAAAATCGAGATGAAACTTAACTCCAGCTGAGCAGGGGCCTTGCAGCTATTAATGCATGAACGTAACCCAGAACTCATTTTAAGAATTTCACTCAACCCAAGACTGAGAAAATGTTAAAGGAAGCTAAATCACCTGGCACGGACTGATAAATACCTATTTTCACTGACTCTGTGTCCTGAAGCACGCACATATTCATATGAATGTGTAAAGCTCTATTAAAAAGAAATGTGAGTAATCCGAAGCCTCTTTGTGCTGAAAAAAAACAGTGTTGCATTCTGAGGCTTTTATATAGTGTTCCCTATTTTACAGCATTACTTTTAATGAACAAAGGCTTTATAAATATGTAATGCCGCTTAATATCTCCTATATTTACTTAGGAAAATATTCAAACTAAAATTAATAATACTCTCACTGGAACAGTGTGGAAAACTGATCTAGTTACCCAACATTTGTGTCCCAGTTTCATGTAAGGAAATCTATTTGTATATGAGCTCTCCTATAAATGCAAGGTGACTCAAGATATTCTCACTGGAACAGTGTGGAAAACTGATCTAGTTACCCAACATTTGTGTCCCAGTTTCATGTAAGGAAATCTATGTGTATAGGAGCTCTCCTATAAATGCAAGGTGACTCAAGGTACTCTCACTGAAACAGTGTGGAAAACTGATCTAGTTACCCAGCATTTGTGTCCCAGTTTCATGTAAGGAAAGCTATGTGTATAGGAGCTCTCCTATAAATGCAAGGAGACTCGAAATATAACCTATCACGAGTACGAAGAAACCTACCATCATGTGGGAAAGCGAGAGGGCGAAATACGAATCACTATCAACGTCACTTCCGTCATGTGTAGAATTTCCCATGCCTTTCACGCGAGTTTCCCATTTCAGCATTTTCCAGTAGTTGTCAACGAGGCCAGCTTCGTGAGTGCGGCGGATAATAGTGTTGAATCTATCCAACAGAGGGCTCCCTAATTGCATGTACATGACAAAAGATATCTTATGTATATCCTGATTTAGAGAGCACACATAATTTCCTTTTTCGGATTTCGGTGTAAGTTTGAAAGCAATGTAATTGGCTTGAAATGGAAGTGATATCATTGTGATATCTCGTTTTGTAATTAAACGCTCCAAACATGCGTCATGATCAGTGCATTCGAGTCGTGGTGACTTAATTCTCTTGTATTCGTAGTACAGCATTATGTTCAGGGCTGCCTCCAGACGTTCTTCGGAACCGTAAGTTATTCCAGAGTCTACAAGCTCATCAAACGTTGCAATTTGCTTATGAAATCCTGGTTCCACAAGGAAAGTGGTGAAGAAGGCTTGGAAAATAATGTTAATGGCGAAACAGTACCACATGAACAGCAAAAAGAAAACTCGCAGTCTGGAAGTGCGAGGCAGTTCTACAGACACACCCATACTCACAGCACATACGCTATGTAGACTGCTAGACACTGTCTTGTACATTGGAGATTCCTCTTCTTGGAGGCTGTAATGGCGATTGCCCATACACCAAACTGTAACAGTTGTCATAATGTGAACCATCATCAAAGTGAACCAGACAGGTGGAGTAAAGATGCCAAGAACTTTCTCTATTTTAGGAATGGGTGTAGGGCATGGGACAAGCCACTGAAAGGCAGTTTCCAGATATGAAATTGTGGCATCCGCATGTTGCAAAATGCTCAAGTGCAACGGAAGTGCACCCAGCAGAACGTCACCTTGTCCGAGGTACAATTTCATCAGCATTAAAGTCCGCTGCTCAACGTCAGTGCCCGGGGGTAGAGGTAGGTACACAAGAGTCGTATTCATGACATGGCTTGTGATAATAAGGTATTCAATTTCAAGACCCCTGTATTTATACCTGTCGTTGTTTTGTTTGTCATTGAGGAACACGTAGGGTTCAGTCCCTAAAGCGAATACTCTCAGAGGACAAGCATGTAGATTTTTAGGAATTTTGTGAGGAAATAAAGAGACTTGTTTAGAGAAATGTCCTCTGTTAGTAAAAACCCATCGATCTAATACAGTGACTTCTTCCACACTGGCGCAGTGTCCTGAAAGATATGGGAACCACGTATACACGTCAAGCCCCATGAGATCTCCCTTGTTAGTTTCGTTATCATGCAATTGAGATTCTTCATATGCTGGAACCAAGAGAATGATGTTAAGAATATTTTCAGTTTTCCATAATTTGTCGAATACTTTGAGCGCGAGATGCTTAGGCGCTTGAGTAATACCTGTTAACATAACAAAGAAAAGGGCTTTCCGATTCCATGACTTGATATTCTGGAATCTGTCGAATTGTTCTAACAAATTATCAAATATTTCTTCGTCTGTACTTGCTGGCCATAGAATGATAACGTAGTAACTGATTTTCTCTTGACCTTGGAATGTTGTTTCGAGCGCCATCTTGTCTGCAACTGAGACGTAAAGGGACCAACGTGACGCATAGTGTGTGTCCATCAGTATAGAGTCCACCAGATCAGCATCATTCGTGTCATTCCCGATGTGTGTCACTTTGGATTCCTGGCTGGCGCCATCTTGAATAGTGGGCAGTGAGAAGAGCAGAGAATGTCCTGCAGCGAAGTGTCGGCGTAAGACTTTGTTCACACACGAGGCAAGTCGACGCTGTTCCTTAGTGAGGATGCTTGACAGAGCAGCGTGGATGATTCCAATTGCTGCCAGTACTGGGAACAGTTTCATATTCTTCTTACACCTGGAAGAAGGAACAACAAACTGACAAATTAATAGTGTCTGTATTTGGTCCGATTTCTATAACTGAACATGAACTACTATCTCCTAGCGTCTTACTCAGGGTACCAACGTTTGTTCAGTTCTGGAAATGAACTAAATTTTTAAATCGTGTTTCATCTGCATGGTAAGGTAACAGTATAATTTATAACTCATGATATGTGGGAATGCATCTAGGGGAAAATAATTGTTAATGAAAATTACGAAAACTTAGCCTATATCACGGGACAGATTCGAAATCTAAACCCTGTTGTTTCCTCCATCTCAGATGTCCGTCACTCTAAATGGCATATCCACAGGAACTGGCTAGAAAAGGAACGTATCACGTCATGTTCAGTATGTTTCACTACGTGAATTTGAATCCGGGATCTTATGGAATCTTTTCACCGTTCTGCTTCACACCAAGCTGTACATACGTGTATGTCAAGACTAGTTTCTCTTGCTTCGAGGAATTATTAATTTACAGTGTGGAAAATATTTATTTTTGAAGTCATAAATAGAAAAGGAATATCTGAAGTAAAATTCTAAAAAAATACAATATAAGACTTATGTTTACACATTAAATATGAAGGTAAAAAGAGGTAAAGCTATCCCTGTAACAGGCTGTGAAGGCCCATAGGGTTGTGAGACGTCGAGTTTCCCACATTTTTTCTAAATAATCGGCTCACAGATGTCGGTGAGGTTGTCAGCCTTACGCGCCGGCCGTCCTTTACCCTCCAGGAAGATTCCTCGTACTCATTTATGTTTGAGGTTGAGTCGACCCGAGGGCCATATTGCGGCTAGAAGGATTAGGTAAATTGAAAAAAATCCACCTCATCGGGACTTGAACCCGCGATATTCCGGCTTGTAGCATAGTGCGTCAACCATCTACGCTACCGCGTGTCCTTCCTCCTTAGCCATTAACACAAGGTCATCTGCATATTTCACAGCCCATTAAGCNAGGATTAGGTAAATTGAAAAAAATCCACCTCATCGGGACTTGAACCTGCGATATTCCGGCTTGTAGCATTGTGCGTCAACCAGCTACGCTACCGCGTGTCCCCATTAAGTATGAAGTACAAAATAAATTAGCTATCAGAAATGATCTCTCAGGCACGTTACAAGAATGTTTAATTTCGCAACATTTCCAGCATGCATATCGATTTATAATAAACTGCTATAAATCACAACACAGATATTCTAATTCTGTACATAGTCAAGAGCTGGGTGAGAGACGAACCCCCAAACTTACAGAACCAGCATTTGACGATGTGCTGCTTGGTCAGGCTGTCTCACAACTCAGGGGAGTGTGACAGATGAGTATGGGGCGTCCATGGAATGGTGGTTAGCTGAGGAAGATCGAACAAACTCAAGAAAGAAAACTGCCTCAGTGCTACTTTGTGCACCACGAATGTCACACGAAGCCCCTGGGCTTCTTGTAAGGGAATTTAGTAGAGGTGCAGCCGAAGGTCATATTCGTGGGTGATGTGATGCTGAGGTGTGGAACTCGAGCAACTGGGCGGCACACAAAGCTCGAACTTCGAAAATACTCGTACTCTCATTTAAGATTCTAAAGGGTTCTGACGATGGTGTATAATACTCAGAATTACCGGGTTTTTGAACTCTGTCCATCGTCTGGTATTCTAGAAACTAGACAACACAACGTTTCAGAAACTGGGTCAGTTTCCGTCCTCAGGGAAGACACCTCCTCAGTTGATCACTTGTCCAGTGATTGAGGTTAGCTCTTTCTAACGGTCGTGTCTTCCACCCCTCACCTGAAGACGGAAACAGATCCAGTTTCTAGAATTCAGGACGCAGTATACTTGAGCATACTGTCACTGTTCAGCGCCAATTCTCTTTGTACGTAAGTAAGGCGGACTACTAGAAGTCATGGGGGTCCCCAAATCAGGCAAGAGATATTACTAAAAAGGATATTTGTCTTACTTTCCGCAGAAGGTTTATGCTCTATTTCGTGTTTATATCACGTACTGTGTTGTTTCTGGTGTCCGGAAGTAGGGACTAGGTATATCCATCGGGCCCAAATGATTTGACTTTGTACCTGAGGAAGGAGGCAGTCTCCAGTCTCCGAAATATGTTTTACATAAAAGAAGGACGATGAGAAATGCCCAGGAAGCCAATAAGAGTAGACCTTAACTGAAAAAGTTGAGTGAAATTTGGAATATGGGAGGAAGGTGGGGGGGGGGAGGCGCAGTAAATTTGAATCACTTGAACAGGTGTGAAATACATTCAATGAATAATGTGTATTACATTGCTTATACAGATGTGGTTCTTCAGGGAACTTACCTTGATCCTACATGAGTTTGCTGAGGTGCAGACTGATACAAGAACCTTACTCC